>NC_044981.1:159918096-160292128 GCF_008728515.1 Papio anubis
AAAGTAACTTAATTTTACAAACGAACTCTGTGCTTGTTAAATGAAAAGGCCAGAAACTACTGGCCACTCAACGTTCGTTTGAAATTCTTATAGTGCCTTCAGTACAACTCAAACTTAGAGGTGATTCTCAGAATTCGTGTGAAGCAACATTTCACAAAAAAAATCACCTACGTTCACTATTAAGTCAGAAGACAGAATGATTAACAGTAAATTTCAGCCGCGAATTACTCAGTATCAATTGGATATTAAATAACTGCATTATTTTAATGGAATGTTATAAAGGATTTGCAACAAAATGCAGATGCAGATGTAGATTTAGGGACTGTCGACTTCTATAGATCAAGCAGGACTTCATTGTTGCAGCTCAGAAAATTCTTCCAAACAAATCTAAATGCTGGAAATCCACCACACTGCAGAGAAAGACCTCTTGCCTCCGTATTCTTTCTTCATCTGTAAAAATGTTGACTTCTGCTTTTCAGACTACGCGCACAGGCTCTTTCTTACTGCGGCTTCATTCCCTCACGGAACACTGATGCCATCGCGAAAGAAGCGTTTCGAGCACGACTAACGCTCCCCTTATAATTTGCTAAGCCGCTGCGCTCGGGTCTCGCTACGATTTGCTTTCAGAATAACGAGAAGGTGCAACAAGATCGCTTCCCTGGCGGCGCGTCAACCGCTTGGCCCAGACCCCCCACGCCCGCCCACCGCCCCGTGGGTGCGCACGCGTGTCCGCGCACGCTTCCCCGCCTGGCGAACGCGAGGCTTCTCTCCGCCGTGCTGCTTTCCAGCCTCTCAGCAAATCACGAACACGGAAGGGAGCCACGGCGGCGACGGGAGGGGCGTCGCGCGTGGTTCCTTCGGCGACAAAGCGGGAGCCCGGCGCGACGGGCGCCCTACCCCGCAGAGGCGGACGCCGCGGCACGCGCCTCAGAAAGCCTCAAACTCCAGTTCTCGGCTCCCCCGCCACACCCCCGCCCCGCAGCCAAGACCCGCGAGGTGGCGGGCCCGACGGCCAGGGCAAGCCCACCAGCCCTCCGCACCGTGGGCGACTGGCCAGCACCCGGCCCTAAACGGGCAGCCCCAGCCCCGCCCACGCCCCACGCAGGCGCGCTCCGGGCCCCTTCCCTCCCCCACCGCGCGCTCGCGGGGCCCGGCGGGGGCGGAGCGACCCTCGGAAGGGGCGTGGCCACGGGGCTCGACGCGCGCACGCGCTCTGGAGCCCCATGGCTACGTGTCGGGCCACGTGACGCCCACCCCGAAAGTCCCCCGTGAAGCAACAGGACGTTAAAAAAAATTTCTTTTCTGCGGGGTGGATGAGAGGTTCTGAAAAAACTATAGTAGCTTGGGAGGCGGGCAAGCTGGCGGCGTCCCGCTGGAATTCCTCCCGGCTGCCGCGCCAGCCCCAACCGCGCCCGAGCCCGCCGCCCATTACCGTGGAAAGCCCCGCGCCCCCCCGCGGCCGTCGGCCCCGCAGCCCACCACCCGCCCCAGGCGCCCACTGCAGCGGCGACCAGTCCCTGCGCCCAGGCCCGGGCGCCCGGCGCCGCCGCCCGTCGCGGCTCCGGTAAGCCCGCCCACGCCCGCCGAGGCAGGGAGGAGGGGCAGCTCGCTGCTGCCCGGGTCGGGGGGCGTCGGGCAGCGGAGCGCGCGCCGGCGGGTGCAAACGCCTGCGCCCACCGCCGCCCGGCCCTCCCGGCGCCGCCGCCCCTCCCACCCATGCTGCGCCGCCGCTGGCAGCGCACCACGCCTGGGCAGGCGAGGCTCCGCCGCCAAGTGGTGAGGAGGAGGAGGAGGAGGGAGGAGGAGGAAGGAGGAGCGCAGTCGGAAGCGGCGGCAGCGGCAGAGGCGCCGCGGCGAGGACCAGCAGAGAAGCCCCGAGCCGCGGCGCAGGCGTGGCAGGCGCGGCCAGCCAGCGACGGCGGCCCCGGCTCCCTGCGTCCGGCGCCAGCGGCCCGCGCCCTCGCCCGCACTCGGCCAGCCGAGACCCGCCTCCCGCCGCGCAGCCTCGTGAGGGCCCAGCCGAGCCAGGCGGCCGAGAGCTGGCGGCGGCTGGGGCGCGTCGGGCCCAGGCGGAGGAGTGCCACGGGGGCGGGCGAGCGCCGGTACCGGCCGCCCGGGCTCGGCGCAGGAGCAGAGCGGGAGCGGCGGGCAGGACGCGCCGGGTCCCGAGCGGCCCGCAGTGAGGCTCGCCCCTCCCTCCTCTCCGGCGGCGGCGGCGGCGGGCGGAGTGAGCTGCGGAGCCTGGAATATGGTCGGGGAAATGGAAACGAAGGAGAAGCCGAAGCCCACCCCAGATTACCTGATGCAGCTGATGAACGACAAGAAGCTCATGAGGCGGCTACTAACTTCTGCAGGATCTTCAACCACCTAGAGCGGCTGCTGGACGAAGGTGAGGCGTCTCCGGGGCCCCAGCTCCGGCCCAGTCCCCGGCCTTGGGATGGTGGGGAGGGCAGGAGGTCCACGGCAGGCGGGACAGCGCCCGGGGAACTGGGGAGGCGGGAGGGCACTAAAGGAGGCGCCGGGCCGGGCTTGCGGCGGCGGCGGCGGGCGGGCGGGCGGGCGGGCCGGGGTGGACCCGCCGGGGCCGGACGCCCCCTGCCCGGCCCGGGACCCCGCGCCGCTGGCGCCCAAGTTTGTGCGCTGCGGAGGGCTGCGGGGCGAACCCTGCGGCCCCTCTGGGTTTGGCGGTCACATTTCCGAGAGGCCAGCGGGGGCTGCGCGGGCTCGGTGGTCCTCGCCAAGCCCTCCCGAGAGCAGGCCCACGCCGCGCCGCCGGCCTGGAGGACGCGCGTGTCCCCGGCGCGGGCCCCGCTCCTCTCCTCGACCTCCTGAGCTTGCTCTGCGCGGACCCCCGCTGCCCCGCGTTCGGGAGCTCTCCCCCTCCCATGAGGACTAAAGCGGGGTTTCGTGCTTGGGGAGTTGGTGCAGCTGGTAAATACTAAGTGGAAGTCAGAGTGGGGCTCGTTAGTTTAAAGAAATTCCATAGGAGACCGAAATTATGCTGGCGTAGCCGACAAGGAGGACGAAGTGACGGCGAAAAGCACTTTTTTCCCTTTTGTTTGGGGAAGCGAGAACTGTTAGGGAGTTGAACTTCACTTTTCGGGGGTGGGGGGGGGGGTGGAGTGCGAAATAACGCGATGACAGATCGGAGCGCAGCCTGAGTTAGGAAGAACCTGGGCGGAGGGTTTGCTCCCGGAGACGCAGCCGCCCGAGTTTGTAGGACAGGGAATCGAGACGTTTGGAAAGGGCGAAATAAAATTGAGCCGAAGTTTTCAAAAAGCTTTATGGAACGCTGTGGGGAGCGAAGAATGACAAGAAGATTAATGTTGACCAACTCTGGAATTTCCTTAAGAAGTTCTCATAGCAGTATCTGGAGTATTAATTTCTAGTAGCTGTGGGTTTCTGTGGACGCCTAGAGAAAAAAAAAATGACCACAAAAAAGTGTTTCGAAAATCGACTAGCCAGGAGTTTTTGTTTGTTTGTTTGTTTTTTTTCCTGCTCAGAGGCATCACCGGAGGACTGTGTAAAGGAAACTGAAAACTGTAGGTTGAAGAGATGAACAATGGAGTTTAGATTTTTCGCAAGAATTTCGAGATTTTAAAAATAGAGTCGGGGAACAGGAGTTTGAAGCTTGGGGAGTTGGAATGTCATTAGAGAACAAAAGGCCGGAAATGTTTCCATGATAAAAAGATGATTAAAGAAAAATCCCTGGAGTTTTATTGTCTTGAAAGTCAAAGAAACAACTTAAAAGTAGAAAATGGTTAGGTGTTACGGCTTTCTCGTCGTTTTGCTTCCATATGTTAAACATACAGCACTCACCAGCATTGAAATGGGCATTTTCCACTGTTGGAACAGCAAATCTGTTAATTTCAAGTTGCTCCAGAGAAAACTTGAGCTGTCCCTTTAAAGGGTTCTGCTTTTCCTATTTGTGTTGGCATTTGAAAGATTGTGGAGGCAGAAAACTTTCTGGAATGTCAAAAAAAAAAAAAAAAAAAATTGCTGGAACTCTTAAATTGAGTATTTCCAAATGTGAGCGCTAAGGGGCGCCAGTTATTTTTTAACCATGGAAATGGTTGGAACCAAATGTGTAACATACTCAGTAATCTGACCTATATTAAATTTAGTTGAAACTTAAATTATAGATTATTTGATTTGTCATCATGTGTTTATATAGTGTTTTCGAACATTGAAAACACTTTCCTTAAAATTATTAGCACAACTTCATGACGTTTCAAAAGTAACACTCTTAATATTTTCTCCTTGGCATATTTAGGTTAAGTTAAAGTTTTAGTAGTATTAGTAACAATTTCTGGTGAAAGTTTTTTTTCTTGAGTGCAGTTGTTTAGAAGAAATCCTTTATCGACGATAAAATGAAAATAGGCCTTGACGATATTTAGGGTTAATTAAAATTAAATTGTATTCTTGAAATGTTGAATTCAAAGACTATAGGAGATTCCAAAAATGTGAAAATACTTTCACCTTATGTATACTATTTAAAAAACTGCATACTTTTGAGTTTCTTTAGTTTTAAAAGGCTTCTTGTGCTTTTGTGTTGATCTAAAATCTCTAAATTTAGAGCTAATTCCTTGTTATCAAGTTTCCAACCTTAGGCTTTAATAATTTTTAATCTTTCAAATCCAGAAATGTTAATTATGTCATTATCTCTAACAAAGGCTTATTTCTCTCTGGTTGGAAATAGTTCTCATTTGCGTTTTAAATGTAGGAGATCACTATGATATCGCTTAGATAATGTTTGTTTCCCCTTCCCCTTTTAATGTAGTTTACTCCATCTCTCATCTTACTCTGTCTTTAGTTTTTGCCTTGTCAACTCCCCAGTGTAAAGATTGCTTCTGTATGACATATAGTATGTTTAAAATGGGCAATATAATGACAAGGAAGCTTGATTGTTTTTTATCAGACCAGTACAAACATGCAGGAAAAAGGGCTATTCCTTAGTGTGGAATAAGCTGCTTCCTGTAATTGTTAGTCTTATTATAAACTTAATTTGATTTAAGAAAAATATTGGTTTCTGAAGTCCATCACATTTTTTTTTTTCTAGATGATTTAATTGTGAAATTTGGCATCTTGTGCTTTACCCCTTTGTGGTTTGTCATTGTTCAAAACAAATTAATCATGACTTTTGTTTCTGGTTAGGCATTACTTTTTTGGTTGTTTTTTTTTTTTTTTTTTGCCTATAATGCTTTGTCGAAAAATTACTTTTAAATTTAGATAAAATTTACTAAAAATTTTACTTTAGTGATTGGTTTAATGAAGTTAACATCGTACTTAGGGTAGATGGATTTTCTGATAATTAGGAATTTTAAATGAGATTTTAAATTTTTTATTTTAAAATATTTTTCAAAGAATACGCTTTTACAAAATTAACTTGTCAGCCTAAGAATTTCCATTTGGCTAGTTGCAAATTTGAGGATTAAGTGTGCTGGTTTTCCTAGTTAATCGATTAAGATTTGGATGTTTTAGAATAAGTATTTTAATTCCTTGCCAAGTTAACCTTTAGCCTGTATCTTGATTGTGGACAGTCCTTTTGTTTTACTGCTTGTTTTTGTTTTTGTTTTGTTTTTTGCTGTTGCTGGTGGTGGGGGTGTGTGTGCCAGCTCTTCCACTCAAGTATCTTCAACACGGTTGTTTGTTAAAGTTATGAATACGTATTGGGTTGGGCCCGTCATATAAAGGACATAAACTTGAGTTTGAAACCTTTCATTGAAGATAGAGATGATCATAGGATTACACATAAAACCTAGGTCTTAAACTGCTCTACCTTTAGAGAGAAGTTTTCAACTGAACCCTTAGAGCAGTTAGTATATAGTTTTTTAAAAAACAAACTTTTTTTGTCATGAAAATGAAACAACAGTAGTTGAATGCAAATTGTTTTAATAAAGTTTTGTAATTTAGAATTGAGAAGGTGAAGAGTACAGTCAGACTTAGCAATCCTGTATTAGGGGAAAATGGAGAACTAGTATTTTTAAAGCAGATTTTGAGTTTTCAGTTTTTTAGATGGAGGAGGGGTTAAAGCTGCTGATATGGAAATAAAAAATGTATAATGAGGAAGGACAGTCTAAATCTTTTTATTGTGGATATCAGAAAAATTAGTGTGTGGCTCAGAAAAAGAGCAGATGCATTAGAATGCCTTATTACTGATTTGAAAAATACATTTTCGTTTTCTGATGATCTTTTTGTGTTTATAATAAACTTTCTGTCTGACCTCGGTTTAGTTTGTACCCTGCCTGCTCCCTCTCCTTTAAATATATGAGTAAAAATATTTTGTTAAAACTTGCTTAGTTGATATTTTTTCATGTTAATGTTTATTTTCACTTTGTTTGCCTTTGTTATTGGATGTATCATAAGGTTTTCTTGCCATCATTTTTTTTTTTTCCTGAGAATTCATTTACAAAAGCTTTGACTTAAGAATTATGTGGTTGTTGGTATTGAGAGAACTCTTGCTATAGAGATTTCTTAAAAAAAGTTTTTCTTTTTGTCTGAAGAAGCAATTATTGTTGTCAGTAATCATCATCTGTAACAAACAGATTTTAAGGTGAAATAATCTCCTCTTTAGGATTTTGCTTCTGTACACAGCCCTTGAATTAGTTGTAGTAAGAAGGAAGCTACTATTTATAATCACTTCTTTCCATTATCTTTTCTCACCCAGGAGGTGTCAGCAGCTATATATTGGCAGTCATGGGAAAGATCAGTTGTATCATTATGGGTCATTTATTAGACATTCATTCTGTACTTTTAAAGCTAAATTTCCCTGTAGGTGGAAGGTGTTTCCTTTGTAAACTGTATCCAGTTTGCATGTTTTGTAGTAAAAGTTGTATCCGACTGTAACACAGTTGAGTTGATGGAAATAGGTCTCTTTGCTAGTCACATTGACTAGCGTATTTGGGATGAACACTTTTTCTTAAATGACTGAGAATGTCAAGTTAAATCAAGTTAATTTGACTTCTTAAATGCTTTATGCACATTATATTTCTGTTAATGCTTCACTAGTCACTGTCACTGTCCTGGAGCTGATTGAAATTGGTCAGTTTCTCATAAGAGCGAATGGTTTTTGGTTTCCTTTTTCAGGGAAATAGATTTCTGTGATGAAAGAAGTGAAGTATAATAAAACCCTCTTGCTTTGACCTGGCCTTCACAGAAGCATGATTCAGATTCTTTTTTTTTTTGAGGCCAATATACTTAGACATGTAAGGGCTTTTTTGTGTGTGTGGGTTTTTTTTCCCTTTTTTTTACAGTTTGGTTTGGTTTTTATATCAAGGGAATTACACCAGTGTGATCATAGGAGCAACTTTTTATAAACTGACTGGAACTACAGTTTAATTTACTTGAGAAATTCAGTGTAGCTAATACATGTGTTTGATTTATTTGTTTGATGTTGCAGTTGTAAGCAAAACTTGCTCTTCTCTGTTGGAGATGGAAAATGCTATGACATTGTGGGTTTTTGTTTGTTGATAACTTAAAAGGCAGCCCACTGAGCAAGTTTCTGCTATTGGTATGTCAGCTGTTATGAACATATCCAAGGTTCTATTTTAAGGCCATGGGATGGGGAGTGGTGAGTGGGCCTGTGTTAGGAGGTCACAGAGATATATACTAGCTTTTTATTTACATGATCAACGGGACTTCATTTTTTCCCTCCAATCCCTCCTCTATTTGACATTAAGACAGCTTAATGTGAATTTTAAGTGCAATAATGTGTTGTTTACCCTTAATGATAACTTTTAGGGAATATTTATACCCCTTTTGAAAATTGGCATATCAATTTTGGGCCCAAAATAGCTAGATTATTTGATGTTTTACAGTTATATTTTTACTTAACAGAGAAGCACAACTAACAATAAACTTTTATAGTGAATATAGTTTGTTATGTTAGTGGGACTGTTAAGAAATTTGTTTACAACCTGAGTCTGTGTTAGGTACTCCCTTCTGTGGAGTGATCATTATAGTTAGCATTGGAATGTTATTGCCTGTCTGCCCTCTTAAAATTACTTTCTTGAAGGTGCCTACCTTAAAACCTGGCATACACTTCTCAGATGCTTGTTGAATTAAACATGTTACATCTTACCTCTTTTTTTGATTTCTAGTTTCTTAAAGATAAGGTATGTGCACATGGTTTGAAAAAATGAAAATCCAGAGGTGACATTAGAAATAGTGTCTAATAATTTTAGGAAATGAAGCAGTTGTGTGATTGTTGATAGTTTTATGCCCTTAGAAGAAAAGACATTTGTATTTTTTCTTAAAAATAACTTAAAAAAATGTCATGTTATTTGTAGTACTTGCTGTCAAGGTGCTTAATGTTACTTTACTGTTATTATTGGGAAGGAGATTTAGAAAGATAAAATTGCTTTGCTTAAGCAGTATAGTTTCTTGTCAGTCCTTATACCAAAGGGTATCAGTTCATAAGCAGAGAAAAACTACCAGTGCTTATCTTAGCTCTTGGAAAATTTTGGCATTTATGGAATTATTTAGGTAAACTTTGCCCACCCTGTTAGTTACCCTTTTAAAAGTCCATATATATCTATATAGTTCTTGTACTCCATGCAGGGCACAATAGATAGGAATGATTTCTTGTCCCTAGGTGCTGCTTTGGTGTGTTCAGGATAAAGACTGTATTTGAGTGACTTCAGAAGCTGAGTATAATCATATGTAGCTGATTGTCATTTAACACAAATAGCTATGTTTTTAAACTCAGGTGTGTCTTTAATTTTAAACAGTGCCATTACTTAGAAAACTGATAAATTGAAGCTTTCACTTAGCTGAAACTTAGTTCTTTTATTTCTTTTTTCTTTTTTTTTTTTTTTAGTCGGAGTTTCACTCTGTCACCCAGGCTGGAGTGCAATGGCGTGCTCTCGGCTCATTGCAACCTCCACCTCCTGGGTTCAAGCAGTTCTCCTCCCTCAGCCTCCTGAGTAGCTGAGATTACAGGCGCCCGCCAGTTTTTTGTATTTTTAATAGAGACAGGGTTTCATCATGTTGGCCAGACTGGTCTTGAACTCTTGACCCTGTGATCTGACCACCTCGGCCTCCCAGAGTGCTGGGATTACAGGCGTGAGCCACCACGTGTGGCCAGCTCTTTTATTTCTAAAATGTCTATTACTGTGCTTTAGCAGTAACAGTGTTTGAAAGTCTGTGATGAATTTTTAAAAAATATATTGCAGAACTGATTTATCTAGAATTCTTGTAATTAGCAAGAAAAGGACTGCACTTAATGTTTTCGTCTTCAGTTTCTTGATGTGGAAACTAGTTTGAAAATCCAGCAATCCTATCAAGTCTAACAAAATATGTTCAAAAAGTTGCTTCATGTATTAGTCTAATATTTTTATAGAACTAAATTTTGAGGTTGGGGAAATGAATTGATTGTAAGATTTCGATCACATTATTTATTATAAGCAGAATGTGTCATATTCTGCTTAGCAGATAAACAGATATTGAAGTATCAGAAAGAACATCATTAGTCGGGTGTGGTGGCTTGTGCTTGTAACCCCAGCTACTTGGGAGGCTAAGGTGCGAGGATTGCTTGAGCCTGGGAGGTCAAGGCTGCAGTGTTATGATCGTGCCACTGCACTCCACTTTGGGCAACGGTGGGACCCTCTCTTAAAAAAATAAAATAGAATAAAACATTGAAGTGCAGTTACATCCTTAAGTGGCTCCACATTATGGCCACAATGTAAGTAAAGGGCATGTGTGTGTAGGCATTTATATCTGTAAGTGGAGACATGCGGTGAATGTGAGCTGGGCTTTGTGAGTACTGGGGCTGGTTAGGTTCCAGCTGAGAAAGGTTTTCAAAATGATGAAATATCTGGTTGGCCCGGGGATTGAATAAGTAGCAAGCCTTAAGTAAGCACCTTGCTTTTGCTTTAGTGCAGGAGAGGTCATTGTGGAAACTGGACCTGATCTGGTCAGTAGCAAATCACTGGGGAGCCCTTGGCTTTTAAGCTGATTTTAGTTTGAAATACATAGGAAAAAGCAACAAAATAATAGTACATTTTAAGAGTAGAAGTAGGAAAATGCATGGTAAAAAAACAAACATACAATTTTAAAATTTGAAACCGAGCCAGGCGAGGTGGCTCACACCTGTAATCCCAGCACTTTGGGAGGCCGAGACAGGCGGATCACAAGGTCAGGATTTCGAAACCAGCCTGGCCAGTATGGTGAAACCCTGTCTCTACTAAAAATTAACCGGGCATGGTAGTGTGTGCCTGTAGTCCCAGCTACTTGGGAGGCTGAAGCAGAAGAATTGCTTGAACCTGGGAGGCGGCGGTTGCAGGGAGGAGATTGTGTCACTGCACTCCAGCCTGAGCGACAGAGTGAGATTCCATCTCAAAAACAAATAAAATTTGGGACCTTTTCGTAAACTCTTCAATGTCATAATTTTACAGGGTCTCAAAATTACCTTGCAGATTGTATCAAAGAATTGTGTTTTAGAGCTGCAGGTTTCCTGAGAGTTGGGGGCTTCTCATAGGTGCAGAGACTAAGACCTGAAGCGGTTGTGACTTGCCTGTGTCTCAGGACAAGTTAGCAGCAGAGCTGGAGCGAGACACTCACTTCTCCCCTCTGTTCCATTGTGTGGCATGCCTCTCCACAAGGGGAACTGGAGGGAAAAACCTGGAATATTTCCATATGCTAAAAAGCTGCTGCTGTTGCCTCAAGTTGTGAAGGTAAAGAAGAAAAAGCAAATGGTTTTTTGCTAATTCTGTGATATGCTGGTTTTGAACAAATGATGGTCAAATTCTTAGAACTAGAATTTATTTTTAATGATAACTAATTAAAAGGCTAAAAGCGAGAAAGGCATTTTTAGAGAATTTCAGCTCATTCACTTCTTTGTAAGCAAAGACTAGAGCCTCAGTTTTTTGAATAATGTAGTAAAAATTGTTGCTGCTATTATTTTTACTAACTACTGAAGAGGAAACATTTTTGATTCGGTGATTTAATAGAGAAGTATACTATTGCTAAGTGATTCAAGTCAGGAGTGTATACTTGTATCAGTTTTAGATCAGCCTGGGGTAAACAGCCCAGTAATGTATCAGGTAGATAACTGGAGAGTGACACCCATGAGGTGCATGGTTATGAATTGAATGGAAACGGTGCTGCACCAAGTAGCCACCACATCATATTCCTGATGCCAGCATCTGGAGGATGATTGCTCATTTCAAATAATTCAAACAAATTAAACGTAATCCACAGTTCTTTGCTGTGTTACAGTAATTGTATCCCTTTGATATAGTTGTTACATGACAGGTGAATACATTTTTTTAAGAAAAAAATTTCAAACTGGGATCGAAAAAATTACCCTGAAACTGCACCTAATTGTCTATTGTCGCTGATTCTACCGTGGTTGCAGTGATGCCCCGTTATCATGAGAGTATTCAAGTTTTAACTCTGTGTGTGTGCGCGTGCACATGCGTGAGCCAGCATAAAGATGAAATTTATGTTTTTGTGCATATGCTAATGAGACCCTGTGGTGAAGTGGTAAGCATTCTTGGACCGTAGACCTGGGATCTAATCATGACTCTGCAATTAACTAGTTTGGCGATCTTGGGCTAGGTAACTAATCTCTCTGAACCTCAAGCTTCTTCATCTGTGAATGAAATTATTAACTGCCCTGCCAACCTGAAATCCAAATACTCTGAAGTTGATGGGTATTCAGAAGAGCCTCTCATACTATAAAGTAGCAGCAGCACCTGCTTGCTTTTTTTTTTTTTTTTAAGTCTTGCTCTGTCGCCCGGGTGCTGGATCTTGGCTCACTACAACCTCTGTCTCCCAGGTTCAAGCGATTCTCCTGCCTCAGCCTCCCCAGTAGCTGGGATTATAGGTGCACACCTCCACACCTGGCTAATTGCTGTATTTTTAGTAGAGACAGGGTTTCACCATGTTATCCAGGATGGTCTCAAACTCCTGATCTCAGGTAATATGCCTGCCTCAGCCTCCCAAAGTGCTGGGATTACAGGTGTTAGCCACTGCCCCCGGCCTGTATCATCTGCTGTCTATCAACATTTTAAAATTGTTTATGATAGGGTAAACAATTAGATAAGCAAAGCAGCTTTTAGAGGATGAGAAAAGAAAAAGAAAGGTAATGTATCCATGTAGGTTCAGCTAGTTTTTATGTGCATGAGAATCACTACTAACACTCTGGTAGTTTAGAGGATGTCACTTTGAGCTGAACTATCTAGTTATGTTTATTTGAGAAGTGGAACCTGAGTTGGTATTAACAGTTGGTATGATTTAATGAGGTGAATGGGAAGGTGGAGGATGTTCCAGGAGAAGGGAAGGTACAGCAGTGCCAGCACCATGGTGATGGGCAAGGCTTAGGAAATAGGTACGGATTTAGTTAGTTGAAATGGCAAATGCATAGATAGAAGTAGTGGGAATTAAGAGAGACTACAGAAAGCAGACCAGGTTAGGGCTAGATTGTGATGGGCCTTGAAGGCCAGAATACATAGTCTGAATTTTATTCTGAAGGTTGTAGGGAATCTTTAAGGCTTGGATTATTTGGGGGTGTCAGAATGAACTCTTTGTGCATAAACTGAGAATGTGTAGAATATATATGGGTTTAAAGTAGACATTGGATGAAGTGTGAAGAGTCAAACTATTATATATGTGGTTAACCCATTAGGAAAATTTTTTGAATAGTGATATTTTCTCAAAATAGTATTAATAAAAATATTTATATTGAGTGTTCTGTATTTTAAACTCTAAAGATTTTTTAAAGTGTGTTTTAACTAGAAACAAGTCTTTCTTTTCCTTACCTACAGATTAGTGTATTCATTCTGAAAGATGGAGAACATGTGGGGCTCATTTGTTTAGCTGTCAGCCCAATTTTTAGTTAAAGAATTGAGCTTTCATTTCTATATGAGCTAAAGACAATTGAAGAGACTCTTGGAGAGAATCTTTGGAGTTCTTGAATTAATTTGCCTTGAAGAAAATTTTGTCCCAGTTTCAGAGATCGATTAAATATGTTTTACCAAGTTCGATGTGGACTTTTAAAATTTAATTGTATTAATTTTTGTATTTAGTTATTTTAAGTAAATGAGAGATATCTTGACATTCTATCCGAAGAGAGATACATATTTGTGTATCTTTAAAAATTAACACTTCCCTACATAGTGACATTACACTGAACAGGATGGGTTAATCCTACAGATGATGTAATAACCAGTCCATTTTCAGATTTCTCTAGTGGATCCACAGATATTCTTTTTTTTTTTTTTTTTTTTTGAGACGGAGTCTCGCTCTGTCACCCAGGCTGGAGTGCAGTGGCCGGATCTCAGCTCACTGCAAGCTCCGCCTCCCGGGTTCACGCCATTCTCCTGCCTCAGCCTCCCGAGTAGCTGGGACTACAGGCGCCTGCGACCTCGCCCGGCTAAGTTTTTTGTATTTTTAGTAGAGACGAGGTTTCACTGTGTTAGCCAGGATGGTCTCGATCTCCTGACCTCGTGATCCGCCCATCTCGGCCTCCCAAAGTGCTGGGATTACAGGCTTGAGCCACCGCGCCCGGCCCACAGATATTCTTTATAGCTGGATTGTCCAAACCAGAATCTTTCTCAACACCACTCATTAAATCTGGTTGTTACACTTTTTAAAATATAGAACCATCTCTTTTTTTTTTTTTTTAAATGGCATTGATTTAACTTGTTTAGGACTTTTTCCTTTATGCGCTATGTATCTATTACATTGGAAGCTAGATCTAAAGTAGGTTCAAGTATAACATCTTCCACTAGAGGACGTCATAGGTGCTGCTGTGTACTTTATGTTATATCACATCAGGAGGCACAGTAACTGGTTCTGCCTTCAGAGAAGGAAAGATTGATAGCTGGATTAGAGTGGTGATAGATGAATCCTTGTACTTTAAAGGTCGTTTTTTTGTTTTTTTTCCTCTTGGAACCAGAAGGTGCCCCATCAACGAAGGGTGCCCCATCAACATTCACACCATGGTTTTAACCAGTTTTTTGCCTGAATCAGTTTCATTAGAGCTTGCACCATGATGATATTTTAATTCGGCCATTCTTTCTGCAATTACTTGGCATCCTTTGAAAGGTACAGCTTTCTCACACCAACATGGAAATACATTTCTGTTTTGGAGTAAATTTCTAATCGGGCAAGCCGGATATATGCTGCTGCTTATTATTATTTGGTTCTCAAAGTAAAGTGTTGGTTTGCTGGCTGCCTCAAATGGAGACCAATGAATTTTTTCTCTTTTTTCTAGTCATCATTGTAGACTCATGGATTTCATAGATTCAATGTACTTAAGTCAACTATAATTAATTTTGATGTTAAAATTATTACAGCTTTAGCCATTGATAATTAAACTGGCTTCTGTGTCTGTTGAACTCCTACTTGCTTTCTGGGGCAACGTTAGGCCCCAAGCTCCCCTTGTGCCTTGCCTGCCTTGCCTGTTCTGGAGCTAGACTTGGCCGTTTCTCCAATAGGATTGGTATGAAGTACTTGAATTTAGATGCTAAACATGTTCATTACTCTCAGAATGTGATTACTTCTGAGCCATTTTCTATGGACAATATTGATTTTAAAATTCATTCGTTCATTTTTATATTTTCAATTCAGTTTTAACATTGTTAATTTTATAGTCATGTCTTTATTTTTTTTTTGCCGACCACAGCTAACCTAATGTTGTTCTTGATGGTGACATACTTATTTGTTTTATTCTACGATATTAAGGAAAATACTTTCAAAATAACAAAATTAATAATATTACTAATAGTAAAACTATCTTAAAATTTTTTTTTTAAATTTGTTTTAGACATGTTACCAATAATAGATATAGCCAGTGACCCATTCTTCTGGTTGATGACAATTATTTTCCTTTTTTTTTGGTGGGGGGACCCTCATTCTGTGTATACCAAGTTTTAATTTCTACTAAATCTTATTTTTGACTTTTTGATGCTGTCATTTATTAGCTGTGTTCTTTTGTTGTACTTACTGCTTCTACTAGCTTTTACCTTATGCTCAGCAGAAATGGAAAATACAAATATGTTTTAAAGTCAGGTGCATGCGTGTGTGTGTGTGTGTGTTATGGCAATGTGATCCAGAAAGATAACTTACAAGGAGATGGTTGTTTATACTAATGCTTTGTATCTTAAGCACGAAGGGTAGGGAAAAAAGAATATGACAGGCAAGATGTTTCAATTGAGCGAATTCTTCTGAATAGTATCAATAAAAGAATATAGATAGATCTTTAAAGCTTTTAAAGTCATATGAAGTGGGGGAGACCTCATAGGTAGAACCTAAGTCTTAAAATTGTATTTCTTAGTAGTTGCAAAATCTCTACTGCAAACTTGTTGTCATTAAGAACTTTTAGTAGTAAGGAACTTATGTTCCAGCAGATGGGGATATTAGTACACAAAAGAGAGCACTTAGTGATTAAAATGTGTTGAGAAATAACCCTTTTGCCAGAATAGGAAAATGTTCTTTAAATTGTAGGGGAGGAGTTGCTCAGGAATATGACAAATAACAGTTACTGAATGGAATATTTTGATTGGCATGTGAAAAAGTTGTGATAGTTCTTTAAAGAACGTGTCTCTTTAAGAGACTATATGTTGGTATGTTGACCGTATTAAATGTAACTAGTTTAGGACATCAGATTCATTGCAGCTATTTTCCGAAATAGTTTCTGCCTTTATAGCTCAGTTGTTTGAAAGGTTTTTATTTTGGTGGGTGACTGAGTCACTTACATTGAGAGGTATCCTGTTTGTACATTTTCTGTGTAATTATAAAGTCTTTAACCAGGCAGTTTGTTTATTAAAATAAATCAAGAAAATGTGTCATAGTTTACTATATGTTATATGAAGAGAAAGTTCTTTTGGGGATCATAGTTTTATCATAGTAATAAAAAATTATCAGCAGTAGAAAGATAATCTTATCTCACTTTTTATTATAGTTTATAGCATTACGACATACTTTGTTAGTTTTTTTGGTAGGTAAATACTACATAGATTGCTTTAACATATGCTTTGCAATTGTTGAAGAAATACTGCTCGTTTAAGTTCCTTCTTAGATGTGATTCAGACGTGTACTTTTATTTAGTGTATTTAAGTTATATTTTCCTAGTTCAGTTATATTGAGCTTTTTTTTTTTTTTTTGCAACTGTCAAGGCAATTTAAAATACTCTTGCCTTCAATGACTTGAAATTGAACTCTGTACAGGAGATAATTTGTCTTGTTTCTATATAGAGAACCAGGGAGGAAGAGATTGACTTTGCCACCTTTGTAACTGATAATAATTTGCATTTTAGTCCCTGCTCCCTAGCCCCACGTTTTTCCTTTTCTGTTATTCCCAAAATGTAGAGAATTGGAGATTGAGCCACACATTTTCAGTTCATCTTTGGTGGTAGCATGATTTGTAACTTCTTTCAGTCCTGGGAGAGGCAGTGGTGAGGGCACAGAGATAGTGTATAGCACCTTGTCTTTGAACCTTAATGGGAATTACTTCTTTTCAGGGAAATATAGTGATGGCCAATTTTGTTTGTACATTTTAAGATTGTTTCTTATAGTTGTTAGAGAGTATGAGAAGCTTGAATTTCTTTCAGTAATCCTAAAAAACTGTTATAAATAACTTCACATTTATCGTAAGACATAGTCCTTATCTCATTGGGAAAAACTAAAATGTATCAATTAAAAAGTTAAAAGTGCTCATCATTCACTGATAGCTGCTCTTAGTATTTCCTTCTGGTCCCCCCAACCAGTGTTTATGGATGTAGCAAAATTGAAATTACGGGTTTTTTAAAAAAATTACATCATGAGCATTTTTCCTTGCCCTTTGATATTCTTTGCAGATATAATGTTTATAGTAATATATTTCATGCTGTCGAGGTATATTATAGTTTACTTAACTAATCTGTTGGACATGCCACTTTGCTTTCAGGAAATGTGTGTAATGATAGCATTAAGTGGCTTTAGAAGTTACTTTTTTAAAAGCCTTGAGTTACAAAGTATTGTAACTGGGCATTATGAATACCAAATTCTTATTTTTGCAATGCAGTTAATCTGAAATAAGCATTTTATGTTGCATTGCAGTAGAAAATGGTTGTTAGGATGCAACATGTGATTTTTGAATAATGTTAGAATTGCATATTTCACATATTAGTTTTTAGTGATTTAACATACTTAATTGAAACTTTTCTATTCTAGGCTATTTGGTTGTATGCTATTAATATGTGTGGGATATTATGAGGGGTACACTAAAGCTTCAAGTTCATTTCTTCAAGTTATGTCAGTAGTTGTAAAGAATGTAAAAGTAAAAGTAACAAAGGAAATATAAACATACCAAGAAGACTAAAGACTGGTGCTAAAGAGGGTGCTTTAGGCTGAGGAGGCTATGGAATGTTTCAGTAGAAGAAGTAAAATGTCACCTGGCTCTTGAAGGACAGATAGGATTGAAGTAGAGAACAGGTAAGGGAGTGGTGTTCTAGACACAGGGAACAGTGTTCTTGAATGTGGGAACATTCTGAGTAGGGAGGTAAATAATTCTCTGTTGGAGCTTTTTATACCTTTTGTCTTAGCGTTTTCCTTTATCTGCCTCCATATTTTTGTTTTTAGTCCAGGTTTTCTTATCTCTATCCTGTACAGGCATTACATTATAGAGTGGTGTATTAATGTGGGAGATTGCTATGCTTGCTGCTGTCCTTCCCTTCCCTTCCCTTCATTTTCAGATGTTACTTTTTCTTGACTTTGACTCTCTTGCTTCTTTAGTTTTTTGGAGAAGAGGGGTATCTTACTACCTAACTTTTTATTTTAGCTATTGTTTATCTATAGGCTTAATTTGGCTTTTTATTTTTTTGTTTGCCTAGTGCATTTGGATTTTACTTAGCTTTTATTATGAAGCCATGTGTTTTAGTTTTTTTCTGTATATGTAGGTGATTGTATGGTCTTATGAATTGATCCAGGAGCATGGAGGAAGAGGTACATCTGGATTAGTGAGTGTGTGAATTCTTGAGCTGATGGGTCTAAGCTCTAAAGGATAGATTAGTTGCCAGCATATTTTGGTCTAGATAGTATGGCATAGTTTTTACCAGTATGCCTTCTTTTCTCCGTCTTCCCAGTTTGCTTTTTACTCTGATGGCTTGAAAAAGCATAGGTTAGGTTGGAAGTGAGAGAACAAAACCTGCTAATTTAACTCTGAACAAGGGAGGCTTTAGGTTAATGTTTGAAAAGTGTGTTCCATGGAATACTGGTTTCCTGAGGTAGTCTGAGAAAAGAAGGGTTCTGTAGTCCAGGAAGTTCTGTACACTCCTTCCATGAATTCAGAATGTGTTGCCATGTTAGGTCTCCAGGATTTGCAGTCAAGAAAGTTAACTTGGTTTAACTGAGCATTTTCTGAAATTACTTGGTTTTTCTTTCTTTTCTTCTTGGTACTAGTTTTGAGGATACGTTATGGGAAATTTTAGGGGATTGTTAAAGACCTGTGGATCCTTGGGTCTTATTAATTTAATTCTGTTTTGTTGCTTGAAATATCTACCCAGGGTATTTTAAACTCTTCCTCCAATAAGAATATAATCAAGCATCTGATGCACAGTCATATTATCAGTAAATTGAGGTTAAACTAAAGAGAGTCTCTCCTAGGTAGTGTCCATTAGCATTTTCCAGCAGGGTGAATCTAGATTTAGGAACAGTTCACTGTATATTTGCCTAAGGTTTTCACTGTCCGTGTTTTACACAATATGAATAATTTAAAATCCTTTTTTTTTTTTTTTTTTTAAAGAGATGGGGTTTCACCCTTTCTAGACTAGAGTGCAGTGGTGCTATCATAGCTCACTGCATCCTCTAACTCCTGGGCTCAAGCGACCCTCCTGCCTCAGCCTCCAGAGAGGTAGGATTGCAGGGGTGAGCCACCACACCTGGATAATTAAAACAGTGGTTTTTTTTTTTTTTTTTTTTTTTTTTGTAAGAGACAGGGTCTCCTGATACTGCCCAGCCTGGTCTTAAACGTAAGTCCTCAAGTGATCCTCCTGTGTCAGGTGTCAGCCAGTAATTTAAAATATTTTGTTAGAGTAGTCTCTTTATTTCCCCACTTCCTTATAGATCTGAGTCATTTGCTTTGGAATAGTATGATAAAAGTGTAAGATAAAGGATTGCTAGACTAATATTTAGACATGTTTGTGTTGATGTTCTGTACAGGTTGTAGTTTTATAGGCTAGAATAGACTAAATTTTGATTGGTGATTAGTTGACAAGTGTCTGAAAAGACTTTATGTTGTTTTTTTGTGAATCTTGAGTAAAAGAAAATAACCAAATGGGGTAGTGAGTAGAGAGATAAATGAATCTCTTAAGAGAATGATAGTAATAAACGCAGGTGGAAGTAAGATCAGAGTTAGAAAATCTTAGATTTGTTTTAGGTTATAGGAAAATTGATTTATTTTACACGTTGGTAAAAGGCACAAGAGGCTTCTTTTTCACATTTTACTTTCATCAAAGTGAAACTTTATTTGATTTTTAAATTGGACCACATTAACTGAATGTCATAGGATATGTCATAGTGACATTGTTTAGTTACATGGTAACTGCAGATAGGTCTCAAGTTGACCACATTTGAATATTACATATTACTTTGTGGCTATTTAAAGACAGATGGCTTGAAGCCTGAGACAGGGGAAAGAGTGAAAGTATAGGAGCAAGTGGTGGTAATTTAAGAAGATCCTCAAGTAGAAGTCTGATTTTGTGATTTCAGAGTCTCTTTGATTGTTAGTGTTACTATTATTAAATAACAGGTACATATATTCTAACAGTATAAATATGAACCAGAAAAATAAGAATGAACCACAGGCTGGGCGCGGTGGCTTACACCTGTAATCCCAGCATTTTGGGAGACTGAGGTGGGCGGATCATGAGGTCAGGAGTTTGAGGCCAACCTGGCCAACATAGTGAAACCCTGTTTCTACTAAAAACACAAAAATTAGGTGGCGGGCACCTGTAGTCCCAGCTACTGGGGAGGCTGAGGCGGGAGAATCACTTGAACCCGGGAGGTGGAGGTTGCAGTGAGCTGAGACCACGCCATTCCACTCCAGCCTGGGCAACAGAGTGAGGCTCCGTCTCAAAAATAAAGAATGAACCACAAAAGGTAGCATGTCTTGAACTTTTGAAATGCTATCTATAAGGATAAACATTTTGTTATGAACTTAAAATATGTACGTACACATTTATGTAACTCAACAATTCAAAGTTTCGTGAAATAATACTTGTCTGTACTACCTATTATGCAGTATAGTATTTTTCTATTCTATTTCATTTTTTAAAAGGTTGGTTGTGATTGATAATGTTGATTTAGTGGCTTGTGTGCTGTATAGTCTTAGCAAAACTGATGTTGACTCCTGCTGTAATTTAGTTTTCAACAAACCTTTTTTTTTTTTTTTTTTTTTTTAATCCAGCACTTCGCTGGGTGCTAAGGGGATACAGAGATGAGTAAGACATAGTCTAGTGCTCAAGGAGCCTCACAATGGTATGGAGAGTGATGAAAATAAGAAGCTGCAATGCTGTAACTGCTCTAACAGAGGCATGCCCAGCCTGAGAATGGAAGGGACCACATCATTTCCTAGCAGGAAGATGGCAGTTTCTTCTAGGTTCGCAGATTACCGTATATAATCTGATAATCCCTCTTATGACGGGCTTACCTTGTTGGGAAAGTTAGTTTTTTACCTAGATTTTGTAAAAACTAAACAATATCAGGTTTACTTGAAAATAAAATATGTTTGAACTTTTAGCTTACTGGACAAGTTTGTTAAAAAATAAATATTAATCCTGGCACTTTGGGAGGCTGAGGCAGGCAGATCACGAGGTCAGGAGATAGAGACCATCCTGACTAACACAGTGAAACCCCAACTCGACTAAAAATATAAAAAATTAGCCAGGCGTGGTGGCAGGCACCTGTAGTCCCAGCTACTCGGGAGGTTGAGGCAGGAGAATGGCATGAGCCCGGGAGGTGGAGCTTGCAGTGAGCCGAGATCGCGCCACTGCACTCTAGCCTGGGCAACAGTGTGAGACTCCATCTCCAGTCAATCAATCAATCAATCAATAAAATGTTAATTATATAGGTAATCTTTAATAAAATTAAATTTTACAAATGAGTAATGTTTTCCTAAATATGTCATAGGAACTAGCTTTAATATTATTATTGGAGAAGTACTTTTTTCCTGACTTCCCCCCGCCCAGTATTGTGACTTGTTAAGAAAGGTAAAGTCAGAAGTTTAATATAAAAATGTATTTGATTATTTACACAGATGGTAAATTAAACTGTAAAATAAACCATTAACTTTTAAATAATGGAATAAAAGATGGATACTTCATTATCCAACACTTAAAAATGATTTTTTTTTTTAAATTGCAACTTGAGTATATTCTGTACATTGATTTATCCCCCCACGGCAAATTCACAATAATACTGAATCTAGAATTTAGTAAATTAGTTGCATATTATCCAAAAAACATAAAGCATGACATTTCTATAGAATTTAGTTTCTGTAAGTTACACAATTGTTACAGATTTCTCCTGTGAAGGATAGGTTACTACATCAGGTTGAAGAAGCTAATGTCGGAGTGAATGTGGTGGCTGCCTTAGAATGATTTTGCCAGTAGCAGTGAAAAATGTTTTCCTTATAGTTCTTGTGCAGCAGGCCATGGAGTAAAGCACATTTTTATAATAAAGGTGATGAATTTAATCGCAAACTGGCAGCCAAATGGAAATTGCAGACCTTGATACTGGGAGAAAATTGCCTATAAAGCAACTCTTGAGAGAACAGGCTTTAAATTTATCCACCCATTTCGACATTGAGGAGAACATTGGAATCATAGGATATTTTGCTTGGCCTGCTTAGTTCAGATGAATGACACTTGAGTATTCTATTTAAGTGTTAGAGATGGTTTAAAGTTAAATTTTATACATATTAAAGCCTTTAGCACATGCATTTTATATTTTATAAAGTATTTAAAATTTTGCTGGTTTTTAATATTTTAGTAGATGATGTGCCTAATGAAATCCATTTGCCACGTTTCTAGTCACATGCCATGTATTTCATGTTTCTGCTGTGTATATGAGGAACTGCATTCTTAAAATGTGGGCTTATAATTAACACACTATTGACAGAATGTTTGTCATATAAATGATCAGTCTTTACTATTTTCTATTGTATTTAAGCCATTTATATTACAATATTTAAACACAGAATGGTAGAAAATTTCTATTATGGGAAAATCTGGATTTTTGTCATTTTTTACTCCAAGCGACTAATGTTTGTAATTTCTTAGGAATAACCAAACCCTTGATTCAGTACACACTATTTAAAGTGTTTAATCCAGAATTTAGGTGCATTGTAGTGTGTATTTTGAGATGCCTGTTCTCTCCCACAGTATACATGCTTGTTAACAGATAGCTGATGTCCAAATTCAGAGAATTATTTGTGGCTATTGGAAACATTTACCCATCCAAGCAAGGTAAATGTTTAAAATGTGAAAATGCTGATGTAAAATATAAAAATAACATTTCTCATTATACTTACTGAAACTACTTGGGTTTAAAGGGCAAGAAGTGTTACTTCTAGAAGGTTATTAGATTTTGCTTCCATACATAACCCTGATTCCTTTGACTCTATTTTTGGGCAACATGGTACATTACGTAAAAAGGGTATAGCTGTGGTAAATCTTTGTTCTCTTTAGGTATAGAATTGTGGAAGTGTTTAGTTTAAAGCAAGTATGAAAGCTTAGTATTTTGATGGAGGAAGCAAGAAAAACGTTTTACAAATTCTCTATTCAGGGAACAACTTATTGAGGTGGTCATGAGACTGAAGGTATGAAAAGGAAGAAGAGGCCAGGTGCGGTGACTGACACCTGTAATCCCAGCACTTTGGGAGGCCGAGGTGGGCAGATCACTTGAGGCTAGGAGTTCAAGACCAGCCAGGCCAACATGGTGAAACTCCATCTCTACTAAAACTACAGAAATTAGCTGGGCGTGGTGGTGCATGCCTGTAGCAGGAGAATCTTTTGAACCTGGGAGGCCAAGGTTGCAGTGAGCCAAGATCATGCCATTGCTTTCCAGCCTGGGCGACAGAGCCAGACTCCATCTCCATTTAAAAAAAAAAAAAAAGGAAGAAGAAATAGAAGTGTTCCTTTTCTTGCTAAAGCAAGAACCAGTAAATTTTATCTTTTTCATTGAAAGTAGTTCCATCTAAATTACTTTAAGAGCTAGAGTTTTTGGAGAATGATTACATTCATAGGAGAAGAGCATGTGATGTGGAAGATACATTTGAATGTTTAGCCATCTCTAAATTTGCATCAAAAGGAGAGTTCAAAATAAATCAACTCTTTTATTCCCTTATTGGTGACATAGATACTTGGTCATTTGTTTTATTTGGCTAAAGGAAGCTGTGGCAAGTTGAGAATTCAGAGGTAAAACCTTTGTGAGAGAGATGTAGTTTAATTATTTTAACTCTAATTCTCCTGATCCAGGAAAGCTTTATTTTTACTTTCAGATGAAAACTAAAATTTGTTATAACATGAAGCTTATTCTATATATTCTATATAAGCTAGAATACATATTTTACATATTCTATGTAAGTTAGAATAAGCTTCATGTTACGCATTATATACATTGTATATGTAAGCTATATATGTATATAATTTAAATAAGTGGTGTATGTGTATGTATAGTACTTATATTAAAATTTTACTGTTTTTCTAGTGTATTGATTATGAAAGTATAATTAGCTGAATAATTTGTTTATGAGATGATACTAAATTCAGTTCCCATAGATACTGGTGGTGATTTACTTTTTAGAAAGAGTTTTTCTTGTTACATGCTTAAATCCACACCCAAAATGTAGCCATAATTTAGTTCAAGATTGTTTATGCCAGAGTCTGAAAAACACCTGAATTGAGATTTTTGAGTGGTTGTGAATGGATTTTAGAATCGTGTGTTGAACAGTTCCATCGCTAAATTAGCCATAGTAATGTTGCTGTTTCACATTGACAGTTTCAGATGTGCTGCTTTTCAAATTTTTGTTTTTGTTTAGATAACTATTTTAGGGTTTGAGTTACAGTTATGTGAGTTTACATTACAGTAATGCAAATATACATTCTGAATTTATGCCAATATGTATTAGAAGCTAAAATGCCCTCCCCTCCCATCTCTGTATCCCTCAAATTATTCATTTGAGGTTAAACTAATTTTAAACTCCGGAAAAGTGGTTAAGCCAAAAAAGGTCAGATCCTGGAAGCAAAAGTTCTGACCTTTTAAAAAGAGTGTTGGAAAAGTATTTGATGGTCATTTTCATAAGCTAAATGTACTGTGAGGTTTGTGTTTGAGTAGCTTTTAAGATTTTCTGGATTATATGGTCGAATTTTAAGGAGGAACTTAGGAAAAATGAGTTGGAAAAGTTAAGCTGTTACGTTCTACCTTCCTTTTACTATGTATAGTAAATCTACACGTGAGAAGTAATTTGCAAACAGCATTTGTTAAGTGTCTTTTCTAAGTATTCTTTATGCCTACAAAGTCTGGGAAAAGACCATTTTCAGATTTCAGATAAATAATTATCAGATCAGTAGATACTATCTTTCAGATCTGTCAGAACACAGTATTTCCAGAATATATAATTTTACATCACCATCATCATTTATAATGATACTGATGACCAGTACTATTATTTTAAAGAGAAAGATATGTATACAGACACACACACACACACACACACACACACACACACAGTCATGCGTTGCTTAAAGACAGTGATAGATTCTGATAAATGCATCATTATGCTATT
Organism: Papio anubis; assembly: GCF_008728515.1. Taxonomy (NCBI): domain Eukaryota; kingdom Metazoa; phylum Chordata; class Mammalia; order Primates; family Cercopithecidae; genus Papio; species Papio anubis. Next base: position 159,942,865 of record NC_044981.1, read on the forward strand.
TCCTTCTTTTGCGAACGTCATAGGGTGTACTTGCATAAATCTAGATGGTATAGCCTACTACACACCTCAGCTATATGGTACAGCCTTTTTTGTTCCCAGGCTGCAAACCTGTACAGCATGCTACTGTACTGAATACTGTAGGCAGTTATAACACAATGGTATTTGTGTAAACATAGAAACATTCTAAAGATAGAAAAGGTACAGTAAAAATATGGTATAAAAGATGAAAAATGGTATACTTGTATAAAGCACTTACCATAAATGGGGCTTGCAGGACTGGAAGTTGCTCTGGGTGAGTCAGTGAGTGAGTGGTGAGTGAATGTGTGAAAGTCCTAGGATACTACTGTGGATGTAATAAACATTGTATTCTTAGGCTGCACTGAATTTATACAAGATATTTTTCTTCAGTAATAAATTAACCTTAACTTACTATAACTTTATAAACTTTTAAAATTTTTAAATCTTTGACTACAATTACAGCTTAAAACAAAAATACATTATACAGTTGTACAAAAATATTTTCTTTATATCCTTATTCTATAAGCTCTTTTCTGTTTTTAAAATTTTCTATTTAATTTTTACTTCTTAGACCTTTCTGTTGAAGACAAACACGCACAGTAACCTAGGCCTACACGGGTTCAGATCATCAGTTTCATCTTCTTTCACCTCTACAGCTTGGCCCACTGCCAGGTCTTCATGGACAAGGGCCATGTTGGTTACCAGTGTGTCTCCAGTACAGTGTCTGATACCATAGAAAGATAGGAACAGTTGTATTAATAATAACCGATTCTTGAGCATCTATTACGTGCCAGACACCTACAAATATTTGTTGTTCAAGTGAAAGAGTTTATTTTATCAAACTCAGAAGTTTCGCTCTAGAATAATCCTTTTTAACTGCTGACTTCAGGTGGTCCACCTGTTTTGGCCTCCCAAAGTGTTGGGATTACAGGCGTGAGCCACCACGCCCTGCTGAATAATCCTTTTTTTTTTTGAAACAGAATTTCACTCTGTTGCCCAGGCTGTAGTACAGTGACTTGGCTCACTGCAACCTCTGTCTCCAGAGTGCAAGCAATTCTCATGTCTCAGCCTCCTGAGTAGCAGGTATTACGAGTGTGTGCCACCATGCCCAGCTAATTTGTGTATTTTTGGTAAAGATGGGGTTTTGCCATGTTGGCTGGGCTGATCTCAAACTCCTGACCTCAAGTGATCTGCCTGCTTTGGCCTCCCAAAGTGCTGGAATTACAGATGTGAGCTACTGCGCCTGGCCTAGAATAATCTTAGAAGTCCTCATGGATGAGTAAATACGGATGGTGAAAAGCTTAAATGAGAATGTCTTGTCTGATTTTCATTCCACTTTTAATTTGAATATACCATTTCCTTTCCCCCCTCATTGTATATGTCTCTACTTTTTTGTTCTTTTCTTTATTCATAGTTCTAATTTCTACTCACTGCCCCATCTTTTCCCTTTTCTCTATCTAGCTCTTACCATCTGTCATCACTGTTTTTCCCACTATCATGATCACTCACTGTAGCAGCAACCAAATTTAACTTTGGGGATGGAGCAGTAGTGCTGGAGAGGCCAAATGGTATGAGTAAAATAATACAGCTTTTGGAGTCAGAGCTAGATTTTCATCTTTATGTGGTCTTTGGTGAAAGTACTTAATCCCCAAATCTCTCTTTCCTAACTATGAAATGAAGATGAAAATACTACTTACCTGTAAGGGAATCTACCTGATCATACTGTGATAAAATGCTGACTTCCACCACAGAGTTCTTGGGGAGGCTCTTTACGTGGAAAGATGTTAGACTTCATTATTCTGAATTCTGGATTTGTATCTCCTAGCCATATAGACTGAATGACCATAGAATCCAACATAATGCTTTTAATATTGGCATAACTTCCTTATTTTAAGTTATAGGATGATTATGAGATATAGAAACTCAATAAAAGGTAAAATTATTCTTTGTGTTGTGAAGTATGTTTAGAGGTTTCTTTTAAGAGGTCATATTTTGCTACTCTGCTTCAACTATAGTTTTTGTTCATTTAGTTGTTATAGAACTGGGACCATGTCTGTATTTGCACATGACTATATTCCTAGGGCCTTGGCCAGTGCCTAGTACATAGTAGGTGTAAAATACATAGTTGTTGAATGCATATATGAAAAAATCATTATATTGTATCATTGATAAGACAGTCTTTTTTAAACACAGGTTATACTTTATTCAGGTCAGTTCAATTTTGTTAAGTTTTTCTTTTAGAAAATTAGAAAGCTTTTATTATATTCTGAACATATTTTTACTAAATATACTTTGAGTACAGGGTTAATCAGGACTGTGCTGGCTGTGAGTATAGGGTTGTGATAAAGCTCATTAGGAGTGGATGATTGCAGTCCTTTTGTGCAATCCTGGCAGGAGCAGCCTTTTCCTTATTGGCTAGGTTTTTTTTCTTAAAGTCAAGACTAATCATATATTTAGATGCCTGTACATTTTATTTTCTCATCTGATGTAAGATACACTAGAAGAATGTAGCATTGATGTAATGAACATATGTTATTAGCAAAGTGTTCTAAACTTCACATGTCCAGAATAAAGAGACCAAGCCATTTGCAGAAGAGCACTGTGCATTTATATTACTTTAAAGGGAAGAGGAGTAAGCTAGCTAGAATTGTCGAGCAGATGCCATATTAGTGCTTGAGTGAAGTTATAAGAAATGTTTTTGTAGCTTTGCATGTTTTTGTGCTAATAGTCCTAATATTTGTTCAAAAGGTGTTTTTAATCCAATGATGTAGATGTTACATATATAGCAAAGGGCAAAAACAGCCATCTGCCCTCTCAGTTAACATTCTAATGTCAACAGGCAATAATCAATAAACAAGTACAGTAACGTATTCGGAAATATGAATTATAGAAATAAATTGAAGGATAAAGGGGATCTGGAGTGTTCCTATGGATTGAGGCAAGTTGCCATTTAAAATAGGAAGATCAAGGTTGGACTCTTTGAAAAATTGGAGCAGAGATCTGACGGAGGTGTTAGTGTGAGCCATACTGCTTTCTGGGGAAGAGCTTTCCAAGGCAGGGAAAATGGTAGTGCAAAACCTTGAGGGCAGGACTAGCAATTCCTTGTGTGGACTGTAGCCAGGGACAGAGGTTAGGTTGGTTAAGGAGACTAGAGGTGAGGACAAGGGAGGGGAGCCTGTGTGGATGCTGTCGGCTATTGTTTATCTTTGTGAGGACCTGGGCTTTTATACCAACTGAGATGGGAAATTATTAGAGCAGTGGGTCTGGGCATCCTTTTAGGGAATCGGTGAAATCAGACTATCTTTGTGATAATAAGATGTTATTTGCCATTTTCACCAGCATTTACATATGAATGTACAGTGGAGTTTTCCAGAGACTGCGTGCTATGTGATATTGCAACAGATTGAATTCAAGAGATAAGAGAATCTAGCTGTCTTCAATAAACAGACATTTAAAAGATTGCAAAAGTATAAAATTGACTTTTTCAGTAATTTCTTTTGTTTAGTTGGAAAATATGTTATTTTCTGTAAAATGTGCGTTTCTGGTTAATATGTAATAAGTTTACTCATATTTTAAAATGAATAAAAATAATTTAAACATTTTTAGTTTTAATTTCTAGTACGGTAAGTTTTATTAGATACAACTTTCATGAACAAGTATCTCTTTGGACTCCTCCAATTAATTTTTAGAGAGTGGAGTCCTGAAACCAAATAGTTTGAGCAGAAGAGTGACATTTCACTTGGATTTCAGCAGGCTAACTCCAAAGAATGAAGAATAGACTGACCAAGGTGGTGGTGGAGGCAGGTAGATCAGTTAGGTTAAGATTAGGTAGGAAATGATTGTGATTGGAGCTGTGATGTTAGGGGTTGTGGTGATGAAGTAAAATTGGGGATATAGTCTGAAAGTTGAGTACACAGTATTTGCTAGTGGATGGAGTATGAAGTGTGAGAATGGACTTGACATTGTGCCATTGTCCAAGATCAGGAGGAACAAGTTTTTGGGAAGGCCTAGGAGTTTGGTCTTGAATGTGTCAAATAGGTTGAGAAGGGAGTTGGTGATAGGATTTCAGTGTGGAGGGTTGGTCTGGAATGTCCTTTACCAGGGTTTTTGTTGGATTGTATTAGTAATATATGTATTTTAAATACAGTATTTAGCTTCTATTCTAATCAGTTATACTTTTATAATCTCAACACAGAGTGCTGTGTTCTCCATTGAAAAACTGATTAAATTTGCTTTCCAAGAATGTTTTTTTTTTTTTTTTTTTTTTTTTGAGACGGAGTCTCGCTCTGTCGCCCAGGCTGGAGTGCAGTGGCCGGATCTCAGCTCACTGCAAGCTCCGCCTCCCGGGTTCACGCCATTCTCCGGCCTCAGCCTCCCGAGTAGCTGGGACTACAGGCGCCCGCCACCTCGCCCGGCTAGTTTTTTGTATTTCTTAATAGAGACGGGGTTTCACCGTGTTAGCCAGGATGGTCTTGATCTCCTGACCTCGTGATCCGCCCGTCTCGGCCTCCCAAAGTGCTGGGATTACAGGCTTGAGCCACCGCGCCCGGCCCCAAGAATGTTATATGATAGAATGTACACTCGAAGAGGCAGTAAAAAAGTAGTAAATGTAGATTTGCCAGTAGCATGACATAACTTAGATTTTCTGAATCTTTGTAAAGTAAACCAACTGTGGTTTAATTAAAGGAGATCATATTGCTTACCATATTAAAATACTGTTTTCAATACCAATTACTTTGACATTTGAAGGCACTGTAATATGTTGCTCTTGTTACAGACCAAGATATTTTTGCTGAAGTTTTATTTTTCTTTCTAATTCAATGTCAGTGGTTGCTGTAGAGGTTCTTTTGGAATATTGTGTAGATTGTTTCTTAAGCCTTTAAAAAACTCTTCTTTGCTGGGTGTGGTGGCTCATGCCTGTAATCCCAGCATGTTGGGAGGCCAAGGCGGGTGGATTACGAGGTCGGGAGTTCAAGACCAGCCTGGCCAAGATGGTGAAACCCTGTCTCTACTAAAAATACAAAAATTAGTTGGCGTGATGGCGGGTGACTGTATTCCCAGCTACTTGGGAGACTGAGGCACATAATTCCTTGAACCCAGGAGACAGAGGTTACAGTGAGCCAAGCTTGCGCCACTGCACTCCAGCCTGGGCTACAGTGCAAGACTTTGTCTCAAAACAACAGCAGCAGCAACAGCAGCTCCTCTTGGCTTTTTCATAGTATGAGAGAATTCTCTTACAACACCTGTGAATGTCTTTTGACATGTATTTTCTTTCCTAAAAATGTCATGAAGTGACAGACATGTAGTTGCTTTGTTATGGAATTAAGGTGATACTAAGGTAAACCTATGCTACATGATTATAAACCTTAGGTTCTAGCTGTATTGAACTTAGGTGAAACTTTGAATACAATCGAAAAGGTTAATTAAAAATCAAATGAATTATTACCTAGGAAAAACCAGTTTACCCCTACCTCCTACACAGACGTAACTCCTTCAGAATTTTTGGAGCATCTGTTTCTTTTTCACTCTGATTTACCAAATTCCTTTTAAAGCCCTAAGGGATTTGGAGCTTCAAGAGGGCAAAATACATAGGTACAGACCTTTCCCCACTTCTTCAAGAACAAATGTGGAGGAATCTGATCACATGAGGATTTGATGCTTTACGAGGATGTAATTTAAAGTAAATTTTGGTGGCCAGTAGTAGTTTAAGACATTTTAGAATATGTAGTTCTGGCAGGAGTAGGATTGACTGGCCTGGCATTCTCAACCAGTCATTGAGTATATACAGCCCTTGCCTATGGGAGGTCAGTACAGAAGGAGCACAAAATGGACTTCTCTGTAAGAAGACAAGGAGATGCATTTTAGGGCAGATACAAGCTATAAATATGATGTGGTCTAACGTGCTTATTTTGCAGATGAAGAAAATGAGACCCAGAAGGTTCAGTTCGAAGGCACACAGCTCAGCTAAATCATGCCTGGGAAACAGGAGTAAAATCCAGGTTGTGTAAACTCAAGGCCAGTGCTTTTTGCTTTACCGCATGTATTAGGAAGATAGGCTTTTTATGGAAAGGTCATTGTTTATGGATTGTAATCTTTCTCTACCTTCTTTAAGGAAGGTTTAAAGTGTGTGTGTTTTCTTTTAAAGCAGTATATTAAAATCTAATTAAAATTTATAGATAAAATTTACAAAGCTTTTGCAAGAAAAGTCATCTGTAGTTGAGGTTAAACATTAGATCTTTTATCTGTGGATATTTATTTTGGAGAAGAATAACGAACATATTAAGCGCTTACATTTAACGCATATTTTGGATGATTAGTAATGATTGCTTATTTGAAGAAAGCAAATATGTATAATTAAATTTTTAGCATTGTTTAAACCGTGGAAGATACTATTTTGAGTGATTTTTTTTCCCTCAGATTTCTTTATCTTTTTTCACAGCTTTCATACTTTGTCACAATTATTTCCCCCCTTCCCTCATTAGAATAAATAACCCCAAAGTCCAAAGCAAACACTTTTTAATTATTATTATTATTTTTGCAACAAGGTCCTGCTCTGTCACCCAGGCGAGTGCAGTGGGGTGATCATGGACCACTGCAGCCTCTACTTCCTGGGCTCAAGTGATCTTCCTACCTCAGTCTTGAGTAGCTGGGACTACAGGCATACCACCACACTTGGTTAATTTTTGTAGAGATGGAGTTTGCCGTGTTGCCCAGGATCACTGTTTAAATTTTAATTCTTTATTTTAAAATAAATTTAGTCTTACATAATAGTGGAAAAAAATAATATGGGCATTAACAACTCATAAAATCATATAGTTATGGGAAGCAGGAAATGCGTATTGATACAGTACTATCACTAATATGCAAATCGTACTCAAATTTTACCTGTTTTCCTACTCATTTGGTTTTTCTGGTCCAGGATTCCACACTGCATTTAGTAGCAATGTCTGTTTTGTTTCCTCCAATCTGTTTCCATTTCACATTCTTTCATGACCTTGACACTTTTGAAGAATGCTAGTTATTTTATAAAAATGTTCTTGAATTTGGGTGTGTTTGGTGTGTTCTCATGATTAGAATGAGGATCATTTTTGGCAAAACGATCACACACAAGCGCTGTTGTGCGCATCTCAGTGGATCATGCTGTGGGGTATATGTCATAATACTGGTGATATTGACTTTGATTAGTTGGTTAAGGTGATGTCTGTCAGATTTCTCCACTGTAGTTTCTCCTTTTTCCTTAGTCATTAATGAATGCCTTCAAGGGGAGATACTCTGAAACTGTACAGCTATCCTTTCATATTTTTGCTCACTAATTTAGCATTCATTGAATGATTTTTGTCTGCATTGATTGTTACTAATTAAAATTCTTTAAGGAAGATCTGTCTCCTTTCCCCATTGTATTTATTTATTCAGTTATTTATATCTTTTCTTATGGGTTGTAATTCATTATTATCACTATATAAGTAAACACTTTTAAGAAAAGTTCCTGAAAAGTTAATACATTGAGATAATTCAAAATTCAGAGACTTGTAAGAGTACATTTTCTTATATCCCTGTTATCTTGGGTACCCATTTCCATTGCTAAGAGTTTATTTTTATTCTTTCAGAAATATGAAAAGGATTGGGAAAAGAGTTGTTAATAATAATTGCTAGATTCTCAGGTATTTCTTTTTACCTGGATGCTGATGATATTGAACCAGCTTACTGTTGCATCTTCTTCTGATATTCATTAAAAGGTCTTAACTAGTTCGCCATTAGATTTAAATTTACATTTTAATACAGTGACTATGTAGATAGGGACTGGCTTCCCCTGAGTATTCTAAGAAACAACATGACCAGAAGACAACATTTTCTATTAAATAAATAATAGTTAAATACTAATGTGTAAAGCTAAACAGGTTTAAAAGTAAACTCTTTTTTGGTAAGTTGAAACAAAAGTCAATTTAAATGAGAAAGGCTGCCTATCCAATTAAGTAACTGGTTTTTCAAAAGTAAATGAAGGACCTCCCCACCAAGTCCCACACTCTGTTCTGTTCTTTTCAGTGACCTATTTTACTTTCTCTGTCTACCGGCAGTATCCATTTATTCATTCAGGATGTCACTTTAGGAACCTAGACCTGGAGTTCATCCACAGAACTGTGTTTTGTTAAAATGGAGTGAAAGAAAGGGCTGAAAAGACTTTTTTTCACTCACTATTAAAACAGTGAACATACTGGTCTACACTTATTATAGTACAGCCAGCAATACATCAAAAGGTGACTTGTTCCATTTTATTTCCATTCTCTAATTACCGTTTCTTAAAACGAATTTTAAGAGTTTCTTGTGCCAGGAAATCCTCTATGAAACTCTAAGTAAAGCAGGTTAGACTAGCTGTGACTTGGTCCAATTTCTTTTATTTTTTTGATTTACCTTTTCTTTATTTTTATTGATACATATTTTACATCTTACGAGGTACATGTGATTTTTTTCCTACATAGCGTGTATAATGATTAAGTCAGAGTGTTTGAGGTCTCCATCACATTGAGTATTTATTATATTCTGTGTGTTGGGAATAATTCAAGTTCTCTCTTCTAGCTACTTTGAAATATACAATATATTAGTTAACTATAGTCACTCTAATCTGCTGTTGAACAGTAGAATTCATACCTTTATCTAATTATATGTTTGTACCTATTAACGTTCTTCTCTTCATCTGTTCTCCTACTCATTCATCCTTCCCAGCCTCTGGTATCTATAATTCTACTCTGCCTTTATGAGCTAACTTTTTTAGCTCCCATGTATGAGTGAGAACATAACGATATTTGTAATTCTTTAATCACTGAGCATTAGTTGTTTTTTCTTTTTATTTTGGGAGGACAGTAAAAAGGGTATTGTAATATATCCTCCTTCAGATTCTGGTGAAGACCAGTTGAGTCACGTAAAAAAGAACTAGATCGCTTTATTTTTAGAGTTGGGAGGCACTGAATTATAACGTCTTTATTATGCTGTTTTTATATAGGCAATCCCATGCTTGCAGTGTTTTGACATAAGCTTTCTGCTTTCTACTCTCCTAATAGGTGATTATTGTAAGAAAAATTTGTATAATAACATGAAAGCTAAATAGTCCTTGTAAATTCATCTCCCAGAGATGATTACTGTTAATAGTTGTATCTTTTTCGTCTTTGTTGTGTTTACCAAAAAAATGTATACTTAAGTATAAATTTGATCGGTATGATAGAGGTTCTTTTCTATAACCCCTGGAACATGTGCAACTTACTGTTAGGTACTTCTGTAATACAGAACTGCTGCTGAGAACAATTAGGGAAATCGAATTAACATTGTTACAAGGTTTTTGCTGTTTCGAATTTTTGCATGTGAAATTTATTGACAATTTTGGACCATTGTTAATTTTGGTAATACAAAGAGGAGTTATGATTAATTTAATTTTGTAGTTTTTGTTTTTGAACTTAGAATTGTGAAGTACAGAGTACAATTTAACCCCTGGAATAAGGTTCCATCTAGAGAGTTACTGATAGCTTGGGTTTTTTTGTTTTTTTTTTCTTGCCAGTTTGAAAGCGGTCGCTTTGAAATTAAATTGGATTTATTTGGTTGTTAGAGTAAGCAAAACACATTTCACTTAATAGTGCATACTCTAGGCCCGGCTCAGTGGCTCATGCCTGTAATCCCAGCACTTTGTGAGGTCGAGGCGGGTGGATCACCTGAGGTCAGGAGTTCAAGACCAGCCTGGCCGACATGGTGAAACCCCATGTTTACTTAAAAAAAAAAAAAAAAATTAGCTGGCTGTGGTGGCGGGCACCTATAATCCCAGCCACTTGGGAGGCTGAGGCAGGAGAATTGCTTGAACCCAGGGGGCGGAGGTTGCAGTGAGCTGAGATTGTGCCATTGCACTCTAGCCTTTGTGAAAAGAGTGAAACTTTGTCTTATAAATAAATAAATAAGTAATATATACTCTAGTAACTTGCTTTTTAATCTAGTTGCTCTCTGTACCTTGTGAATTTGGCCTCTTAAAAAGAGCACAGTGAAGGTAAATTCCATGGGTTCTTAGCTCAAAAATTACTTTAAAACTTTCTCTGTATTTAGTCAACCCTTAATTAAAGTTTGTTTCTTTTTACAGAAGAGATCGTTGTTAATCCTAAATACGTGAGGTTACATAACAGCCACCTTTTTATGAAGTGGCAGTTGTTCTTCAGTTTTAAATAGATTACTAATAATTATTGTTTTAAGATTTAATGAGTATTATATAAATAAAAACAAGTATTTGTTATTAAGACCTAAAATAATTAAATCTTACTTTGCTCTTTGTGTTAGTGTACTACTTTAATGTCTAGCAAGAGGTAGGGATTGCAGACAGTGTGGAAATACTGGAGCCTATTTAAGCTTCAGATGAAAGCAGTCATTTTAAGCTACCTCATAAAATTTATACTATGTATATAAAATTATATATGTGTTTATATATAGTTGTCATTTTACTGACAACTAGGATTTTCCATAAGTTAATGGAAAATGTTAAATTTGAAAAGCACATTTATGGTCAGACGACACAGTAACCTTTTTATTCCTTTATTAGCTCCTGTTCTAGTACAATGATAAGGCAAATTTTGTTGATGGATTCAAATGTAATGTACAAAGAAACAGCGGATAGATACCCAGTGAAAAAATATATGTGTCTATAACATCAGCATTGCAGGCTGAGCAGTTGAATCAGCTACCACAACACTAAGTGTAAGATGCATTTTATGTGAGGTTTTCTTCAGTGTTTTAAAACTGTTTCGTTTTTTTACAAATCCTGAAAGTAATTCTTTGATGCATTTTGGTTTTGAATTTTACTTTTCATTAATATTTTGTTGCTTATGATTGAGTTAGTAAATATTTTTCATGTTTCATTTCCTAATTTTCATTTTCTTAGTTTAAATTTGCTGAAAAATTTATAAACCAGAAAGTAACGTAGAGCTGTATTTGATTCTTTGGCTTTCCAACATTGCAGTATTGATTTTATACACAGCCTTAGCTATGTATTTATATATTTCGGGAAATGACTGCTAAATGCTGTAAGATTTCTCATGCCATATTTTTTTATTCTCTTAACAGTTTTTCCTGTTGTCCTTAATTCCAGTGTTCTAGTTTTTCAGAGTGATTGATCTGTTAGTTAAATCCAATAATTCATATATATATATATATATATATATATTTTTTTTTTTTTTTTTTTTTTTTTTGAGATGGAGTCTCACTCTGTCACCCAGACTGTAGTGCGGTGGCACGTTCTCAACTCACTGCAGCCTCTGCCTCCCGAGTTTAAGCAATTCTCCTTCCTCAGCCTCCTGAGTAGCTGGGATGACAGGTGCCTGCCACCACACCTGGCTAATTTTTGTATTTTTAGTAGAGATGGGGTTTCGCCATGTTGGCCAGGCTGGTCTTGAACTCCTGACTTCAAGTGATCTGGCCACCTCGGCCTCCCAAATTGCTGGGATTACAGGGGTGACTCACCACGCCCGGCCCAGTAATTCAGATATTAAAAGGATGTGTACAAAAGTGGCAGAGTACATGTACAATAATTTGGATGCAATAAAAGAGTAGTGGTGATGGAAAAGCCAAAGACAAACGTGAGCTGAGGCTGTTGAAACATAAGAATGACTTTAAAACCTTTTAGCGAAATCCATAGTTGGGTGAATTAAGGGGAAAGAAAAAGGAGTAAAGGTCACATGAAACAGAACTGTGCAGTGACATCGGAGCAGAATTAACTGACAGTTGAACCTTAGTTTGGAAAAGAAAAAAATCAAGATAATTAAAGCAGAGAAATGTAATGAGACAGTAAGTAGTAACACGTTTTCAGGCCTACACAATAGTTTTCAGCATAGTGAAATTTGGGAAAAAAAAAAAAAAAAAGGTAAATTCAAAAGATTGTAGAAAATGGGAGGAGCCTAAGTTCTGTAAAGGCAAGTACTCCCAAAACTTGAAAAATGTATATTCTGAACTTGATGGCATAACCTGTAGATTCCTAAACAGATGATTTCCTATTTAAACTGGTGGCTCCACAAGGAGGTTCTGGTCCCGTTGTAGCTTTGGATTTCATCAAGTAGTTGATGAAAAAAAGTTATTTTTGAGCTAAGAACAACCCATGGAATTTAACTTCACTGTGCTCTTTTTAAGAGGCCAAATTCGCAAGGTACAGAGAGCAACTAGATTAAAAAGCAAGTTACTAGAGTATGTATTATTTATTTATTTATTTTTGAAACGATGTTTCACTCTTCACCAAGGTGTGCCTGTATTTTGGGATCTGGGCCAAAGAAATGTGTGCTCTATAAAGTTGCAGTTAGTTGGATTCTTGACTCGGAGACTATTCATGCTTAAAGAGTATCAGCTGATAGATTAGTGTCAGTCTGCTGAAGGGGTATGTGTTGCAGAAAATATCCAGGAAAAAAAAATTGAAATCTTTTGTTGGTGTCTAAAAAACAGATGTAGAATTATGGAATGGTAGAGACTTGTCTTAACACCATTAGCAAAATGTCAGCAAAGATATTCTTAAGCATCATCAGCTCTTAAACAGTGATTATGGACAGGGCAGGGTTTGGGACTAGAAGTTGATAACCTCAGTTGCCTTACCCGTTGGTCATTATGGAATGTTGTGTACAATGTAGGGTTTTACATATTAAAAGGGACCTAGACAAATCAGAGTTCGTCTAAACAGAGTTCGTCTAAACAGCCTCCCATGTCGTTGGTTTAGGGAAGAGGACACTTAGATATTTTAGAATTTTTCAAATGTTTGTGGGGCTGCTGAGTGGTGGCCAGTGGTAGAAATTTTAGGAGAGCAGATTTTGGTTTATTAAAACAAATTTATAATATTTAAGATCTTTAGAGATACCTAAAAATTTATCTTGATATTGGGGATATTTAGATAGAAAATACATGCCTGGAGTTCATGTTGGGAGAGTTTTTGTACTACGTGTGATTAAGCAAACTGTTCCGAATGTTTAGTTCTCTGAACAACTGCTGCGGGTTGATGAAGGTAGCGCGGTGGTGGGGCATTTGAGTGTCATAATGTTTGATACAGCAAAATAATGTGTACAACATATTAAGAAGAATTCCTATGTTTCATGAGAACACCTGTGAAGCTGTTACTTACAAAAGGACTAAAGCATTTCCCAAACCCATACTTGTTGCATGTTTCTATAGTAGTTTGGCTATAATTGTATCCTCCTGCTAGGATAACATTCGCAGAAGCTCTGATTGCCAGGACTTACAAATGGAAAGCTTTAAAGACAAAACTTTTAAAAACAGGATTACGGAGGAAAAGAATAAATGGGCTCTTGCATACTAAGATTGGAAACCAATGGATTCAGTTCATTTATTGAGTAAGCATATGAAGCACAGGCACAGAGAGGTTGTAAGAAAGGGACTTGTCTAAAATCACAGTTACTGTTAGAACTGGAATCAGAACTTGTTCTGAGTAACACAGAGGAAGTGCTGGTGATTTTCTACCTTTTTTTCTCCTGTTTATAATAATTGGCCAAACTCAACAGTGAATAAGATTATAAAGCCCTTGAGGACCGGAACTATGTCTTGGTCACCTTTTCATTCCCATCATTACTACCTTGTACATTAATTGGTGTTCTGTTATGAAATTGAGTGATATATCTTAGAGACTGAAAAAAAGATGGTAAAAAGACTTATCTGTCTTCCTTATTAGAGTAAGTTCTTTGAGAGCTGGAACCATGACTTGTTTAACTTTAATGCTGCAGAAACCCAGCATTCTTCCCTTTGTTTACCTCCACCAGGTATTTATTGAGGGCCAGCTGTGTTCCAGGCACCTGGGGACACACTGGGTAATAGAATCTCATGGAACTTTGTGTTATTAATCAGTCGCATAGGTATTTATAAACGTACAACTTAAGTGGTAAATGAATTGTATTCTCTAACCAGATAGATGCTCATGTATGAGGACTGTTGGTTTTATGCTTTATTTATTTATTTATTTATTTTTAGACAATTTTTTGCTCTTGTTGCCCAGGCTGGAGTGCAGTGGCACCATTTTGGCTCACTGAAACCTCTACCTCCTGAGTACAAGTGATTCTCCTGCCTCAGCCTCCCAAGTAGCTGGGATTACAGGCGTCCGCCACTATGCCCAGCTAATTTTTATATTTTTGGTAGAGACGGGGTTTCACTATGTTGGCTAGGCAGGTCTGGAACTCCTCACCTCAAGTGATCTGCCTGCCTCGGCCTCCCAAAGTGCTGGGATTACAGGCATGGGCCACTGCACCTGGCACATTTATATATTTTTTAATCTAGTCATCTTATATGAATTTTTTGATAATTTGCAATAGATTCTTTTTTTTTTTTTTAAGTTTGATAAATTTGTTTACCTGGAAAGTCACTGTTCTTCCCTAGATTTATTATATTACTATGGTTACTTATAATAGTAGATTCTTCAATATTGAACTATTCTTGCACTCAGGGTATAAATTCTACTATGTCTTAGTGCATTTTTATTTTTCTGTTTATTTCAGATGTTTGCATCTATATTTTTAGGCAAATTTTATCTATAGTTTTCTTTCCTGCTGTTATTCTCAGGCTTTGATATTGGCGTGATGCTAACTATATAGTAAGAATAGGTAGTTTCTGAAGAAGATATTTAAATGATAATTATACGCAAAGTGCTTTATTGTCCAGAGACCTGGCTAAAGGATATATGTGTGATTTTAATTAGATTAAATTTTTCGAATGCCCCTTGGTTAATTACTTGCTGTAGTTATATAAATTATGTAAATGAGCATTTGTGTTTAAATTATTATTTGGTTGTTGAAAACTTGATTTGAGAATTGCTGTCATATGCTAATTTAAGATAAACACCAATTTGATACTGGACATTTTTAGGAAAGATTTAATTATAAAGCTAGAAGTATAAAAAGAACCTTAGGAAATAATAAAATTCTGCCCGTATCATGTAGTCAAATCCAAAGTAATCTCTTGATTTTTGTTGATTTTATTTGCTATTCAGAGAAAAGCATTTGGTAAGCTTTAATAAGCAAATTGTTATTTAAGAGATAAAATTTGTTATAAAATGAATATTGGTATCACTGAAGCAGAAAATGTATTACAGTGCCTTTTTTAATTGATTAAGATTTTATAACTGCGTAAGAATAGCTTTGATCCTGCCTTTTTGCTGTGTTGCATTTTATTTAACCAAAACTGATTTAAATAACTAGTTAGAAAAATTAAAGAGTGCCTTCATATTTGATAGTTCCTAAGGAACTGTCAATAGATTGAACTTCCCCATGTTTGGAAAGCATACAAAATACATTTAAAAAATAAAAGACATTTTATTTTTAAATACTAATGGATGCAAGCCTTTCTCCCAAGGAGGACACAGTCTGTAGGATAGAGAGACATTACATATGCATCCGGCTAACCTTAATAATGACAACTCTTACTAGGCAGTATGTTCCAATGGACAGGAGCCTGTCTTCTGGTGCATACTAGAAGCTTAGTAATTTTTGAAAGGATCTGCTTTCTTTATAGTACTCGGCTCATTAAAATAGAATTCGCCTACTTAAAAAAAAATGTGTATGTATATCCAAGAACAGTAATACAGGTTTTTAAAAACAGGTCATTGATTTTAGGTATCACTACTTCCTCTTTTTATATTTAATATTTCAGTTATTAACCCAGTGTAGTTTGATCTGTTACCATCTTTTTCCCTTGAAACTTCTCTGATCACCAGTGGCTTATAGTCAAATCCAAGGTACCATCTTTTGCTGTTTATCTTACATTCTTTTGTAGTATTTGATACTGTTGATCACCCTGTCCTTGAATCTGTCATTTCTTAGCTTCTATAACACCCCTCTTCTCTAGTTCTCCTTCCTACCTCCATTTCTTCTTGGTTTGGATCTTCTTTTCCTTACCCCTTCCTTTTTCTCAAGTGCATTCCGTCCTTCTTTCTCCCGTTACTTGCTCTAAGACGTCTCTTCTGATAGCTTTAACCATTAGATTTGTATATGAAACTCAGACTTCTGCTGAACTTGCAGTCTGTTGTCTTTTGAACATCTCTGTTTGGGTATTCTAAAGATATCTAAAAATAATCGAAGTGGTCCCATTTAAATGTCCTTCAGACAGATTAGTTCTGAAGTACAAAAGAGGCTTTGGTATTAGTTTTGTCTGACAGGCATTCTTATAGTTGTTTACTGAAGCTATCATTTGGAATGACTGGCCTCATTTAGATTTGGAAAAATTAGATAAACTAACAAGTCCATATTATACCGGTTAGGAAGGAGCTTGGGCTTTGAAGTTAATTTAATAAGATATGTTATTTGATTGGTATAAAAATTGGTTTGTGGTAGAAATTAATTAAGGCTGTAGTCCTGTTAAACATGGGCTTAATCCAGAGAATGACAGAATAGGCCAGGAGCTCTTTATTTGAGTTTTAACGCTTTATCAATGAAACCTCCCCTGCCCTCTCTTTTTCCCCTGGACTAGCAAGAATATTTTTTTTGTCTAACACATTTAAAATTTTTACTTTTAACAGAAATTAGCAGAGTACGGAAAGACATGTACAATGACACATTAAATGGCAGTACAGAGAAAAGGAGTGCAGAATTGCCTGATGCTGTGGGACCTATTGTTCAGTTACAAGAGAAACTTTATGTGCCTGTAAAAGAATACCCAGATGTAAGTATATTTTGTTGTTTTATTCAATTTTGTTCTGCTTCACATATTTTGGGAAGAGATACATTTGGTGGTAAATACTTAAGCATTATTAGCCACTTTAAAAAAATGCAGTCATCAACTGAAGTGTGAATAATTTGGCATGGATAATTTAAAAAGTTTCTTTCTAAATATGTTTCCATTTGATTGCTGCTATGTCACTTTGGAAATGCACATGGTATAGACTCTTGGGTTTCAAAACTGAATGAGGAATTGTGGAAAGCACTCTGGCCTGACTGTCACAGAGCACCAACCACAACTCTGCTCATCTTTAATCTGACCTTCAAGAAGCCACAGCTTGGGCCACAGCATTCTTTCTGTAAAATGAAGGTGTTGGACTACAAGGTTCCTTTCAGCTCTAAAATTTTTATTGAAACCACTGTTTGTAGTCTGATTTCCCCCCATCTTAGTCCATTGTTCAACTATTCTCTATAAACATCTTGCAAATAGCCTCCTTTTCCTATATCTGTTAATTTCTAAATAAATCCAGATTCTTTGCTTTTTGTTACAAAACCCTATGTGATACGGTCCATTCTATTTCTCTGACCTCATCTTAAATGATTTTCCCTCTTCTTTACCACACTGTAGTCACATTGGCCCTCTTTTGGCTTTTAGAGCAAGTCAAGTCTGTTCCCAGTCTTAGGGACCTTTATGTTAGCTGTGCTCTGATCTCTGGCTGGCTGCTTCTTGTCATTAAGAATTTAGCTCAAATGTCACTTCAGAGAGGCTTCCCCTGACCTTTTTATTTAAAAGCCATCTGTCTAGCTACTCACTGTTTCACATTGTCTTTTTTTTTTCTTTGCAATAGCACTTATAATCGGGCATTTCTCTGGTTTATTTTCTCTCTCTCTCTGTCTCCCCAGAAGAATGTAAGGTGTACATAAAACAAGAATCTTGTCTTTGTTATTCACTGCTGTATCCCTCGTAATATTGGCACATAATAGGTAACAATAGTTGTTGAATAAACCAAGAAAAGATGGTGGCTTTTTGCTAAATTTCAGAGGACTTTTATGAAAGCAGATGAAAAAAGGAGTTATTATAATGTCAGAAATACGATGTTGTGCTCTATGATGCATTGGTTATATGGACAGAACACTAGTCTCTAGATGAGAAATGTCTTAAGTTGAATTAATAGGAAAAAGCTTTGATACTTTGCGGTTACATTACAATTTGCAAAAATTGATCTATATAACCTTTTGTTTTTTAAAAAAAAGGTTATATACATTTATTCTGGTTTTATAGGTATTTGGTTGCAAATACACAAATAGTCTTGGATAATGTAGGAAAAGAGGAGTTGGTTGGAAGATTATTGAGTAACACAGAGGATTAAAGGAATAGCTGGAAAACAAAGTGCCATGTTAGGCTAGGAACGAGGGCATCTGAGAACTTGAGCAGCAGGAGTTTGTGGAGCTTCTCGGTTGAGAGCCTTGCTGACATAACTTGGCATCGGTGCCTCCCAGACTTTATCTTTAAAATTCTTAGAAGAGTGAATGTGTTCTGGGCCTTTCTGACTGGGGAAGTGAAGTTACCTACCATTACCTAGACACGACCACTGTGAGCCTACCCTGGGTATTAGGATTATTTGTAGAGATGGGAAATTGTGATTTGGGCAGCTGTTCCAATTGGGGTCTACTGCTGTTAGGTTTTTCACTATCCCAGAAAGGTTAGCAACTGTCTGTTTTGCTTATTTAAACCTTAAGGGATAATGTTTCTGCAGTGGGCATTAACATAGAATATGTAAGACCTTGATAGAGAATATAATGTTGATCTGTCTGGTTCCATCTCTTAAAAAAGGAAATCCTATTCAAGGAAGGGATAGTTATGCATTATTTAAAAGACATATGTTTCATATAGTCTTCTAAGTCAGGACTTGAGTCTAGAGGGCAACTCTTCACTATATTCCTTTCCTTCCTCCTCCAGTTGTGACTTCTTGCCACAGTGAACTACTGTTACCGACAGGTGTGTTGGAGCATGATATTTGTCTCGATCGGTGATTCTCAAAACACACTCCTTGGACCATAGTTTCTGTGCTTTCTGGGAACTGTAAATGTTCAAGCCCCTTTCCATACTTATTGAATCAGAAACTCTGGGGTAAGGGTGAGGCCTAGCAATCTGCCTGTTAAGCCCTGTAGATAATTCTGATGCTTGCTGCAGTGTGAGAATCACTCCTCTAAGTTTTTTGGGTTTTTTTTTTTTTTTTTTTTTTTGGAGCGGGGGCAGGGCCAGCCAGGCTGAGAGGTAGGTGATCATGTACCTGGTTATTTTGCCAGGCATCATCATTTCAGGAGGCCTGAAACGGTAAGTGGTGAAGTGATGAATTAAACAGTGTCACTGGTCTCGTGGAGTGGACATCTCAGTGGCAAAGACAAACAGTAAACAAATGAATCTATAGCTGTAATCAGTGTTACGGAGAAACATAAAGTGGGGTAGACAGATGAATAGTGACTGTGTATGGAAGGAGGTATTCATTTTTAAGGGTAATCAGGGAAGAAATCTCTTATAATATGATGGGAATGGAGAGACAGGAACAGAATGATGGGAGGAAGGCATGAAAACCATCTGGGAGAAAAACATTCCAGGCAGAGTGAACAGCAAGTACAGCTGACTCAGGCAGGAACGTGCTTGGGAAGTGTAAGATGTGAGGTTAGAGAGTTAGCAGAGGGGCAGTGTCATGCCGTGGTCAGAAGTAGGAACTCAGAGTCAAGACTTCTAGCTAGTTTTGCTGCTTGTTTTGTGGCTTTGGTGTTACACTTGATCTTAACCAAAAGCCTGGGAAGTGATGTTGTTTTGTGACTTTTCATTCCTGGTGTTCAGTTTTCTCATTTCTGTAATGGAGATATTAAACTTCTCACAAGATAATGAAGACGAAAGAGTTAATATGAGTGAAGCACTTGGAAAATGTCTTTATGCTGTGTGTCACAAGAATGGAAGCTCTATCAGGGCAGGAATCTTTTTGTCTTTCAGTACCGTATTTCCAGTGCTTAGAATGTGTCTGGTAAATGGTGTATGCACAGTAAGTATTTGTGCATATTTGTATGAAACTCATTCTTTCAGATATTGTTCAACTTTTCTTTTTCTTTAAACCTGTTGTCTTTTGCATTTGCACATAGCACGTTACCTACAGAAGTCAGTGTTAAGTTAGAGATAGTGTTTTGAACTTAGCTGTGCAGAGCTCTGAAACTGATAGGAGAAGAAAGTCTCAGACTCAAGGTCTGAGAAATGAAGCAGTGCTGTAGTGCCCTATGCAACGTTTTTGAAGTTTGACCTCATGATGTAAGAATGAGAAGCTGATATGAATAGGCCACTGAAAATGTATTAAAATTTTTACAGAATTAATACTTATGAATAAAGCAGACTTCTGTTGCATCTCTACTGTGTACCAAGCACATTCTGGGTGAGAATATTTAATTCTTTTGAAAAAACTCTTTGATATAGTAAAGACAGTAGGTTTTTTAGTCAGATAAGCCTAGCTTTTGAATTCTGGCTTCTCCCCTTATTGGCTGTATTTGTCAACAATTGCCACAATAATGCTCCATGATAAAACACTCTAAAACTGGGTGGCTTAAAATAATAATCATTTATTTCTGTGCTCATGGGTCTGTATGTTGGCTGAGGGTATACTGATTAAGGTGGAGCCTAGCTTGATTGAGGCTGTGGGTGGGTTTAGGTCTTCTCGATTTATGTTCCTGCTGGACCCAGGCTAAAGCGGGCAGTGGCTGCTTAGGGCATGCTGTTATGTCAGGCCACTGGAATGCAAGATCCAAGCCAAATTGCATAAGCATGTATAAGGCCTCTGCTCTTGTTCCTTTCCATTAGCCCAGTGATTCTCAGCTGGTGGCAGTTTTACCTATGGGGACATTTGGCAATGGCTAGAGATACTTTCAGTGTCTAAACTTGGGAGAGGGGGTACTATTAGCATCTAGTGGGTAGAGTCCAGGGATACTGTTAAACATCCTATAATGCACAGGACAGTCAGCCTCCGTGCACCTCCAGCCCCCCAACTAAGAATTACCTGGCCCCAAATGTCAGTAGTGCTGACGTTGAGGTTTCTCTACTGACATTCACTTCATTTACAGTGAGAAGGGGACTGAAATAAATATTTGCCGAAAAATAATTGAGATGATCACATTGGCTTTGAGCGTATGGCTGCTTTTTAGAATCTGTTTGTCTATGAAGTTATAAGGTTCACTTCATAGGATTGTTTGGAGGAGTGAAGGTAACAAATATGTGACACCTGATAGAGCAGGCACTCTGTGGTTTTTGTGATTACACATAAGAAAAATAATCCTGTTCTTGAAGGAGCTCAGTCTTGTATGAAAGATAAAAGATTAAATTATTTAAGACTTTAAGTTTCTTGTGCATTCATAAAACTACAGACATGAAAGAGCATTGAAGTTATATTTAGACCATCAAACTGTTCATCTGGCTGGTCAAGTTTTCTTGTTTGAATCCATGGAAATGTTATAAATGATTATGAATAGAGTTAACTGATTTACATAAGTAAAAAGTGTTATATTTTGAATGAGCCAGTAATAATTTTGTCATTAAATTTGCCTAGTTATCAATTTCAAGTTGCTGGAAATTGTTCTATAGGATCTGCCAGAGTAGTAGATTTGATAAATATTGGCGAGGTCTAGCTGTTGACGATACTAGTCGTCCTGTTAAATGCATGAACAGTTTAGATTGGTAAACTGCTTCCTTTGGACATGATTTGATGATTAAATTGTAGTGAGACTTCTTGGAGTTATGTGAATATAGTTCTGATTTTCTGATGTTTTTAAAATGGGCTTTAATTTCGAATAATAGCTTTGAAAGGCATCTCTTGGGTCTAGGCCATCATGAATACCCATATTGTCAAAGGTTTTGTAAGATAGACAATGTCTCTTCAAGGATTGTGTTTTCAGCCTGTAGGATCCCAGCCTGGTTGCTGTTGTGAGTAGTTTAGATTCATAATGTTATTCACAGTACACTCTTATAATAATATATGTTGATGATGGAACATGAGTTGTAAGTTCTCTTTCTGTTTCATTTTCCTGGGTTTGCAAATCAGCTTAGGCTAGTCATAGCTTCTGAGTTAGTTAGCATAGGGTTGTTATTTGTCACCAGTCTTGAGAAGCTGGTGTCAAATTGGGTGTTGAGCTGGCATTTGTTTTAGAGGGATTATGGGGAGAGGGGCCAATTCAGTAAGTTATCTTTCCTTAAAGGCTTTGTTCCTTTGACGAAGGACGAATCAAGAACCTCAGGAGTCTTGATGTACACTACTTTCACTTTCATTCTTCTGAATAACAAATGATATTAAATCAAAATTTAATGATATTCAAAGTCTCCTTTTTCAGTACCCAGGTTAACACTTTATTTTTGCCTGAATATGATCATAATTTTATGAGTGAAAATAATCTTTAAAAGTAAGATCTGCATGTCTCTCTTTGATAGTTTGTACAGGAATCTATTTAAAGGTAGTTTTTCTCATTAGTATATATTTTTATTCAGTGGAGTTGTGAAGTGATTCAGATTACATATTAACCTGTTAAAGTTTTAATTCAGCAGTGTGATTTGATAATGTAGGGCATATCTTTACATTTTAGGTAGGGAAACTTACTGTTGATATATAATTTCAACTAGATTGGTTTAGTAAAAGTCAATTTATGACTCTTCATTGTGTTTTGAAGTTTCCTCTTTATTTCACTCTGTAAGGGTATATTTAGGGCCTGTTGTGTACCAAATATTTCATAGCTTTTTATGGTTTGGGATATACTACATTTCTTAGGATGTTAGTAAATAATTACAGAAAGGGTTACAAGACAGTATGAAAACAATACATAGCTGATATTTTTCCAAAGTTTAACATTTCTTTAATAAGGCCTTTCCGAGTTTTAAAAATGCAGGCACTTTCTTTTGTAAGTAATATGTTTTAATATTTGATAAGAACTAGTGCTTAGAAGAACAAAAGAAAAGATGGGGTTATTAGGGAAGAATTATTCAGATTAGACAGAAACGTTTGTCTATGATTTATCTAAAGAGTTAGAATCTACTCTGTTAAAATTACTGCTACAAAGGGCTTATGTATAATTTGATAATAATTTGATATCTACTCATAGATATTCAATCTCCATATCTCTGGGATTCTTGCTGAAATAGCCAAAGTATATAATATAGAAATCGAGGCGAAATCTGCTTCTCAGTGCTATGCATATTCCAGGAACATTGAACTATTGCTGATAAAGATTAAAGGAAAGCTCAAGGTGATGGTCTCCTTTCATCACAATTTGAGAGAGCAGTGTCTCCGGGAGTAAAATGGCTAATAACAGCATCTTCCTCCTCCTAACCCCTCGTGTTGTCACACATGAAATGGGCTGTGAAGCGGTCAAAGGTTATAGCGCTTGGGCTCTTCCACGCATTTCAGTTCCTGTTTGTAAGTAGGTGACCTCAATTTATTTTGTAAGTTAATGAGATTATGTTTTCTTTTGATTTCAATTTGGGCAGAAAAGTACCTGAGTTTTTGAGATCACTTGCCTTTACTTTAGGGATGTCGAGGTTGAGCTTTTCAGCTACTAGCTTTTGAGCTAAATTCAGTTAATCATTTCATTGGGAAAAAATACATATATATTTAAGTGATTTTTGTTTTGTTTTATCTTAGAGACAAGGTCTCACTGTGTTGCCCAGGCTGGTCTTGAACTCCTGGGCTCAAGCAGTCTTCCTGCCTCAGCCTCCCAAAGTGCTGGGATTACAGGTGGGAGCCATCGCGCCCAGCCAGAAAACATATTTTATATCTTAATCCAGGATTTACAACAAGGTAGCTTCCAAATAAATTGGGGATTTCTTGAAATCTTGTTTTGTCTACCATAGAACACTGCTTTTCCCAAGTCCAAAATCAGTGTCATCAGTAAGCAGCCTGTCCGTCATAAACTTGAGCATCTCCTTGTTTCATATTGTTAAATATTTTCTTTATTATCTGGTAGGGAATTGATTGACTTTGAAAACTTCAATGCTGTATTGTTTGAGGTTATAGAACAATGATTGTTTTGATAGTTTCTTTCCTTTGTACTTTTAAGATAGTATATAAGTAGTATAAATTTGCCATGTTAAGGACAGATTAAAACAAACCTCTTAAAATTTGAAAAGTAATTAGAACTTGAACACTAAAAATGATATCTGAATATAAAACAGCAAAATCTTAGTATCATTTCTTCATCCTAGAAATGTTAGTATGTGTTCCATGCTAGGTAACAGGGCACAGGAATATGAAAAGACATAATTGCTGTCATGGTACTGATATAGCCACAATCCAGGTATGGAATAATGAGAGCTTGAACTCAGGCAGTGGCAGTTGAAATGAAGAGCACAGATTAAATAGGGAGAATCTTAAGATTTCTTTATCTTTCACATGTGAAGGCTAAGAATGAGGGAAGGGCCTTGCTGGTATTGCCATTCATTGAGAATAAAGATACATGTGATGATTGTTAAAGTGGTGACAATCAGCAAAAGATATGAAAATATTGAGAAACCAAGATGTGATGATCTGAAATGATATAGTAATGATATGTTTGGTATGTATGTAGTTGGGGAAGAAATTATAAAAACACAACTGGACTAATTCTGAAAGTAAACTTGGATTTGAATAGAGTTTCTGTAAACTGAGTACTAGACATTTTGAAAGATTAACAACAATGAGAAAACTAACCATGAATTTTTGTTGTTATCAGGGTATATGTTAAGGTCTTTAGAAGAGAGGCTGTATTAAGTGTCTGAACTCTAGAAGAATCAATCTAGGTGTTCTAGAATTTGGGCTACTGATGTTACCTCTCATGTATTAGATGTAGGTGGTAGTGGTAAGCACTGTACAGTGTTGTTTTGAGGATTAAGTGACTTAATGCATGTAGAATACCCAGGCCAGAAGTTGGCTCATACTTCAACACTCAAAACATACTGCAGCATACTCAACGCCTAAGAAATGTTGAATGACGTAGTCCTTGCACTCGTGATACTCCCATTTGACACTAGCAGCAAAGGGGAAAAATTAATAACCAGTTAAAACCAAAATTTGAAATCTGTGGTATGCTCATTTGGATATCCTAAATTACAGTGTATCATTCTTTGAGTACTGATATAACTGGATAATAAGCTGAAACCATTCAAAACAAATTCAGGTGAAGAAGATAGATTGTCACTCCAGATGTTAAGTAACAATTAGAAAAAAGATTATTTAACCAATTAATAACAATATGAAGGCAATACAAGTCAACAAGTGTTTTATGACAAGCGCAGAAGACAGTATTTGTGAGAATATGAGGTCCAATGCACAAGGCCTTTTAAAAGATACCAAACTACTTTTCAAGCTTTATTTGCTGCTACCCATGTTTCCCAGCCACCTAAGCAATTCACTCTTCTGTAAAAATGGCAGGTACTTTTAATTTTTCTTCTCGTGACACCTCTTTCTTATTTCTTCCTTCCCACCAAACATGCCCAGCTCTCCCTCATCCCACAATATTGAGCTCTAGTGCTCCTTTTGCTATGTGTGTGTGCTTTGACTCCTACAGACAGTTGGTTCCCCTTAGAACACTTTGTACCCACCTCTAAAGCTCTTATCACATGGTATGCAGTGATCTGCATGACTCTTGCAGGTCATTCCTGAAGTCAGAAACTCACTGTTAGTGTTTTATTTTTTAAAAATCTATGATATCTCACACAATACATAGTCCGTAGAAGAAACTGTGTAGTGAAATTACATAGTGAGTTTTCAGTCTCACAGTAAAAATTTCCTGGGATTTTTTTTTTTTTTTTTTAATGGGTGGGAAACTACCTGGAAATAGTGGGTGCCAGAGGCTTAAACAGAAGGAATGAAATAATAAAGATCAGAGCAGAAATAAATGAAATAGAGGCCAGGAATACAACTGAAAAGGTCAACAAAACTGAGAGTTGGTTTTTTAAAAGGTAAACAAAATTGCCACACCTTTAGCTGGACTAACCCAAGAGAAAAAAAAGTCAAAATAAATGAAGGAGGAGACATTACAACTGATACCATAGAAATAATAAGATCATAAAAGACTACTGTGCATAAATACATGCCAAAAAAATGAGTAAACTAGAAGAAATGGATAAATTCCTAAAACATACAACCTATCAGGACCACATGATGAAGGAACAGAAAATCTGCACAGCCCCATAATGAGTAAGGAGATTGAATCATTAAGTGAAAACCTCCCAACAAATAAAAGCCCAAGAGCTGATGGCTTCACTGTCAAATTCCTCCGAACATTTAAAGACGAATTACCACCAATGCTTCTCAAACTTCCAAAAAACTGAACAGGAGAGAACACTTCCCAGATTCATTTTATGAGGCCAGCATTGCCCTTAACCAAAGCCAGATAAGGACATTATAAGAAAATAAAGTTATAGGCCAGTATCCTTGATGAAAAGATGCAAAAATCCTCAACAAAATACTAGCAAACTGAATTGAATAGCACATTAAAAGGAGCATACACCATGATCGAGTGAGATTTCCCCCCGAGTGTAAAAATAGTTCAACATATGCGAATCATTAACTGAGCTACACCAAATTAACAGAATGAAAGATAAAACCCATAAGATCATCTTAAAAGATGCAGAAAAGGCATTTGACAAAATGTAACATCCTTTCACGATAAACCAAATAAGGTGTAGAAGCACTATGCCTCAACATAATAAAGGCTATGTGTGACAAGCCCACAGCTAACATCATACTTAATGGTGAAAAGCTGAAAGCTTTTCCTCTAAGATCAGGAAGCAGACATGGATGCCCACCCTTGCCTCTTCCATTAAATATAGTAAGTTGCTAGCCAGAGCAGTTAGGCCAAGGGAAAAAAAATAAAGGCAGCTAGGAGTGGTGGCTCATGCCTCTGATTCCCAGCACTTTGGGAGGCTGAGGTGGGTGGATCACTTGAGGTCAAGAGTTGGATACCAGCCTGGCCAACATGAAACCCTGTCTCTACAAAAAAATACAAAAATTAGCCGGGCATGGTGATGCATGCCTGTAATCCCAGCTTACTCAGCAGGCTGAGGCAGGAGAATCACTTGAGTCCAAGAGGTGGAGGTTGCAGTGAGCTGAGATTGCACCATTGCACTCCAGCCAGGGCAACAGAGCAAGACTGTCTCAAAAAAAAAAAAGTAAAAGACACCTAAATCATAAAGGAAGGAGTGAAATTATCTCTGTTTGCAATGGCATAATCTTGTATATAGAAAAACCCAAGACACCATCAAAAAATCTGTTCAATTAGTAAAGTTCTGGGATATAAAAATCAACATGCAAAAATCAGTCTTCTGTCTATACAGTAACAACAAACTATTCAAAAAAGAGATTAAGAGGTCAGGTATGGTGGTTCATGCCTGTAATCCCAGAACTTTGGGAGGCCGAAGCGGGAGAATCACCTGAGGTCAGGAGTTCGAGACCAGCCTGGCCAACATGGTGAAACCCCGTCTCTACAAAAAATATAAAAAAGTCAACTGGGTGTGGTGGCCCAGGCCTGTAATACCAGCTACTTGGAAGGCTGAGGCAGGAGAATCACTTGAGCCTGGGTGACGGTGGGTGCAGTGAGCTGAGATCGCGTCACTGCACTCCAGCCTGGGTGACAAGAGCGAAACTGCATCTCAAAAAAAAAAAAAAAAATTGGCACTCTCATTTACAGTAGCATCAGAAAGAGTAATATAATTAGAAATAGGCCAAGCGCGGTGGCTCACGCCTATAATCCCAGCACTTTGGGAGGCCAAGGCGGGCGGATCATGAGGTCAGGAGATCAAGACCATCCTGGCTAACACGGTGAAACTCCGTCTCTACTGAAAATACGAAAAATTAGCCGGGCGTGGTTGTGGGTGCCTGTGGTCCCAGCTACTCTGGAGGCTGAGGCAGGAGAATGGCGTGAACTGGGGAGGCGGAGCTTGCAGTGAGCTGAGATTGCGCCACTGCACTCCAATGTGGGCCACAGAGTGAGACTCCGTCTCAAAAAAAAAAAAAAAGAATAATATAATTAGAAATAATACTAAGGAGGTAAAAAATGTCTGCTCGCTGAAAACTATAACACTAATCAAATAAAGATGCAAATAAATGGAAAAATATTCCATGTTCATGGATTGGAAGATTATTGTTAAAATTTCCATACTTCCCAAAGCAATCTATAGATTCAATACAATTCCTGTCAAAATTCCAATGGCATTTTTCATAGAAATAGGAAAAAACAATCCTAAAATCCATGTGGAACCACAAAAAACACCTAACACCAAAACAATCTTGAGAAAGAACAAAGCTGAGGCATTGCAGTTCCTGATTTCAAATTATATTCAAAATAATTTGCTTCTGGCATGAAAACAGACACACAGACCAGTGAAACAGAACAGAATCTCAGAAATAAATCTATGAATGTATGGTCAACTAATCTTTGACAAGGGTACCAGGACTGCACAATGGAGAAAGAATCGTCTCTTAAACAATTGGTGCTGGGAAAACTGGATATTCACATTCCAGAGATGAAAGTGGACCCTTATCTTACACCATATGTAAAAATTTAGTCAAAATGGATTAAAGACCTAAATGAATTTCCTGAAACTGTAAAACGTAGGAAAAAAACACTGAAATATAAAGGTATTTGATACTGGTCTTGGTAATAATTTTTCTAGATATTACACCCATAAAACACAAGCAACAAAAGCAAAAATAAACAGGACTACATCAAATTAACATGCTTCTGCACGGCAAAGAAACAATCAACAAAATGAAAAGGCAACCTACAGAATGGGAGGAAGTATCTGCAAACCTTATATCTGATAAGGGTTTAATATCCAAAAGATATCAGAATATTAACTCAGCCCAAAACAGCAAAACAAACAAAAAAATCACATAACCCAATTTAAAAATAGACAAATAACTTGAATAGACATTTTTTCAAAAGAAAATATACAGATGTCCAAAAGGCTTATGAAAAGGTGCTTAACATGACACATACACACGCGTGCATGTGCATGTCTGAGCACAGTAGCTGTGTGGGTGATGTGTTAATCAGCTTGATTGTGGTAACCATTTCACAATGTATACCCAAATTAAATCATCACAAGTTAAACCTTGTTCATTATATCTCAATAAAGCTGGAGGGAGGGATTCAGTCACTGAATTGTAACTTGTATGCAGCACTGGAACTCATACGTTTAGAAATTTCTCATATAATAAGCCTGACTGGCTGTTCTCAGGATAAATCCCAAAGGACAAAGTCAGTAATAAAAACAAAACAATTGTTATTTCCACTTTCTTTTTCAGCATGGAAGTATGCAGTTTTAAATTTTTGTTTTGTTTTTACATAGCCTTGTAAGAAAACTTTTTTACACAGCACTTGTACATAACATGTGCCATGTGTGCCATGAACAAAAATGTTTATAAAGGCCCAATATGTGAAAGGTTTTGCCAGATGTTTCCTGTAATGTTAATTATGTTTTATAAATTAGCTATTTCTCCAGCAGATATATTTGGCCACTTATTAATTTATAAGAATTAATATGAAGGTAGCAAGGCATAAGATGCTCATTTTCCCTCAAAACACAAGACACTTTGATCTATAGTCCCCAACTTACAATGGTCTGACTTAGGATTGTTTACAGTGGTTCGAAAGTGATATGTTTTCAGTATGCATCTCAATTTATGGTGGGGCCATCTCCAGATAAAACCATTGGAATTGAAAATACCATAAATTTAAAACTGCACTTTCAACTCAATGGTGGGTTTATTGGGACTTAACTCCATTGTAAGTCAAGGAGCATCTGTATTCATTCTGTATTTTTAATTAAAAACAGTTGTGCTGTTAACATATAGCCACAACTCTTCTCTCGTCTCACATACTTGTATAAGATAGGTCCACTAGTGTTGACTAGATTGGGTGTGGTCCATTTTTTGTCTTCTGCTAAGTGAAAGACTTTAACAAATACACATATACGCTTCTGTGACTGTATTTGTTTCATACCCAGTGTGTTGCTTATGTGATATAATGGAAGATGTGTAAGGCATCTAGCTAAAATCACCCTAGAAATTAGAACTAGACACAATATTTAAAAACAGATGATCAATCTGTTGTGCAAGAAGCAATCCAAAAAAGTGCATTTTTAAAATGAAATCTTGGTTTCTCCCATCACCCCCACATTTTAGGCAGAGATTACACTTTATGAGTTCTTAGAAGTGTTTCACTTGAGGTGCTTTTGGAAATCCATTTTTTATTATCTATTTTGATAATGTGTCGCAGGAGTTTATGGAATTTTAAAAAGGTTAATGGAAGGGTTTTCTATAATGCTTTACATTTTGTCATTGGGAAAAATCTATCATTTCCATTTAAAATGAAGTGTGAGTAGCAATGAATAACATTAGACATAATTGTTGGTAAACCTCTTCTTTGTAAATTAACGTGCCACTTGGCAGAAATATAATTGGTGAGCCACAGAGAAGGTCTGTATTTAAACAGTAGGGTTAATGAACATCTTTTTTTCCCCTTTTTCTTTCCCTTCTTTTGGCCTTGAAAGTTGCACTTAGCTCAGGCTGTTTGAAATGATTTTCTTTGAAAGTGTTGTGACATTGTTTTAATTGAATGAAGCTGCAGAACTGGCGTGATAAATCAACACAGAATGAATTTTAATGCAAGGCAAACGATATTAACTTGGAAATTGGTTGCAGTAGACAAAGCAGCTGCTATGATTAGTTTTTTTTTTTTTCATTCTCTACTTACAACATTTTGAGAAGGATGACCTTGACAATTTCAGCTGTACCAGAGTCCTGATGGCATGCAACTTAACATCCTTGAGCTGTTTCTTGGGGCAATAGTGATTGTTTCATTTTTAAGGTTAGTAGAATTTTGTGTCACAGATTTAATGCTGTGATTGTAACTGTTTTACAAACATTTTTAATTTAGTAAATAATTGTGAAGGTTAAGTAGCTGTGGTAGAAGCCCTTTTCTATGTAATCTTGATGTGGTTCTAGCCAAAGAGGTTTAAGGCATGAAAAGGGTGAGGTACGCCAAACAGGGCTCTGTATGTGGTCACAGAGTGTAGGGCAACTGGCTTCACAAAGGGTACGGGTCGAAACCAGTTACATATTAGTTATTTGTACTAAAGTATCTCTGTTCATAATGCATTTTTCCAGACATTTTTGGGCCATATGTGAAGTATAGATGTGTATCTAGTATGTGACAATTTGGAACAAGATCTGTATAGAGTACTACTATTATTGAAGAGTAGCTGACAAGGTTACTTATTTAAAGAATAGCCAAGGTAACAAATACAGTACAGGCATTTTCACAGACTTCTTGAGAGCAGAGTTTCTTTATTCTCAATCCTTCACATTTACTTCACTCCTTGCCACATAATAAGCTTTAAGTAAATGTTTTGTTGAATTGAATTTGAAAATGAAAGGCTGTTCTCTATTTTACTGAAAAACAAAGTGGGTGAGTGATGGGGTATAAAGATTGTTATCTCCGTCCAGGTTGTTTGGAGGAGCAGGGAAGTGAAATTTGATGGAATCTGTGACTTACATAAACTGGTTAAGTGATGATGTTGTAGAAAAGTAGGAAGAGCTTATTGGAGATGAACATAAGACCAGGCATGTTGATAGATTTTTCTGTTATGTTTTTTTTTCCTTCAGATCCTCATTTCAACACATTGTTATACCATACTACCTTATGTCAGTTCTAGACCTCTTTAGATTAAAAAGCAACTGCTCAAAAAATGCCAGTAGACTTGTGTTTGTTAAGGACTGACAAGGTAATGCAGACCAGCTGAGCAATTCTAGTAAAATAGGATAGAATAGGAAAAAAAAAAAAAAACTGAACACATCAGAGATCCAGCAAGATTGTAAAGAATTACTAGTTCAGGGTCTTCAGGAGACGATCAAGGATATAAGCCTGTTTTAGGGGATCTCTTTTTCTGCTGAGCATGTTTGCAGAATCTGGAGAGGGCAGATGAAAGGCTGAGCTTTGGGGGACAGCATTTGGAGTCTATAATTTGTCTATGTCAATTTCTGTTGCCATGCCCAGCCTAGTCTTTGCTTGGGGGTAGGGACACTGATGGATATGTACTTTAGGAGTAAGAATGAACCAGGAGGTTACAGGTCCTCACAGAGACAATATCTCAGCTCAAAATTGTCTATCTCAGTAAGTGAAATTGCATTGATCCTGGGTTGCTTGTAAAAGTAGGTGCAAGTGTATTGTCTGACACACACTAGAAAATAAGCACACAAGGAGACAAGATGACATTAACAAAAATCTGAAGAAACAATCTGACAAACATAGAAACAAATGCACGGAGACTCTAGATTTTAGAATTTCAGACCCAGACTTTGTAAGATCTGTAAGTTTTCAGTGTGGAAGGAGACAGAAGAAAAGGAAGAGAAATGGAAGCTATAAGAGAAAAACTAACCCAGAAAATTACTTACCTACTATTAACTCAACAGGTGGGTTTAACAGAAGATTGGAAGCATTTGAAGAGAGAATTAGTAAACTGGAAGATAGCGCAGAAGAAAATTTTCAGCATGGAGATGCAGAGGGATGGAAAAAAGTAGAAGGGAGTGTGAAAAGTAAAAGGAATATAGTGAGAAAATTTAATATATGTAGTTGTGGTGTTAGAAGAAGAGGAGACATGGAATGGGACAGAAGCAGAGTTTGGGAGAAGTGTGTTTCAGAACTATAAAACCATGGAAGGAA
Organism: Papio anubis; assembly: GCF_008728515.1. Taxonomy (NCBI): domain Eukaryota; kingdom Metazoa; phylum Chordata; class Mammalia; order Primates; family Cercopithecidae; genus Papio; species Papio anubis. Next base: position 159,975,276 of record NC_044981.1, read on the forward strand.
AGAAAGTCACAGATTTGTGAAACTGTGGTTTTCTTTCTATTTATCATACTTACTGATAAACATGATAAAGGAAACCACACCTTGGCATATCATAATAAAACTACTGAAAAGTAATGATGAGGAAATCTTAAAGCAGCTAGAAGAGAGAAAAGATCACCTTCAAAGGAGCAATGGGAAGACTCGGTTCACTTCTGTTAGTAACAGTGGAATGAATCCAGGAGACAGTGTATAAACCTTTAAGGTGCCCTTCAAAAATAAGACCTTTTCAGATAAGGAAAAATGGAGAGAGTTCATTACTAGAAGACGTTCACTAAAGGAAATGCTGCAGGTGGTTTTTCAGGCGGAAGAATGATGACTTTGAAAAGTTGATGCTAAAGGAATAAAGAGCAACAAAAATGGTAAAATATGTTGATAAACCTAAATGCATATTTGTACAAAGTGAAAATAATGGCCTGTTGAGTTTAAAATATATAGAATTTGAAAAACACAGGCATATAAACTGGATTGAGGATAAATATTACACTTTCTGAGGTCCTTGTATTTATATGGGAAAAGGGTAAAAGTACAAGTGCACATTAATGTTTGATAAGTCAAGGAAGCATGTTGTAAATACTAGGGTGAACAAGCATATAACTTCCAAACTGATAGAAGAAAAGAACCAAGAAAATACATTCATATGCAACCCTCCCTCTGCCCACATCCAGGAAAAAGAGGCAAGAAAGGAAAGAAAAAGAAAAGAAGTAGAGTACATAGAAAACACTTAGTAGAAAGATTTAGTAAACCATGTAGTATAAGTGGGCTGTTCCTATTAAAGTTCAATGAAGAAGCAACTCATTTAGATGATTTTTACAGGAGTCCTGTTTAAAATAAGGATAACAAAAGTTTGAAAGTAATAGATAGGATCAAGAAAAGACACATAAGAAAAATTAACAGAAAATTCTGTATTTGTATCAGTGTAAGCTTAATGGCAAAAGGCATCTCTAGAGATGAAGAAGGCCACTTCATAATGACAGGAAGATACACACTTAACCCTTAAACAACATAGGGTTGAGGGGCACTGACCCCCTTTGCAGTAAAAAATGCCACGTATAACTTTTAACTACCTCCAAACTTAACTACTGATAGCCTGCTGTCGACTGGAAGCCTTACTGATAACATAAACAGTTGATCAACACATTTTGTATGTTACATATATTAACACTGTATTCTTACAATAAAATAAGCCATAGAGAAGAAAATGTTTTTAAGAAATCATAAGGAAGAAAAACTCTATTTATTATTCATTAAGCAGAAGTAGATCACCGTAAAGGTCTTCATCCTGGTGGTCTTTACATTGAGTAGGCTGAGGAAGAGGAGGAAGATTTGGGTTTGGTCTTACTGTCTCAAGGGTGGCAGAGGCAGAAGTAGTGGTGGAGGTGGGAGGGGTGTCATACGTGATGTAATATTTATGGAAAAAAAATCTGTGTGTAAGTAGACCCACATAGTTCAGACCTCTTGTTTAAGGGTTGGTTGTAATAGCCTTTACACATATACAGCAAAATTAGAAGTAAAAGGCGAAACAGATAAAATTTAATCACACCAGACTTTGCATTCTTTTTAAGCACCTATGGAATATTTACAAAAATTGACCATGTACTATGCTGAAAAGCAAGTTTGAACAAATATTAAGGATGGCTATTACATGTAGTATGTTTGCTGATTACACTGTAGAAAGCTAGAAATCAAAAAATATAACTAGGAAATTATTATATGTTGAAATGAGAATAATATATTTAAATATTTAGTAGATGCCAGATTACCTTGACTTTGAATGAAAATGAAACTGCTCCCTATCTGAATTTGTGGCATACAACTAAAACCAGCTTAGAGAGGTATATGTAAAGCTTTAGATGTTTATGTTAGAAAAGAAGGAATACAATAAGCAAAATATTCATTTCAAAAATTTGGAAAAAGAACAGCAGATTAAACGAAGGAAGTAGAAGGAAGGAAGTAGTTAATGAAGAGTAGAAATCAATTAAAGATAAACACAGAATGAAATAATTCAGTATTTCAGCTAGCTATCTCTTTATTATAATGAATTTCTCCAGAAACTTACACCACTTGTTGAGCTCCTGAGTCCGTCGTTCAGTCAGCTGTAAGGTCAGCCAGGTGGTTGTGCTTCTGGGAGTTGCCTGGTTGCAGACATTGATGATGACTGGATCACTGTCTTTCATTACCCAACAAGTTTTAGTCCAAGCTTATTTACATGAGGGAAGGGGGCTCTAAGAGAGTAGAACCATGTAAGACTGACACTGAGGCATATCATTCTTACCACTACATTGTATTGGCTAAAGCAAGTCACAATGCTAGGCTAGATTCAGGAGGTAGGAGGAGGTGCAGATTCCCTTTGCAGATGGCATGGACACAATGAGGGGCAGAGAATTGTGGCCATTTTTGAAATCAGTCTACCTCTGTCAACAAAAGCAGGTTCTTTTAAAACACTTTTGAAGACTGATCAAGAAAAAAGGAAAATAGAGGTAACCAGTCAAGAATAAAAAAATGGGACATCATTTCCGATCTTATAGGTATTAAAAATAATTAAATTAGACATCTACTTTAAATCAACAAATTTGAAAATTTAGACAAAATGGACACAACTTAAAAATTGACATACGAAGGAGTAGAAAATCTGAATCCATAATTTAAAACCTTCTATAGAAAAATATCTAGGCTCAAGTAGCTCCACCAGTGAATTTTATTCATTATTTAAGGAAGAAATAACAGCCATATACAAGCTTATCTGGAGAGTAGAAAAAGAAGGAATACATTCCAACATGTTTTGTGACCAGAATAACTTTGATACCAAAACCTGAGACACGAGAAAGAGAAATTACAGGCCAGTTCTATTTATGAATGGACATTTCTTTAAAAAAAAAATCACCAAAATGCCAGGAAACAATTTGCTCGAGTTTGCTTTACATTGGTTTAACATTTGACAATTAGTTGAAATCCACTGCTATAACAGAATTAAGGAGAAATATTGTTGTTTTAATAGATAGTGAAAAATGATAAATTTAGATATCCACTTGTAGTTGAAAACTCTTAGCAAACTAAGAAATAGAAGGGAGTTTTAATGTGATAAAGTGTATCTTCAAAAAGTTTAAGATTACTTTAAACTTTATGGTGAACTGTTGAAACCTTTAGTCTTGAAATTTGGAACAAGTCAAGGATGATACACTTTTATTTGGCTTTGAACTCAGGGTATGCTGACCAGTACTGTAAGGATAGCAAGAAAAAGAAATAAAAATATATGATAGGAAAGGAAAAGAAATAGAGAACTGTCATTTGTGATGTAATTGTTTAGCATCCAAAAGAATCTACAAAAAATTCGTGAGAGTCAGTAATGAAGAAATGCTGGTTATAAGGTTGATAGAAAACAAAAACCAATTATATGTTCATATACCAGAAACAGAAAATGAAAACTTAAAATTATGACATACAATAGCAGAAAAAGCCCTGTGAATTTCTAGGAATGAATCTAACAACAACAAAAGTAAAAACAAGTAAAGGCACAATAAAAAAAACTTACATTTTGGAGACTGGACATGGTGTCTCCAGCCTGTAATCCTAGCTCTTTGGAAGGCTTAGGCACTGGGGTGGGGTTGGGGTGAGGATGGCTTGAGTCCAGGGGTTTGAGATCAGCCTGGGCAACATAGCGAGACCCGAAGTCTACAAAAAAGTTAAAAAATTAAAAATTAAAAAGCCAGGCATGGTGAGGCTGAGGTGGGAGGATTGCTTGAGGCGAAGAATTCAAGGCTACAGTGAGCTATGATTGTGCCACTTGCACTTCAGCCTAAACAAAAATAAACTTGACGTTACTGAGAGAGATGAGAGATAACCTAACCAAATGGAAAAATTGTACAGTGTTTATGGTTTTGAAGAGTCTATATTATAATATGATCTCAGTGAAAATTCTTGCAAGTATTATTTTAGAAATTGACCAACTTGTTCTAAAATATGTGGAAATGGAAAGGGCCAGGAATAGCTAAGACACTCTTGAGGAAGAGCAAGAAGGAAGAACTTGGTGTACCATATAATTTACCATAATTAATACCGTGTGATATTAAAGCAAAGATAAATAAGTGGAATAAACTAGAGAGCTCCAAAACAGACCTAAGTACTGTCAGCTCTTTGTATCCTCAGGTTCCACATCCGTGGATTCAACTAACCTAGAATCAAAATATTTAGGGGAAATATTTCAACTGGTTGCATTTGTACTGAAATATACAATTTTTTCCCCTAAGCAATGCAGCATAACAGTGATTTACATAGTATTTACATTGTATTAGGTATTTTGAGTAATCCGAAGATGATATAAATTATATTGGAGGTTGTGCATAGGTTATGTGCAAATGTGACACCGTTTTATATAAGGGAGTTGAGCATCTGTGGATTTTGGTATTTGTGTGGGGACCTGTAACCAATCCCCCCCACCCCAGATACTAAGGGACAATTGTGTAGATCAACATTTATGACAGTAATGCACTGTGGAGCAATTGGAAACGGGTGGTCTTTTCAATAACATTTGTATTCAGTAACATTCGGATATTTAATAACATTTGGATATTCATGTGAGAGAAAAAAAGAAAATTATCTCATGCACAGACATCAATTCCTGGTACACTGTAGATGTAAATTCGAAAGACTTAACAATAAAGCTTCTAGAAGATAACACCAGAGGGTATCTTGGTGACCTTAGGGTGGGGAGAGACTTCTTTTAAACAGGACACAAAAACGCTAACCATGAAGATAAGGTTGAAAATTTGAACTACGTTAAAATTAAAAGCTTTCAGTCATCATAAGACACCATTGAAGAGGGAGAAGACAAGCCACAGATGGGAAAAATACCTGCCAGCTGTGTAACCCCAAAGTAGAAATCAGTAAGGAAAAGATAACACAATAGAAAAACACAGGAAACTTCAAATGTCCTTCAAAAAAATGCTTATCCAAATGGCCAACAAATATGAAAAAATGCGTAGCTTCATGAGTAGTCAGAGGAGTGTTAATTGAAACATTTAATACATACACTAGAATGGTTAACGTATAAAAACACTGATAATAAATATTGGAAAGGAAGTGGATCAAAAGAAATTTTTATACTATATGGAGGGATAAAATTATGTACAACCATTTTAGAAAATAATTTAACACTACATACTAAAAGTTTTTTTTTTTTAAATCATCTTTGTCCTGTAGTCTTTTTTTCCTCCAGGTTCAGTCTCTTGTCCTGCTTCTTTATCTTGTCCTGTGTCTCTCATGATAGAACCCTTCATGAACCTTTGGTGAACGTTGTTTAAGTGTGAAACAATGAAAATTTGAATTAGGAGCTTGTGTTCAGGAACAGAGCTGTCCACTGCCTACCTTAATTTGGGGTGACCACCTAAAGTGCCAGTCTTTGAGATGGAAGCCATATAATGGAACACAGAATTCTTTTCATGGGTTATTTCAATTTTTCTAGAGAAAAAACTAGCCTATTACCTACAAGTCAGAATTCTGGCTTTTGGTGTTCTGTGGGCAGTGATGGTCGCTTGTTCTATGTATTAGTTCCACCTTTTCATTCTTGTTTTCTGCAAAACTCAAGTCTCTGGGCAGTCAAGTCTCTCTGGAGTTCTGTAGGGCAAAATTTGCTACTGATCACACCTCCTTCTAGAAATGACATTCCAAGCTTAATTAAGAGTAAGAGCCTGAGGTTTTAAGAAAAGGATTTGCATTAGACTTGGTAGGCTCTTGTCAACTATATGGCACACTTTTTAATGGACCTTGTGTATGTATGGTGTAGCTATACACACACAAATCTGTACATGCCATCACTGTAGCTCTATCAGATAGTATTGTCCCCATTCTGTAATTGAGGCTTATTTGATGTGATTTTCAGATTCCCTTTTTTTTTTTTTTTTTTGGAGACAGAGTCCCTCTTTGTCACCTAGGCTGGAGTGCAGTGGCATGATTTCAGCTCACGGCAACCTCCACCTCCTGGGTTCAAGCGATTCTCATGCCTCGGCCACCCAAGTAGCTGGAATTACAGGCATGCACCACCAAGCCCGGCTAATTTTTGTATTTTTTTAGTGGAGATGGGGTTTCACCATGTTGGCCAGGCTGGTCTTGAACGCCTGACCTAAAGTGATCCACCCGCCTCAGCCTCCCAAAGTGTTGGGATTACAGGCCTGAACCCCGCTGCGCCAGGTCAGTTTTCAGATTCCTAATTACTATTTTCGTATTTGAACTTGGATACCAGCTGGAATCTGTGTGCTTTCAGAGTTTAAGCACATTACTGTCGTTTACTACTTGAGTTTATTTAAATTGGAGATGTGGGGAGGTTAAGTTGATGAGTTTCTAAATTGGAAGTCCTTTGTTAAAGTGGATCATGGTGGGGGTTTAGGTTGGGTAAAGAGGTAAAATTACTATATACTGAAGCACTGGGCAAAGATAAGGGACTTTCTTTGAATATAAAGAGCTATTAGCAGATTTCAGAATCTAGGATCTTGAAGAGCTAAATTAAGTGCTTATAGATCAGTCTGTGAGTCTCAACATAGGGTGAAAGAAGATGTATGAAAATCCCCTCGGAGACTTTCTTCTAATGATATAGGCATACTACCTACCACCTTTCATCTGAGAATCACGTTTCTAAGGTGTGGCAATGCAAAATAAGAGCCAGTGGAGTACAGAAGATACCAGAAGTACCCAGCTTCTAAAGCCCTGATGGCAGTGGGTTTTCTAGCATGTTACTTTTATGTAATGATATACTAACAGTTGGATAAATGCCAGAAAAAATAGGAGACCATATACATAAGAATCAGTACCTATTTGATTGAATAAATAAATGAAAACCACCGGTGGAATTTTGTGGAACTCATAGCAAACTCTTATATTTTGGTCTTTTATGCAGATGACATGCAAATGAGGAAAATTTACTTTTCACGATTTAACTCGTTTTTCCTATTGGCCTTAAAAAAATAACTTGTATATATGAATATTAGGAATTTCTGTTGAGGGATGGTAATTTTTTATTGTACAATTTTTTATTTATACAGTTATTGATATCACTGTCCTGTTTAGTGATATTCATAGTTTAGGTTTCTTACCAGTTAAAGGTAGAAAGGAATATGTACTCTTAAGACACATTTAGCATAGCCAACCTATAATTTTCGGTAACATATTTCTGAACAGTTGCTTTGGAGAAAGTATAATTTTTCTTAGGTAAATCGAAGAGGACTTTCCCCGAAGGATTTTGGTAGAAAGGGGAGTCCCTAACAATTTCTTCAACACTGTCATTACAAAGAGAAGTTGGACATTTTGTGGAAGGGACTTGCATTCTTGGCTGGCATCTAATATTTTGTCAAACTCTTTAATACTGTCTGTTTTAGGTTATATGTTGATGGACAGTTGTACCTGTTCTAGCTGTATACTGTTCCCAGTTCATAGTTTGTGTTAATACTTGTGAAAATGTAATGCTAAACGATGAGCTATTGTAATTAAATCTGAGACTCAGCAAGAAATTCATAAGGGCTATAGATTTTATTTCAACTTAGTATTAAAAAGACATTTAACTTGAGTAAGTAAATGTAGATATACTTTATATTTTAAGAGCTGCAAGTTCCAGCAAGTGAATAATATATTGTGACCCTTTTTTTTTTTGTTTTTCAGTTTAATTTTGTTGGGAGAATCCTTGGACCTAGAGGACTTACAGCCAAACAACTTGAAGCAGAAACCGGATGTAAAATCATGGTCCGAGGCAAAGGCTCAATGAGGGATAAAAAAAAGGTAAGTCCTTGAAAATGACTTGAGTCTTTATGTGAGTAACTTACTATACTTTTACATCTCAATAATAAAATTTCCAGATGTTTTTGTGCTTAAAACACTATATTCCAGGGCGGGCACGGCGGCTCATGCCTGTAATCCCAGCACTTTGGGAGGCCGGGGCAGGCGGATCGTCTGAGGTCAGGAGTTTGAGACCAGCCTAGCGAACATGGTGAAACCCTGTCTTTACTAAAAAATTACAAAAATTAGCTAGGTGTGGTGGCGGGTGCCTGTAATCTCAGCTACTCAGGAGGCTGAGGCAGGAGAATCGCTTGAACCTGGGAGGCAGAGGTTGCAGATTGTGCCACTGCACTCCAGCCTGGGTGACAGGAGTAAAACTCCGTCTCAAAAACGAACAAACAAACCCACTATGTTCCATGTCAGGAACTTTTAAAACTTTTCAAAGGTGGTGTCATCATTTTCCCTTGTTTTTCTTTTTTGTTTGTTTGTTATTTTTGAGATGGAGTCTCGCTCTGTCGCCCAGGCTGGAGTGCAGTGGTGCAGTCTTGGCTCACTGCAGCCTCTGCCTTCTGGGTTCAAGTGATTCTCCTGCTTCAGCCTCCTGAGTAGCTGGGATTACAGGTGCTCGCCACCATGCCCAGCTAATTTTTGTATTTTCAGTAGAGATGGAGTTTCACCATGTTGGTCAGTCTGGTGTCGAACTCATGACCTTGTGATCCACCCACCTCAGCCTCCTAAAGACCTGGGATTATAGGCATGAAACACCACGCCTGGCAGTTTTCCCTTGTTCATTATCATTTTTTTACTTAGCAAATTAAAATATCAATTCATCATGTTACTTTCCTTTGTTGTTTACTTTTGGGAAGCTGCCATTTTGGAAATTAGTCAGACTGTAATGTGTGTAAAAGTATATAACTAAAAGTTTGAAAAATCTGAAATATTTCTTTTGATGAGATTTAAGTAAGAATGGTCAGATAACTTTGGATGTATGTCACATCACTGGGAGAGTTAGAAGACAGAACTCTATTGAAAGGAAGGCGGTCACTAGCCATGTGAGATACATTGTGGGTTTCATCCACATTTTGTGTTGATTTTACATTTTAAAGTATTTTGTTTCTGTTTCTGTGGGTTTTTTTCTCCTGCCATTTCTTCTTTTGCTGGTTTAACTAGTAAAGACCCAACTATCTAAATATTATTTTTAGGAAGATTTTATTAACCTAGTTTGTTTTATCCAGCAATACTGCGAGGTAAGATAGTTTTGAATTTCTATTCTTGTAAAAATTGGTGGATTTAAAAAACTAGATTTTGATGGCCAAAGATTGAAAGTATTTTAGGAAGGTTTGGTCTGTCTGTCTTTCTGTCTTGTCTGTCTCTCTCTCTTTTTCTTTCTTCCTTCCTTTCTTTCCATTGACTTGAAGGGGCTATCTAGGAATGGTGCGTGGTTAACTGTGTTAGACCATGTCCACTGAATCGCTTTGTGGAATTCACGGAATGAATGCCAGACCCACAGGGTATCTGATAAACTTGTTTTCTGAGCCCTCCGCCTCATGTCTTTTAAGCCCTCACATAAGCTGACTGGGTCTCATTCATTTTTGCTCCTCATCAGTGATTTAGTAGCCAAGAAATTTGGGCAAAAAGTTCTCATTGATTATTTAAAAATCTTATAATGTATTCTTTGTCAGCTGTGTTTAAAGATATTTTCATGGGAGTCTGTGAGTTCTTGAGCATTTTTAGATGTATTAAATTTTTTTATTAGAATCTTAAAAAAATTGTGCGTATTTCGAATCAGTTGAGTGATAACCTTTTCAGATGAATGTTGCCATAAAGTTTTGGTTCTCATGTTTGGACTTAGGATTATGTGGGCATTAAGTAATACTATTTAATTGCCTATGGACAGTGAATGAAGTCTTGACAACTGACAGATATATAAATCTGTACAAAAAGGTTAGTATATATTCATCAGTTAAGCTGTTCTGTCAGCCAGTTAACGAAACCCCTTTCCCCCTCTTCTGAGTTTCTGTGAATTCTGTAGTAATGGCCCTCCACTCACCTTGCTCACTCTTTCAAGCCCTCCCAGACAGTGAGCATTAGAGCTTGTAATTGTGTGATTATACTGTTGCATTCTTATAAGTGTTTATAATAAAAGTAAAGTCAGAATGGAATGCTTGACCATTTGGTAAAGAACATGAAAAGAGATGGAAACAAAAAGAAGTATTGATGTAAGTAATAAAGATAGCTCATTGAGTTGTATTTCAGGAGTTCAAGAGAAAAAGCCGTTTGCTTTAAACTTTTCTACAGAGTTTTCCATATATATATAGACGTATGTGCGTGTATATATATGTGTATATATAATGTGTGTATAGATATATGTATATCTACACACACTAAGAAAGCTAGAAAATCTTAATTTACTGATTGCCTGTTTTACTTTTAACAAAAAAGGTTATGATGGGAATGTTGTGTGCTGGTCTGAATCCTTCCCTACACTGGTAAACTCAGTGAGAGCCTACCATGGCTATTTTATGGAGTATCAATTTCCTTGGTGTTTGGTGAGTACCTGACACAGAGTGCAGGCCTTGAAAAAATATCTGTGAAAGGAGTGACTAGTTCAGGTAATAAATGAAAGGCTTAGGTGCACCTTCCCTCATGTTCCCTGAAAAGGTTTGGTAAATAAAGGAAATTGTAAATGCTGTGTACTTCTAATGCTTTGGGGAAGATAGTACTATATTATTCTAAGCTACTGGTTTTAAGCAAATAAGTTAATATGCCACTTTAATTTTCATTTTCTTGGATTGTTATTTCAGCATTATTGATGGGCTCAACAGCATTGGTTTAGTGCATAAATACCCAGTGGAATGGTACTGGTTAAGATCACAGAACCAGGGCTTGAAAACTATTACGAACTTCTTCTCTGTATTGGCTAAGTTTTATTATTCCTATTTTGTAAATGAAGAGACCAAAGCTTCGGGGAAGTTGAGTAATTTGCCAAAGGTCACACACCAAAATGTGGCAGTCAAATTTGAAACTAGGCTGGGTGCAGTGGCTCACACCTGTAATCTCAGCACTTTGGGAGGCTGAGGCAGGAGGATCCCAGGAGTTGAAGACCAACCTGGGCAACATAGTGAGACCACCATCTCTACAATAAAACTTTAAAAAAAATTAGCCAGGTGTGGTGATGTGCACCTGTAGTCCCAGCTGCTAGGTAGGCTGAGGTGGGAGGATGCTTGAGCCCAGGAGCTGAGGAACAGTGAGCTATGATTGTGTGCCGGTGCACTCCAGCTTGGGCTACAGAACGAGACTCTGTCTTGGGAGAAAAAAAACAAAAAAACTGAAGTCTAAGTTCTATGCTGTTGTACATTATTTTCTAATTATAAATCATTTCTAAGAGTGATAACTTCAGACATATTAGAACAACTTGAATATTGAGTATTATAAACTTTGACTACCATTTCATACACACCACTCAGTACACTTCTGACACCAGATGCTGTGAGGGTTTCTCCCCACAAACCAAACAAATCTCCAGGAAACACCATCTGGATGTCCTCTAATTCTATTCAAAACACTGGGAATGATGTCACATACCACAGGTTGAGGGCTCAGTCCCATAAGACTGTCTCCACTTCAGATGCCAGTTGCAAGCCCCAGTGATGACCTGTGCTTTTGACCGACCAGCTATAAATGTGTTTTTTTGCAAGTCCCTCCTCAGGTTCAATTAATTTGCTAGAGTGGCTCACCGAACTCAGGGAAACACTTTACTTACTTATTATAAAGGATATTACAAAGGATACCGATGAACAGCAGATGGAAAAGATGAATAGGGCAAGACATGTGGAAAGGGGCTCAGAACTTCCATCCCTTCTCCAGTGTGCCACCCTCTGTGTTCCTCCATGTGTTCAGCTATTTGGAATCTCTCCAAACCCTGTCCTTCTGTATTTTTTTATGGAGGTTGCATTATGTAGGCACGACTGATGTTCATCATTGGCCATTGGTGTTCAACTCAACCTTCAGCCTTTCTCCATTCCTTAGAGGTTGGGGAATGAGGCTGAAAGTCTCAGCCTTCTATTTTATTTGGTTGGGGTTTCTCTGGCAATCAGCCTTGATCTTGAGACTATCCAGGACCCCCACCCATTTGTTACCTCATTATACAAAAAGACACAAACACATTCCAGACCACCACAATAAGGGAATATTGCAATAAAGCTAGTCACACATTTTTTTAGTTTCCTAGTGCATATACAAGTTATGTTTCTACCATACTGTAGTCTATTAAGTGTGTAACAGCATTTTGTCTTAAAAATATACATGTACCTTAGTTTAAAAATAGTTTATTGCTAAAAAATGCTAATGATCATCTGAGCCTTCAGGGAGTTTTACTCTTTTGCTGGTGGAAGACCTTGCCTGGATGTTGATGGCCGCTGACTGATCAGGGTGGTGGTTGCCAATGGTTGGGGTGAGTGTGATGATGCCTTAAAATAAGAACAACAAAGTTTGCCTCATAGATTTACTCTTCCTTTCCCAAAAGATGTCTCTGTAGCATGCAGTGCTCTTTGATAGCATTTTACCCACAGAACTTTTGCTGTTGCTTTATAAACTAAGTTTATGTAATATTCTAAATTTTTTTATTGTCTTCAACAGTGTTCACAGTATCTTCACCACAAATACATTTCATCTCAAGAAATCACTTCCTCTGCTCATCCATAAGAAGCAGCTCCTGATCAAGTTTGATCATGCCATTGCAGCAATTCAGTCACATCTTCAGGCTCCACTTCCAATTCTAGTTCTCTTGCTCTTTCCACCACATCTGCAGTTTCTTCCCCCATCATACTCCTGAACCCCTCAGTGTCTTTCTTGAGGGTTGTAGTCAACTTTTTCCAGACTCCTGCTAATGTTGATATTTTGGCCTCTCTCCATGAATCATGAATGTTCTCAGTGGCATTAAGAATGGTAATTCCTTTCCAGAAGATTTTCAATATACTTTGCCCAGATTTATCAGAGGAATCACTATCTGTGGCAGCTGTAGGCCTATGAAAGACAGTTCTTAAATAATAAGGCTTGAAAGTCTAAAATACCCCTTAATCCATGGGCTACAGAATGAATGCTGTGTTAGCAGGCATGAAACAACATCTATCTCCTTGTATGTCTCTACCGGAGATTTTGGGTTACCAGGTGCATTGACAATGAGCAGTGATATTTGGAAAGAAATCTCTTTTGCTGAGCAATATGTCTCAACAGTAGGCTTAAAATATTCAGTAAACCTTTCTCTGCTGACATCCAGGCTTTGTTGTTCCAGTTATGGAGCACAGGCAGGGTACCTCAGCTTTTTTTTTTCCCCCCCAAAGACAGAGTCTCGCTGTACCACCCAGACTGGTGTGCAGTGGTGCAATCTCAGGTCACTGCAACCTCCGCCTTCTGGATTCAAGCGATTGTGCCTCAGCCTGCTGAGTAGGTGGAGTTACAAGCATGCACCACCACACCCAGCTAATTTTTTTGTATTTTTAGTAGAGATGAGGTTTCGCCGTGTTGGCCAGGCTAGTCTCGAACTCCTGGCCTCAAGTGATCTGCCCACCTTGGCCTTCCAAAATGCTGGGATTACAGGTGTGAGCCACTGCACCTGTCCCATTTAACGTAATTTTTAAGTGCCGTAGTATTTTTGGAATGGTAAATCAGCATTGGCTTCAACATAAAGTCACCAGTTGCATTAGCCCCTAACAAGAGAATCAGCCTGTCTTTGGAAGGTTTGAAGCCAGGCATTGACGTCTCTCTAGCTATGAAAGTTTTAGATGTCATTTTCTTCCAGTAGTAGTCCAGACACACACACTACTTATCACTTAAGTTCACTGTCTTATATGAGCATGGTTGGTGTACCCCAGAACAATTACAGTAATAATTTCAGAGATTACAGTCTACGGGTCACCATGGCAGACATAATAATAATAGTAATGTAAGAGTTTGAAATATTGTGAGACTTACCAAAATGCTGCTTGGAGACACGAATTGAGCACATGCTGTTGGAAAAATGGTGCCACAAGATTTGTTTGATGCAGGGTTGCCATAAGCCCTCAATCTGTAAAACTGCAGTGTATGTGAAATACAATAAAAGGAGGTATGCCTGTATTACTTGGGAGATTCAAGGGTTTTAGGAGATTTGTGCCAGGAAACAAAGACCAATTATATTTATTTTATCATAAATCACAATATCATACTATCATTCCTTTGATGTTTCAGGAATTCTCCCTAGAGGTTTTAATCCCATGTTCTTAATGGAAATCTATATACTTGAGCAGATTACAAATGCTAGAGGAGTAATTTTAGATGAGACTGGGTGCATTCAGGGTAGTATGGCAGACTAGAGGAGTAATTTTAGGAAAAGAAAGTAATTATGGTGTTTCGCTTGAGTTGCAGAGGCCGTATCCAGGGCTGTAAAAGAAATGTATTCATGCTAGGAGGCGTGGTCCGCCTTTAGAAACAGGTGGGAGTCAGCTGGTTCTAATGTAGCAAATGAGAATATGTAAGCCATTAAAACAGAACAGTGTTTTGCACATCATTAGGTACTTGGCAAATTGTTGTGGAGTGACAAGTAGTACCTTGAAGTTCACCCTTCGGGAATACATATGCATTGTCATTGTAGGTGATGCCATTTATGGATTTGTCTTATCAGTCTGCAATTTGTCAGCTCTTCTGAGATCTCCCTTCTCATAAACAAGAGGAGACTAAGTAGCAATGCCTGTGGGTTCCTCCTTCTCACCTCCTTTTTCTCTCCTCCCTTCTCTCCCAATGTGTTGATCGGTGAAATGTGTGCAGTTTATCAAAAGCCATGTCAGGCCAGATGTTGCATCATCTGGAAATGTGCAAAGACTCAGCAATTCCAGTTCAAATTCTTTGCTCAAAATGAAGGGCTGTGCACTCTTCTTCTAGCCATTCTAGGGCTGCTGATGCAGTGGTTAGAGCAGGGGTGTCCGATCTTCTGGCTTCTCTGGACCACATTGGAAGATGACAAATTGTCATGGGCCACACATGAAATACACTAACAATAGCTGATGAGCTGAAAAAAAACAAAGAAACAAAAAACAAAACAAAAAAACCATAATGTTTTAAGAAAGTTTACAAATTTGTGTGGGGCCATACTCAAAGCCTTCCTGGGCTGCATGCGGCCCATGGACCGGGGGTTGGACAAGGTTGGGCTGGATGGTATCAGCCACTTTTACTATCTGTGCCACATCATGTTCAGACCATGGGACAACCTTGGAAAAGAGTCACACTCTTCTAACAGAAATGGAGCCTTAAAGAAGTGAAGTATGCCACCCGGTTCCTCATTTCTACCTAAAGAGTACACAAAATAGAAACTTCTGTCTCTCACTGGATACTCAAATTCAGTTGTGTAAATCATTCTTATCAGAATGTGGGCTTTGAAATCAATTGGTAGTAGTTTTTAACTTAATACTTGTTTCCCAAATATATTTGGCCGTAGTCTCTCCTTTTTTAAAGATGTCTCTATAACTTCCTGAAGAACTACAGTGTTTTGTGGAACATGACTTATGAAATGTTATTAGGGTCATATTGTATAGTTGCAGACATAGGTGGAATTTTTGAATTTTGTTTTACAGAACTTATTTAGGTAGAGCAATTAATAACTTTTTTCACATGATACTTTTCATATACATTACAAATTGTTAAGTATCTCTTAATAGCAGAGATTTCTTAGCCCTATTTGTTGTGCTTAAAATATATTTTAATTGGTCAATGTGTTACATTTTTAGAAAAGTGAGAAAGTAGGCCGGGCACGGTGGCTCGTACCTGTAATCCCAGCACTTTGAGAGGCTGAGACAGGTGGATCACCTGAGGTCAGGAGTTCGAGACCAACCTGACCAACATGTGGAAACCCTATCTCTACTAAAAATACAAAATTAGCCAGGCATGCTGGTGCATGCCTGTAATCTCACCTACTCTGGAGGCCAAGGCAGGAGAATCGCTTGAACCCAGGGGGCGGAGGTTGGGGTGAGCTGAGATTACGCCATTGCACTCCAGCCTAGGCAAGGAGAGCGAAACTCCATCTCAAAAAAAAAGAAAAGAAAAGAAAAGTGAGGAAGTCCCAGAGGGTCTCAAGAAAAATAAAGGCTCCTGACATTCCATTAGTTTAGACATTACCCTTGTTTATAGTTTGGTATGTCTTGTAGATTGTTCTTCATGCAGTTATACATATGTACACATGTGGTGTATTAAGTGGATCATATTATATTTGCTGCTTTATAATCAGCATTTTTTCCTGCAACTCTGTATCCTGTCCTATGTCAGTTCACCAAATAGTAGAGCTTTATGCCTAAGACTTTGTGCTAGGTGATAGGAACGTGCACTTAAAGGACATTTCAAGGCAGCCTTCATAGTGATATGCAAAAATTAATTTCCTTGAATTTTTGGGTGGGGGAACTTGCAAGTTTTTTTTATGAAATATGTTACTGCTGTGTCAACACTTTGAAAGAGATAAATTAATTCAGTCTTGTGATTGATACACCAGAGTGGCTTTGGCAGTTGGTAGCATAACATCAAGTACAAGTAGGAAAGTAGGGTTCCAAACAGCCTGTTTTATGGATCTTGTTGAATACTTAGCTCTCTGACAAGCTCTAGCATGGGTATGGTTTTTTGTTTTTTGTTTTTTGTTTTAACTTTTCATTATGCATAATTTTAAGCAATGGAAAGACAAGTAGAGTAGTGAACCCTCATTTACCCATCACCCACGGTCAGCGGTCAGCATTGCCTCTCTCTTTTGAAGAGGGAACTCTCTCGTTCCCCATTGCCTCTCTCCACCTTTTGCCTCACAGATTATTTTGGAAGCAAATTCAGACGTATAATTTCAACTGTAAATGTTTTATTAGCTATCTCTGAAATAGAAGAACTCTAATGATAATGTGTTTGTGTTTTAATCTCTAGAAAATTCTTTATCATCAAATATGTAGTCAGTGTTAATAGCTTCCCTGGTGTCTCATAAATATGCTTTTAAAATGATTTGTTTTAATGAGCATACAAATGAGGGTCATCTACATTGTAATTGATAGATCTCTTAAGCCACTTTCCAGACGGCCATTTCTCCCTCTTGGCATCACTGGGTGATTTGTCTTGAATTCCTGTGGATTTTGCTGGTGGCATTTTCATGGTGGTGTTTAACATTTATCTCTGTTCGCCATATTTCTTGTAAATTGGTAGTGACAAAGGTTTAATTAGATTCAGCTCTCCCACCTTCTCTTCCTCATTTCTATTCTTTTTTGAAGGAATATTTCATAACCAGTGTTGTGATAGTAGTACATAAAGTCTCATTTCCTCTCTGTGATTTTAGCAATCATTGTTGATTGTTTTCTAGGTCCTTTTTTTTTTCTCAGTGGGAGTTGCAGAATAGCTATATTCTATTTCTTCATTCATATTAGCTAGATATAGTTTTTATCAGAAAGGTAGAATAAATGTTTAATTATTTGCTAGTTTTTAAATAGTGAATTGGTTCCCAGAAATCCTACAGACCGAAAGAATGAGTGTTTTTCTTCCCCCACTTTGGGTATCACTACGAATGCATTTAAACAGTTGTATATGTTTCGTTCATTGAAGTTACTATTTTTCACTGGTGCTCAAGTTGTTTGGCCATTGGAGGGACTTCTTCGCATTGACTTCTAAATCTTTTCAATATAAACCTAGTAGATGGGAATAGTAACTTTGCTTTCTAGTGTAGTGTGATACGATACCCTGCACTCTTCTTGTAAGAATTCTTCCTCAGACTTGGCATCAGCCAATTTTTCAGGGAAACTTTGTTAACAAAAAACACTGAAGACAAAACAAAACAAAAACAGAAATAGTGCAGAGATTATAATCTGGGCTCTAGTGATGCTCATTATTGTAGGCTTTTCAGAGCTGTGAAATACACATGAGTATTTTCACAAATTCATTCTCATTAAATTTAGGACTATAATGTTTTTATTTAATCTTCTATCTGTATCTTCTTTCTTACTGAAAATTCTGGTTCCTAATGGCACAAAATAATGGTTCATTTGCTTTATTTCAAAAAGGAATCTACTACCAATTGTATAGTTGATGACAACAATTTTACACTGAGCTCTTACTATTTTGAGGGTATATCCACTAGATACAAGTTACCATCTTTTAAAGCACTTGGAATAATTTTTATATGTAACAGTTATGCTAGTATACAGATCCATGGTTAGGTTCGTTTGTTGCACTTGATTTTCTAGTTGTGGAAATTGCATAAAATATTTTCCTGTTTTCTACTTTAAAATATTTACATGGCTCCAAAGCAAAATATACAAAGCAGAGAATTTTTATAAAGTATGACTTTTATCTCTGGCCCATTTGTTTACCTAGTCCTCCCTTTCTGTTTGGGTAGATTTTTTGTTTTTAGTTTTTGGTTTATCCTTCCATTTCTTTCTTTCTTTTTTTTTTTTTTTTTAAAACATAAGCAGTTATGTAACAGTTTTTTCTGTATGTATGTGTGTGTGTAATTTCTCCTTTCATAGATTATTATACTCTCAGCACTTTTTCATACCTTTATTATTTGTTTCACTTAACAGTATATTGTGATCATTTAATGGGAGTATATAAAGAACAGCCTTTATTCCTTTTTTTGCCATTACAAATAGGAATAGTGCTGTGTTGACAAGTGTTTCTTGAAGTTGCTAGTTTATATTTGGGATAGAATTGTAGAAGTAGGATTGTGGTGTGTGATTTTGTTAGTTAGTGCTAAATTCCACTGTCTTGGGGTGGTGGTTTGCATTACCATCAGCAGTGTATGAGAGTAGCAGTTTCCCCACAGCTTCACAAAACTTTGCTCTGTTTTGCAATAGATTGAGCATCTGTTAAAGGCACTTTCAAAGAAGTTATGCTGTGTGTGTGTGTGTGTGTGTGTGTGTAAAAGTCATTACTGTTATGAACACTGTTACCATCTTCAGTTTCCCAACTATTGTTTGTAGTGTTTTTTTAAATTTTCTGACTGAAGCAGTTTATAAATAATGGTTAGGCTTACTTGAAATGGTACCATTACAGCATGTCTTAAGGCACATTGTAATTGTAATAACTTCTGATTGGGCTTAATAAACTACTTACTATTTAAATGTTTTTAAGTGGAAATATGCTTTGATTTTCCATAAGCTTACAAGCTTTTCTCAGCTAGGGTTCCTCATCTGAACCACAGAACGTAGGAGTTATTTCATTTTATTAAGGATGATTCATCAAGAGAGCCATTACTGTTATTGTTACACAGGAGATAAGTTAACCACATATAATTGATGTCTTGGACTGGGCATTGAAATTTGATTCTCATGTGGAATTCTTAGTTGAGAAAGGTGTCCCCTGTGAGAAATGGTTTTTTCTTGCATTTTATATTACTGCCTCACCATCAAACCACATATATATCCCCCTCTTCCTGCAGTCTCCCTTATTGGTACCATTTGATGAGATGAATTAGGGAGTAGGAACTGTTACAGATTCTTTGTTAAAGGGTTAATCTTACAAATTGCCTCTTTACCAACTTTCATGAATCCAATTGAATAGTAGAATTAGCTATGAAAACAGATGAGTTGCTTTAGAGAAGTGGCAATGAAATGTGTACTCTTATATAACGTGGTCTAGAGGGAACCTTATTAAGTCACGAAGTCTAAACCATCTTTGTGATACTTAATTCTGTGATATTTCAGTAAGTAGTACTACAAATGACTGTTAGTCAGTTTTCATTACTTTCTGCCATAGTTAATTTAATACAATCTGAGGCAGCAGTTATTTTTTTGAATGCCAATGATTTTTTGCCCTCAAGGAACTTTCACCCCTGGGAGACTGATAATATTGACAGTGAACTAATACAACAGAGATGATATATACGTCATGCCACAGGAAGTCAAGAAGTAATGTGTTCTTTGAAAGTTGAAGGTTTTTTAAGGAAGCTAGAGAAGATTGACTGAAGTAGGAGTTTACCAGTCAAATCAGTAAAATGGTATTCTAGACATCAGAAATAGAATCAACCAGGGTATGTTGCTGTGTGGATGCTCGGTGTGTCTCAGTGGAAGATACGGGGCACAGTGGAGTGTTGGTATTGGAGATAAGGCTGAGGTCTGAGGATAAAGGACCTTGAACCTTATATCCAAATTGATTTCATTTTGAAAGCCATGCACTGACACTCTTTTCTTTTAAAGATGAGAAGTTATATGACATATTAATTGTTTTGGAAAGGTAACTTGACAGTAGTGGAAGAGATGGACAGAAGTGGGCAGAAGACAAATGATCAAGTCTCAGACAACTCTGCCTTAGAAAATTCTTTCTTGTGTTAGGATAAAATCTTTGAAACTTCAATCCTGTGATCTTAATCTACTTTGAATTCAAAACAAATATAATAAACTTAAGAGACTTTGACATGTTTAATTACAGTGCTTGTCTTACAGATGTTCTGCCCTAGCTAAAAGTTTATTGCCTAGTAGCCTTAGTTCTCTTTTTTGTTAAGATGTCATGTGATATATGGTATTGAATTCAACTTCAAAAGTGGTAGATTGGTTTGTTTTTAAAGAGAAAAGAAGACCTGCCATTCTTTCAGTGCTTTTCAAACTGTCTATGGTAAGAGACCCACTAAAAAAATTCAATCCATTATATCTTTTGGTGAAATATAATAAAATGAGTTATCAGAGAAGTCAAATTTCAAAAAGACATATATTTAACCTCATTTAAAACTTTCTTTTATCAAGAGACATAAAATTATCCTGTCAGAATGCTCAAAGAGTTTCTGAACAGGCTTGATTTCTGTACTTGTCGGCTGCACTTCTGGCGGCACTGGTTTAAATGCCAGCTGTGATGTGGTGTGTTTGTTTCAGGATTGTAAACTAGCTCCCTGGTGCCCCTCCTCCTCTACTTTTGTTCTCCTCACCCCTTCATTTTTTTATTTTTATTTTTTTGCTCTGTGTTTATAAAATAAAATTCATTTTAGATTATTGACTAGATTGTTTTTAAATTTGATTTCTGGTTACATGTTCATTAAGGACTCAAATGACTTAGCTTTGTTTTAAGATAGAAGAGTACAAAACAGTGCAATAAAAATTAAATGTTTATTTCTGATTGGATAATATCTCAATACATTTATAGAGTGGAGTCACTGCTTTTTGCTCATTGTTAAGAAAGATTGGGAAGACTTGAAATAAAAAATTTAATTTATTTGAAAATACATTTATTAAAATTTGTGAGACACCTTTTGAGAGGTAAAAAGATGGACCCAATGAGAGTAAGCCTTTGTTTTTTTTAGTAAAGTAATACTTTAACCTGTAAAACTTCATCTAATTCCTCAGCCATAGATAAGTTAATTGTCCATGTCTAATGAAATGAGACGTGAGTTGCAGTGAAAAGGGAGAGTCCATTTTATCACTAGATGCTCTTAATGAGCCTTTTAAAATTAAGTCTTGATTGGATTGCAGTCAATTTAGTTAAGGAATATTTGAGCATCTTGTAGTTGTGTCTTATGTAACAAATTTTCTTTTTAGAGGATTCAGCTCTCTGTTGACAGAATGAGTAGTGGAATGTTGTTGATTTGTATTTATGCTGCAGCAATTGATTTTTTCAAAACGCTTTGACAAACCTTAGTTGGAAATGCTTTTCCAGTCATATTAACAACAAATTATTAGGCAGTTTCATAAGCCTAGGGAGCCATCCTATTCTATCCCACTAGTTTTAGTTTTCTGTTTGTTTCTTCAGTTATGAGAGACCACTATTAAATTATTTTGTTCTTTAGATTTTAAAACATATAATTGTTAACTCTTGATTTTAAAGACATATAATTTTTAATTTGGTGTTTTTAAATCACAGGTTATTATAGGACACAGTTTGTGGGGTTGTGTTTAATATTTAACAATTAAATTGTGAATCTCAGACTATTGAAATTACTCTTCATTTTGTGAATTGTTATATGTTTAATTATTTTAAAAAACAGTAATAGAAATTGTAGCAGATAGTGAAGAATGTTTTTTTAAAGGTCTGCTTTTTAACTTAAGATTTTTGGTGAATTAAAATAACTATAAGGTAGTCTAAATGTAGAGGACTAGTCACTTCAAATAGAAAAAAAATTTTCTTAAGAAATCTAATAAGAAGAAAATTTTGAGTGATTTTATCTTTGTAACTAATAAGATTGATGTGTGAATAATAATTTGTGTTATCTAAGTGAGATTATTGAATAATAAGAAAACGAGTAAACGGATGTCTATATGGATGCTTCAGAATGTGTAATATGATCAAGTGTTACAATAGCACATTGTTTAGAACGTTTTAAGATTTAAGCCAAGTAAGTACTTTAAAAGGAGTCAAAAGAAGTGAAAGCAAATACCAAAGCTCATCTTTTATAACATAAAAATGAATTTTTCTTAATTATGAAAGCCTTTCATGTTTAATGTAGAAAAAAATCAGACAATTCTGGTATTTTAAAAATGTAATCTTCCCCATTTAGCATTGTTACTTGTGTGTTAATACATATTTCGACACTCTGTGTATTTGTGACCCGATATATTTTGTTTATGTATATTACTTACTGAAAACTTATCTACAATACCTTTTTTTTTTTTTGAGATGGAGTTTTGCTCTTGTCGCTCAGGCTGGAGTGCAATGGTGCGATCTCGGCCCACTGCAACCTTCGCCTCCTGGGTTCAAGCGAGTCTCCTGCCTCAGCCTCCTGAGTAGCTGGGATTACAGGCGCTTCTTACTACTCCCAGCTAATTTTTTGCATTTGTAATAGAGATGGGGTTTTAATGTTGGTCAGGCTGTTCTTGAACTCCTGACCTCAGGTGATCCACCTGCCTTAGCCTCCCGAAGTGCCAGGATTACAGGCGTGAGCCACAGCGCCCGGCCTACAATACTTTTTAATGGTTATAAGTAGCATTTAATTGTACATATGTGTATTGAGGTATATTGTTTATTGAAGTTTTAAAATAATTGTTTTTACTATGAAAATGCTGTGAAGAATATCTGTACATTATCATTAAGATAAATGACTGGGCGCCATCACCATGGCTCATGCTTGTAATTCCAGTACTGTAGGTGGGATTCCACCACTGAGGTGGGAGGATCATTTGAGCTTAGGAGTTCGAGACCACCCTGCACCCTTCTCTAACTTAAAAGTACGACAAAAAAAAGGTAAATGTGTAGAATTGATTGGTTGAAAATGCATTTCAAAATTGCCTTTCAACTTCACTGTTTGAAATCGTAAGCTCCCTCAGAAAATGAAAATGCTTATGTAATGAATCTTTAAAAAATCACTTTTTTTTAGAGGGACAGGAATATAGACAAAAATATAACAGAAACATACCTCTGGTTAACAAAGTTAAAGCTTATCTATTAGGATATATTAATGTTCACTTTTTTATTGCCTGACGTTGCTGCCAACTCTAAACCCACACTTTGTATTTCCTTTTAATCTGCATTTTGAAAAAATAAATAATTATACATACGTACAGAGTAATTACAAGGCTAGCAAAGTGAATTCATGTATACCCTCAACCTAGATTTGCCATATACCTTGGACCTCCATACTGCAGGCCCCGCATCCTCCAATTCAGCCAAGCACAGATCAAAAATATTCCGAGGAGGGGAATAATAAAAAATAATACAACAATAGAAAATAATACAAATAAAAAACATGGTACAACGATTAACATAGTCTTTACATTGTATTCAGTGTTATAAGTAATTAGTGATTATTTAAAGTATATGGAGGGTGTGCCTGAGTTCTGTGCAAATACTGCACCTTCCTATGTCAGTGACTTGAGCACTGGTAGGGAGGCGGTCCTGGAACCAGTCCCGCAGGGATACTAAGGGACAACTGTATTAATGTTTTGTTCATTTGTGTGTACACACAGTGTTGATTTTGTATTTAGAAGTTCACCTACTTGCTGAAACTTATCTGTAACCCTCAAATCATTACTGGTGACACTTTCATGGTCATTCATGGACACGCACACAGTGGCAATAAAAATCTGAGTCATCCAAATGCTCTTGTGTGATGTTGAGATAGAGCAAGATGACACATTACCACCTTTTTACTTGAGTTCATATACTATTTAAAAAAAAAAAAAGTTCTTTTCATGGTCTGCTTAGTGTCACCTTTTTTTTTTTTTTTTTTTGGGCATTTTTCGACTTTTTATTATGATTTTGCTGTTTAAAATGTCCCTCAAACATAGTGCCGAGGTGCTGTCTAGGATTTAGGATTCCTAACAGCAAGAAGACTGTGTGTGTTGTGCCTTATGGAGAAAATACTTGTGTTAGAGAAGCTTAGCTCAGGCATGAATTAGCGAGAATCAACAGTTATGTATTAAATAACGTGTCTTTTTTATTATTTATTCTTATTGAGACAGAGTCATACTCTGTCGTCCAGGCTGGAGTACAGTGGTGTGATCTTGGCTCACGTTAACCTCTGCCTCCTGGGTTCAAGCCATTCTCCT
Source organism: Papio anubis (assembly GCF_008728515.1). Lineage (NCBI taxonomy): Eukaryota > Metazoa > Chordata > Mammalia > Primates > Cercopithecidae > Papio > Papio anubis. The sequence goes on from NC_044981.1 coordinate 159,999,527, forward strand.
GCCTCAGCCTCCCAAGTATCTGGGATTATAGGAGCGAGTCAAAACACCTGGCTAATTTTTCTGTTTTTAGTAAAGACAAGGTTTCACCATGTTGGCCACGCTGGTCTCAAACTCCTGACCTCAAGTGATCTGCCTGCCGCGCCCTCCCAAAGTGCTGGGATTACAGTTGTGAGCCACTGCGCCTGGCCTAAATAAGGTGTCTTTGAACAGAAACCCATATAAAACGAAATTATGCATTGATTGTTGATGAAAATGTAACCAAAGGCTTGTGGCAACCAACCCTGTGTTTCCCTGAGGAGCAGTATTGGCTCATTCAGTGTTCCTGGTGACTTTACCACAAATAATGAGAGTTGGCTTGCGTGTGTGTGCGTGTGCGTGTGTGTGTGTGTATAAGATAATTATTACTGTTTGCTGAATCATTTGAGAGCAACTTGCAGACATTATGATCCTTCATCCCTGTCTTAGAGTGCGTTTCCTAAAACCAAGGACATTCTTTTACATAAAATTACTTTATCAAATTCTGAAAATTAAATATTATTACAATATTGTTATTTGGTGGTCATCCTAATTCAAATTTTTCCAATGTTTCATTCGTTGTGAGTTCTTTCTGATTCAGAATCTAGTCCAGATCACAGATTACATTTATCCGCCCTGTCTCTTACCATGTAATTTGAAACAGTTCCTCAGACTTTCATTATCTTTTATAATTTGGGTGTGTCTTGTTTCTTCATGACTAGATTCAGGCCATGCGTTTTTGGCAAGAATGTTTCAAAAAGTGATGTGTCCTTCTCAGGCATCACATTAGCAGTTAGATGATGTTAATTTGCCTCATTTTTGATGTCGGTAGCTGATCATTTGGTTAAAATAGCATGAGTTATGTATTGTCATTGTAAAGGTAACTTTACCCCCTTTTAAATCATAACTAATCTAAGGAGAAATACTTTGAAACTTTGTAAATATTCTTTCCTAACAAATTTAGGATTGCAATGTCTCTTGTCCAATTTTCCTGTCATTCCCTTTACATTTGTTAGTTAACATTTAATTGTAATGAATATATTGCCTGTCATTTCTAATAGGTTAAGAGCTCTTTCTGTATTATATGTATTCTTCCATATCCCTTTCGTTTGTTGATTTTAGAGTCTCTCTTCTGACTTTTACGCTGCTTGATACCTTTACTTGGTTAGATGGTAGTAGTAATGGTTGTGGTGACGAGAAGTTGATACTGTTATTGTTAAGGGCTTGAACACACTGAGCTGTGATTTAGCCATTGTTATCAGTCCATGTGAATTAACTCATTGAATCCTCTGAAAGCCCTATGAGGCAGTTACTGTTTTAATTTTATAGATGAGGAAATGAAGCGTTAAGGAGGTAAAGTACCTTCTGTGGCTAGTGAGTTGCTTGGTCCCAAGATACGAACCCAGGCCGGCTTGAATTTAACTACTACATTGTGTCTTTCCTCTAAGTAGTCTTCTGATTTCCTTATTTCCATTCTTCTGCTCTTTTCTCCTTTCAGCAACCAGAATGAATTTAAAGAATAATCTTCAAGCATATTTTCAGGTATTCAGTTGGAGTCAGGTCTTTACTGTGGCTAAAGGCCCTACGTGGCCTTGTAGCTTGCTCCTCCCTAGACTTTTCTACTCTTTGCCTCCTCTTTGTGTATTCTTCAAACATACACATTCTCTCATCGTATTGCTTTGGTGTTGCTACTCCCTCTGCCTGGAATACTCTGCCCTTATATATGTGTAAACTTTATTTGTCCCTTCATTTCAGATGTTGAATCTCACTTTTCAGAGAGACTTTCCATAACCACTTGGCCCCCACAGAGTAAACCTTCTTGCCCTTTTGCTGTCTTGTATTTTTTCATCTTACCATCAACAGCCCTGACATGTTCTACATATATATTACTACCACCCTCACTTAAAGGAATATGTTCATTGAGAGCAGAATTGTCTCTTTTATTCATTGTTCTGTCCTCAGTAATAGAATTGTACATACCTGCCGTGTAGTTGGTACTCAGTAAATATGTGTTGAAGAAAGGAGTAGTTTGTCTTTTAGTTTTGCTTATAATTATTTTGCATAAAGACATTATTAATTGAATAATTTTAAAGTATATTTTATTGTGATTTTGTGGATTCTGTCTTCAGTGTCGTGCTTTAAGGCCTTTACCTTGTTCAGTAGTTTATATGGATATTTGCCATTTTGAGCTGTCATTAGTTTTGTTCTAGCGTTTGTTCAATTAAATCTTAAATTCTTTTGGAAATTCATTTATCTAAGGGAAGATAGGAAATTTCGCTGTTTATCAATTATTTTCCTTTTTAAAACAATTTTATTGACTTAAAATTTTTAAAATTACTTTTAATGATTGTATAGTTTACTTTTTTCTGTATGTTAAAAATGAAAAATTCACACTTGAAATTCTTAATTTAGTAGGAAATTTTTTTTAACTTAAAGAATTTTTTGGTGCAGTGTTTTAGTCTTTGGGGGAATTTGCTCTTACTGTATAAGTAAGAATTTATTCAGTCTATTAGTTTTATCTTATCTAGATGTCCTATATTTATTACCTAATGGCCTGGGAAGAAATAAGAGTAGATATTGTTTGTTAAAAAAGAAAAATCCATGTTTTTTTAAAAACCCTATTACCTTCATATTTTGAAAGCATGCTAAATTTTTCTTCTCAGTATAGCTTTTTGGAAGAGGTGACATTAAGTTTTGATTTGCTTAGGATAGTTTTAGCTATATTTATTGTCTAGTTGTAATTACTAGTAGCATCTCCATTCACGTTCAAAACATTCTGGTTGGGATGAAAACTTATATAGTCTCTTCAGATTTGGTGTTTGTGACTTCTACAAAACACTAGTGTCATTCTTAAATCTACTTTTGTTACTAGCTATCATGGGATTTGTTAAGGAGTGATACTGTGGCCTTATGAAGTTTTTGATAGAAAATTAAAATACTACTATAAAAATTTCTGTTACTGTGTTGCTGTTAGAATAAGAACTAAATTTTGTATGATCCTTGAAGAAAATAAATTACAGCAAATTATGTAAATCAGTGGATCTTTTTGTCCTCCAGTAGTCTTGTTTGCTTACAGAATTTAATTCATGTTCTTCATTAGTTTGCTCCTACTGCAGCCGTGGTAAAAAAAAATATATATGTGGGAGGCATCCTCAACTCCTTTCTTCCCTCAGTCGTTCAACAAGTTTGCACAGTTGTGCAGCTCAAGACCCTCTGGTGCTCTCACTGCTTCCCCACCAGCATTGGCTGAATTTGTGTGGGGATTATTTTTTGCCTATACTTTCTATAGTCATCTCTTACTTGCTCTCCTTGTCACCCCACCCCAAATAATTTGCACAATTTTAATGTATTTTTCAGTTAGTTTATTTTTTTTTGTTTCTACACAGAAAGGTTAGTATCTTATTGGTATATTTGTTTGTGAGTGTCCGTCTGTTTAGGTATGTGTAAGTTTGTAGTCCTCTGTTCTGGGAAATAAAACAATGGTTTCTTCTCATTGCCAAGCGGTTAAATGACTTGTTTCTATTACCTGATTTGTCTTAGTCACTTTCAGTTCTTTAATTATTTAAGCTATATAGATAATTTATAAAATAAACATAATTTCACTTATCAGCTTTTGGACTATCCATTATGTAGAGGGTGGTTTTCTTTTACTTGTTGATATAAAACAGCCTAAAAGTTTTGTATCAAGGCTGTTTTAACGCTTGTTCAGAACTTTGCATGTATCTTAAAACTTTAGTAGGAACTTGTAGCTATTTAGAAACATCTCAGACCACATTGCTTTAGAGTTTAAAATTTTTTAAAAACGTAGTTTTTATAGCTCATTGTAATTATCAACAGAAGATAATGAAGTCACCATCGAGAACAGTACATGAATTTATGTTTAGAGCATTATACATGTATTAAACTAACTAGTGGAAGAGCTTTTAAATAAAAAATACGTTCTGTATACTTGACATGATGGCAGAAATCATTTGGCAGGAATTAAACACTGATTATTGTCCTAATCAGATCTTTGATAGAAATTTTTCTAAGTGCAGCATTCTGCATGGTCAAGGCTGAAGTGCATGTAAATACTCTGGAATGATTTCAATGTCCTTTGTCTCCGGTAGTTAGAGGATTCCTTATGGGAATCTCTGGGACTAAGTTCAGGACACTTGCCATCCCTAACCTCTTTCACCTCAACCCAAGCCTTGAGCCCTGGGTTTGTTTAACTGAAACTGCTTTAAGCATACCCAAAAGGTATGAGAAAGAGTATTATCATTTCCCAATAAACTAGTCTTAGCATTTCTTGTCTAAGTGAAATATTTGGACCTGTGCTGTCAATTAGAGTACTGTATTAGTTCGTTTGTTCTGCTCTAACAATATCTGAGATTGGGTAATTTATAAAGAGCAGAAATACATTTCTGACAGCCCTGGAGTCTGGGAAGTCCCAAGATCATGGTGTCACTGACAGGTCTTACCTGGTGAGAACTCAGCCTCCCCTTGCACAATGGTGCCTTACTTCTGCATCCTCCAGAGGGAGGCAATCCTGTGTCCTTAAGGGACAGAAGGGACAGAGGGGCAAGGAAGGGACCAAACTGTCCCCATCAAGCCCTTTCTGTCAAAGCATTAATTCATACAAGAGGGCTCTGCTTCATGACCTGAAGGCTTCCCAAAAGGCCCTGGCTGCCAACACTGTTGCATTGGGGGTTAAGTTTCTAACACATGAATTTTCGGGGACACATGGAGGCCATAGCAGGTCACCACGACAATATATAGATATTTAAATGAAAACTGAATAAAAGAAAAAAGTCACTCAGTCACATAGTGACATTGACATCCTCAATACTGACATGTGGTTTTAGCTACCGTTTTGTGCAGCACAGATAAAGACCATTCCCATTGTTAAAGAAAGTTGTATTGGACAATGTTGGTTTAGGCAGAGCACATTTATACAGAAAATTTGAAGAAATAAAAGTTTGTGGACAAATAATTCCTGTTTCTAATTTCATGTTTTGAAATAATTTTAAACTTGCAGAATTATAAAAATAGTGCAAAGCTCTCCTACACACCTTTCACCTCACTTACCCATGTGTAGCATTTTACCATATGTGGCTCCTGGTGCATTGGCCGCCATGTTAGTGTCCCTCATCCCCCTTCACTTTCAGGCCCTCCCTTCCTCTTGTTCTTATGTCTGTCTCCCTCTTTCCCTCCTCTCCCCTTTTAAGTTGGAGTAATTCCCCAGACTTAGTTTGTTTTTTTCCTCACATTGTTTTGAAGAATATTACACTAGTTTTTAGAAATAATTTCTTAAGATTAAAAACACTTAAAAACTGATTCTAGATATTTGACAGATTTGTACATGTATCTGCTGTTAGAATATAAAACTAGATTCTAAGTGTGCTCATTTTATTTTTCCATTGCCTTTGATATCATATGAATTTAGTTATACAGATGGAGCATCCGAAATGCTTGGGATCAGGAATGTTTCGGAGTTTGGGTTTTTTTGGATTTTGAAATATTTGCATATATACAATGAGATATCTGCTGGATGAGACCGAATACTAAACACGAAATTCTTTCATGTGCGCATAGCCTGAAGGTAATTTCATACAATATTTTAAATTTTGTGCATGAAACAGTTTTATGTGTATTGAAGTATCAGAGAACAAGGTTGTCAGATATGCAGTTTTACACTGTGGCATCATCTCAGTCCTCAAAATGTGTCATTTTGGAGCATTTTTTTTTTTTTGGATTAAGGATGCTCAATCTGGGCTGTTAGTCACTGGTTTCAACGTGTTTTCTCTTTCCGTAAAACTCTTGTAGTATTAAAAATAATTCAGGAATAGTGATGATTGAACTTGTTTGGCTTTTATTCATATTTATCTATATATATGACATATCTTGGACCAGTTTGTAATATTTAGATAGGCCACTGATAAACCAAACCTAATTTAGACACAGCAAGTGTGTTTTTTGGTGATAAAGAGATGAAGATGGTCGTTGACTCATCACTTTTGAGGAATTCTCCTTTGATGATATGATTAAATGAAAAAGAAGAACATTTTATCAAATTGGCAAGGAAGACTAGGACACATTGTGACATTGTGCTAGACTTGATTAAATATATGCTAAAACGTGAATTTGTTTGATTAGCATCACTGACAGTGTACGTTCAGTTTAACATTAAATGGCAAAATAATTCAGCCAAGTCCCTTGTGTCTCTCATACAATATTTCCAGTACCCTCTGTGTTGTCAGTCCTGTCCTCACGTTCTAAAAAATCAAGCTATCTTTATTCTTTTCACATGTCCTACCCACCCTCCACCCCCAGACTGTTTTTCTTCTACTTTTCAAAGTTGTTAAATAGTTTAGTAAGTATTTTTTATTTCCTGCTCTGGACTAGACACAAAACTGGGAGGTTCTTGCTCTCATGGAGCATAATTTAGGAAGACAGAAGCTACACAATTAAATGAACGAGATAGTTTCAGATAGGGATAAGTGCCATGAAATAATAATGCCAGGCAATATAAGTGTGGGCTAGGTGGAAGGCTTTTAACTAGGATGGCCGGTGAAGGACTCTGAGGAAGTTACATCTAAACAGAGACTCTGATGGGTGGTTGACATGGGAAGATCTACAGACTGAATGTTTCTGGGTGAAGTTAGAGCAAAAGCACTCAGTTGTGAATGTGGTGGAACTGTCTAAGGAATAGCAAAGTCAGCATGGGTGGAAAGTGGGAAGAGAAGACGTTTGTGTCCCTGTCCATATGCTTCTCTATAGGCTTGGTAAAATTTTATTGCAAGTACCAGGAAGTCAGTTGATGGTTTTAAGCAGAGGAGTGACATGATATTTATTTTTAGCAAGAGTTGTCTTTAGCAATTAGAGACATGTATGTGTGCAGGGAGTTGGGGAAGAGTTGAAGGAAGGGGATTCATTAGTTGGCTGTTGCAGTTGTTGAGGCAAGAGATGGTGGCGTGGACTAGGAATCTTCTTCAGATTCATTTTATTTCCATGCTGTTAGAGTTCTTCAACATTTGCTCATCTTGGCAGAATTTCCAAAGCACTTGTTCTCTAAATATGCAACGTAATGTTTGTATTTATTGTTTGCTTTTGTTTCCTTACCCAGGCTGTCTTCTTCAGGATGAGTAATTTATATTTCTGATTTCCTCAATGAAGTGTGGCCATAATTGGTGCCTACTAAAAAAAATTATGTTCTTCTTACTACAGAATTTTACAGGAAATTTATTTTCTGAAGTATAGGAGCATCAAATAATGAAGATACTTAGAAATTTAAATACCTGAATAAGACTTAAATTACGGAAGAGAGAAAAAACCAACAAATACTTTATGAATTAGTTGGAGTCGAAGTTAAGAAGGAAAGTTGAAATGTAAAACCTAAAACTAAAATTAATTGCTAGAGACAATATGTGAGCATATTTTGCAAAGACTGTTGGTGGCCGTATTAGGTTTTCAAGCCACACCCTCACACATAACTGACAATTTTTGATACTTTTGAAGTACAAATTCTTCCCTCCAATATGTGCATGATTCTCCATAGTAACACCCACATGTAGCTTCTGATATAAACCCATAAAGTAAGATGAAAATAGCTTCTCAGTCAAATGGTTGGAATATTTAGTAATACTTGGCAGTATTTTTTATTTTGTTAATAATAGATGTCATTTAATACAGTGACTTTTAAATTATATATTAAAAGAAAATTTTAAAAGCTTTATGGCAAGCTGTGAAATACTCAAACTTAAATGGATAATGTGAATTAAGGCGTGTTCTTTGGCCATTCAAAGTGCTCCCCACCCAACATTGGCATGGACTGCTCACTAGGTGGCCAAAAGAGATTTCGTTGATGGGTGTGTTTTGAATGTTTTAACATTAAAAAAAAAAACCAAAAAAAAAACCAAAGCATTTGAGGCAGAGATTTTTTTAGACAATAGTTGTTTAATGAGCTGCTTGTATATACAAGAGAAGAGAATGGGCCTGATTGCTCACAATCTGATGTTTGAAAAGTATTTTTCTGGATCTTATGCATTTGCATATCTAATTGCTATGTAATCAAAACTAAGTGAACTGTAGCTACTTGAAACTCTAACATGAAAGGCAATCATCTTATGGGTAGGAGGGGGAACCCCATTCCATGCAAGCTAGCCTGAATATTAGCATTATAGTCTTCTTGTGTTTAATTATAGGTGTCTGACTGAGCAGTAAATTTATGCTTGTGTAATAAAGAAGTGAATGTGACCCTGAAACACCAGCTCAGCTTTGTTGTAACTGAGCATTGGCTTTGAGAGAAGTTAGCATCCATTGTGTATTTTGGTGATAAGGGATTGTGCCAGAATGGCTGTTAATTACCCACTTTGTGTGATAAGGAAAGTAGTGGTTCTGCACTTTCTTTCCACCAGTGACAGCACTCAATTAAAACTTGTATTAAGCAGCTATAATGCCTTTATTTATCTGTTTGGAAGACATGAGGTGAAGAAAATTAACTTTGTTTTTTCCAGCTGTTTGTTGGCAGCTTTGTTTTTGGTAAATCCTTTGAGGATTAAAAACTGTTTGTTATAAGATGTGTCCTGAATGCTTTCATAGACTTTAAATATTTTATTTATTTTTGCTGCCTCACAAAAAGGTTATTAAGAAATATTTTATATTCTTGCTAGGCATGGTGCCTCACACCTGTAATCCCAGCACTTTGGGAGGTTGAGGTGGGTGGATCATTTGAGCTCAGGAGTTGAAGACCAGACTGGGCAACACGGCGAAACCCCATCTCTACAAAAAATACAAAAATTAGCCAGGCATCGTGGCATGTGCTTGTGGTCCCAGCTACTTGGGAGGCTGAGGAGGGAGGATCGCTTGAACTGGGGAAGTGGAGATTGCAGTGAGCTGAGATCGCGCCACTGCCCTCTAGCCTGGATGAAAGAGTGAGACCCTGTCTCAAAAAAAAAAAAAAAAAAAAAATTATATTCTTAATATTTGTTAAATGTCATTTAGAAGCCTTGTAGACTAGTTAAAGCTTTTTCTGTGTTAACCCATTTGAACCTAATGTTGAGTCAGTAAGCACTTCTTGATGATTTAAACTCTGAGAGAGCAAACTGGACCAAAATTAAGATAAAGCGAATGTTTACCCCCCTGCTACAATTTTCATGCTTCAAAAAGGGGCTCCATTGTAGATTGAATCTAAGAGAAAAATAGCGATTGTGTTTATGATGAACTTGAAATTTATATTGTCATTTTGAACTTATTTTATACACAAATTCACTAATTTCCACACGCTCTTTATTTATTTGGTGGTATTCCATGGTGTGTATTTGCTGCATTTTCTTCATCCACTTCACTGTTTATGGTCACCTTGGTGGTTCCATGTCTTTGCTGTTGTCAGTAGTGCTGTGATGAACATGCAGGTTGCGTGTGTCTTTTTGGTAGGGTGATTTGTTTTCTTTTGAAGGTATACGCAGTAATGGGATTGCTGGGTCAAGTGGTAGTTCTGTTTTAAGTTCTTGGAGAAATCTCCAAACTCTTTTCCACAGTGACTGAACTAATTTACATTCCCACCAACAGTATATAAGTGTTCTCTTTTCCTCATAGCCTCAATAGCATCTATGTTTGTGGGGGGGTTTTTTGCCTTTTTTATAATAGCCATTCTGACTTGTGTGAGATGGTATCTAATTGTGGTTTTGATTTGCATTTCTGTGATGATTAGTAATGTTGAGCATTTTTTCATGTTTCTTGGCTCCTTGTATGTTTTCTTTTGAGAAGACACTTCTCAAAAGAAACGGGATGAGGTTGGTCTTCAACTCACGAGCTCAGGCAGTCTGCCTGCCTCTGCCTCCCAAAGTGCTAGGATTACAGGCGTGAGCCACCAGGCCTGGCTGTTAATTTTTGTATATAGTGAAAGATGTGGGTCTAATTTCATTTTTCTGCCTGTGGCTAGCTGTGTCTCCCAGCACCATTTATTGAATGGGGGTCTTTTCTCCATTGCTTTGACCCAGTTTTTAATGGAGTTGTTTTTTGCTTGTTGAATTAAGTTCCTTATAGATTCAAGATATTAGACCCTTGTTGGATGCGTAGCTTGTGAATATTTTCTCCCATTCTGTAGGTTGTCTGTTTACTGTCTTGATAGTTTCTTTTATTGTGCAGAAGCTCTTTAGTTTAATTAAGTCTCACTTGTCAATTTTTGTTTTTGTTGCATTTGCTTTTGAGGGTTTAGCTATAAATTCTTTCCCAAGGCTGATGTCCAGAATGATGGTTTCTAGGTTTTCTTCTAGGATTCTTACAGTTTGAGGTCTTACATTTTAATCTTTAATCTGTCTTGAGTTTTTTTTAATTGTTATTATTTTTTAGAGACAGAGTTTCACTCTGTCACTCAGGCTGGAGTACAGTGGCTTGATGTTGGCTCACTGCAGCTTCCGCCTCCTGGGTTCAAGCAATTCTCCTGACTCAGCCTCCTGAGTAGCTGGGACTACAGGCACCCACCACCACGCCTGGCTAATTTTTTTTTTTTTTTTGTATTTTAGGAGAGATGGGGTTTTACCATGTTGCCCAGGCTGGTCTCGAACTCGTGAGCTCAGGCAGTCTGCCTGCCTCTGCCTCCCAGAGTGCTAGGATTACAGGTGTGAGCCACCGCCTCCAGCAGTTAATTTTTGTATATAGTGAAAGATGTGTTTCTAATTTCATTCTTCTGTGTGTGGCTAGCCAGCTCTCCCAGCACTATTTATTGAATGGGGGGGTCTTTTCCCCATTGCTTATTTCTGTCACAATTCAGATGGCTGTAGATGTTCTGGTTCTGTATTCTGTTCCGTTGGTCTTTATGTCTGTTTTTATATCATAATGTTTTGGTTACTGTAGCCTTGTATTATAGTTTGAAGGTAGGTAATGTAATACTTCTAGGTTTGTTCCTTTTGCTTAGGGTTGCTTTTCCTATTTGAGCTCTGTTTTGGTTACATGTGAATTTTAAAATAGTTTTTTCTAATTCTGTGATAAGTGGTGTTGGTAGTTTGATAGAAATAGTGTTCAATCTGTAGATTACTTTGGGCAGTATGGTCATTTTAATGATACTGATTTTTCCAATCCATGAGCATGGGATGTTTTTTCTTTTGTTTGTGTCATCTCTGATTTCTTTTGGCAGTGTTTTGTTTTGTAGTTCTCCTTACAGAGATCTTTTACGTTCTTGGCTAGATGTATTTCTAGGTTTTGAGGGTGTGAGTGTGGCTGTTATAAATGGGATACATTGGCTGTCAGCTTGAATGTTACTGGTGTATAGAAATGCTACTGATTTTTGTACATTGGTTTTGATCCTGAAACTTTACTGAAGTCATTTATCAGTTCCAGGAGCCTTTTGGCAGAGTAGTGTTTTCTAGGTATCAAATCATATTGTTAGCAAAGAGAGATAGTTTGACTTCTTTTCCTATTTGGATGCTTTTTCTTTCTTTTACCTGATTCATCTGGGTGGGACTTGTTCCTCCTCTTTTTAAAAATGTTTATTAGCTCTGAATCCAAGCATACTATTAATCCCATTTTAAAAACATTGCTTACATTTCTTTGCCTTCTGAATATGTTTCCTAATATTTTTAGGAAAAAATGGTGCCCTGCATCCCAGCATCTCCAGCTCCAGCTGTAGCTTAAAGGGCCCAAGGTACAGCTTGGGCTGTTACTTCAGAGGACACAAGCCCCAAGCCTTGGGAGCTTCCAGGTGGTGTTGGGCTCGCGGCTGCACAGAACACAAGAGTTGAGTTTGAGAATCTTTGCCTAGATTTCAGGGAATGTATGGAAACGCCTGGATGTCCAGGCAGAAGTCTGCTGCAGGGGTGGAGCCCTCATGGAGAACCTCTGCCAGGGCACTGCAGAAGGGAAATGTAGGGTTGAAACCCCCACACAGTCCCCACTGGGGCATGGCCTAATGGAGCTGTGAGAACAGGGCCACCATCCTCCAGACCCCAGAAAAGTAGATCCACCGATCCAGCAGCTTGCACCATGTTCCTAGAAAAGCTGCAGGCACTCATGGTCAGCCCATGAAAGCAGCCAAGAGGGCTGAACCTTGGAGAGCCACAGGGACAGTGCTGCCCAGTGCTGTGGGAGCCGCTCCACCCCTTGCAACAGCGTGTCCTGGATGTGAGACATGGAGTCAAAGATTTTGGAGCTTTAAGATCTTACGACTGCCTAGCCGAGTTTTGGACTTGCATAGGGCTTGTGGCCGCTTTGTTTTGGCCAATTTCTCCCATTTGGAATGGGAACATTTACCCAATGCCTGTATGCCCATTCTGTCTTGGAAATAACTAACCTGTTTTTGATTCTACAGGTTCATAGGAGAAGGAATTTTTCTTATCTCAGATGAGACTTTTTACTTTGACTTTTGGGTTAATGCTGGAATGAGTTAAGACTTTGGGGAACTAAATAGTTGTATGTTATGGTTGGTTATGAATGTGAAAAGGACGTGAAATTTGGGAGGCTCAGGGGTGGAGTAATATGGATTGGCTCTGTGTCTCCACCCAAATCTCATCTTGAATTGTAATTCCCATGTGTTGAGGGAGGGACCTGGTGGGAGGTGATTGGATCATAGGGGCCATTTTCCCCATGCTGTTCTTGTGAAAGTGAGTGTGTTCTCACGAGATCTGGTGGTTTAAAAAGTGTTTGGCAGATGTGTTCCCACCCCACCCGCCCCATCACCTTATGAAGAAGGTGCCCTTTTCCCTTCCACCATGATTGTAAGGTTTCTGAGGCCTCTCCAGCCTGCAGAACTGTGAGTCAATTAAACTACTTTTGTTTTTAAATTACCCAGTCTCAGATGGTATCTTTATAGCAGTGTGAGAGCTGACTAATTGAGGTATAAGAGAGATTTTCATTATTCTTGTGAGATTTTCCCAATTGAATTGACATTTCAGTTGTTGGTCTGTTGAATAATGAATGCACTATAAAAATGGTTGTTAAAATAAAAATATAAGGGATCAAGATCAGTCAGTAAAATCCATGTATGGGAGTTTTATGATTAAGAATATTTCTGTATTTTGTAACCACAGGAAATTTCATTGTACAAATGAAGAAGAATACCCTTTTACATCACATGATTTGTGATCTCTGGAAAATCTCCCAAGCACCTGGTTTCTGGATTTTATTTAGATTTTTCAGTGTATTTTCTAGGTCTCAGGCAATATTTTCAGAAAAGTTAGTTCTTTCCTGTTCCTTTGATCCCATAACATAATCACATCATTACGTAAGCACTTAGTCTGCTACAGTGGGTTACAGAGTTCTTTAAGAGTAGTAACTCTATCTTAACCTCTATAATGTGCATAGTGCCTGGCACATTGTAGACACTTAGGAATGCTTAATATGATCCTTAGTATTGTATATTTGAGTTAATTGCTGGAATTTTTAGTATCTACTATTGAATTTGTTAATACTATTTTCATACATAAGTACACCCCTTTCAGTGTTGGGTTTTAAGATTATATTACCCACGTCATTCCTCCCATCCCTCACCCTCATCCACCAATGGCAACTTTGGTGAACATGTTTGTGTATAGTAATCCTTTGGCCACAAACACATCGCTGTAAGCAAGGACTGAATTAGAAGACCAACTTGATTCTGGAATGATTAAGGGAAAAATGGCTAGGAAATGGACTGACTTTGAACATGAGTAATGGCCACTGAAGCCAGTCTCACAGGAGTAAACTATGCTTTGGGTGTGCTGTATCACCTGTGAATGTAGCCTAAAAGTTTGCCTGTCACCTAGGGAATGTTTCTGGTTGCAGGAGGACTGGAGATAGTATTGTAACTAGAACTAAGGCCAAGCCTCCAGATGGCCTGAATACTGGATTATTGATATTTTCATGGAAGAATGGGCTTTGAACTGCCAAAGTAAGAACTTGAGGGTTTCTGTTTCCAGTAATGAATGAGTAAATTTCTATCATACTTAATCCCCTGCAATAAGCAGCTCTAAAATATGCACAATAAAAACCAGCTACTCCAAGGAACTCTGTAGGATGAATATAAGCAGAGTCTGAAATAGAGTTGGTCCTTGGAGGAAGGAAGTTAGTACACTGAATACTAGTTTTCCTGGCTTTTAGCCTGAGGCAAAGCACATTAGGTGGCACTAATTCCAACCCAGGGAAATCTCTGCTGATGGAGAAAGGTAAAAAGAAGGGAAAGAGAAGAGAGCAGGAATCCCCGAACTGTAGCTGACTCCAGGATTATACGTGCAGAATGGACGTAAAGCATCTCATCTAAACATGTGAACTGAGACCAGAGTTGGCACCTGAGTAACAAAGTTTGCAGCCCTCAATTGAATCAAGATATTGCCTACTACAAAACAAAACAAAAACAAAACCAGAACCAAAAACAAAAGAAAAAAATCGGTCAAAATAATCTAGAATCAGGATGCAGTTTAAAATTAAACTCTGAAAGTAAATCATACTCTCAAAAGAAAATCAGCTGATACCAACCATTACATTTTGGAACTGAGACAGATTTTTTTTTTTTTTTAAATAGCAGCTGTTAACGATTCTCATAAGGACAAAATACAAAAAGACAATTCTTACAGAGAAATAGAAGTAATCAAAGGAACCAATGGAAAATGTAAAACTGAAAAATAGAATATCTGATATAAAAAATTCACTAGATGACACAATTGCTGAAGAAAGAGTATGTGAATTTGAAGAAAGAGCAATAGAAATGTTCCATTGTAAAGAACAAAGAGAAAAAAATTGAGAGGTAGGAATAGCATGTGAAGTGGTCTGGCGTATGTATAATTGGAGTCTCAGAAAAATAGTAAATAAGACTGAAAAAGTACTTGAAGAACTAATGGTTGAAAAATCTTACAAATTTGATGAAAGACATACATGTACAAATTCAAGATGCTTAAGAAACAGCAAGTAGAATGAACACAAGGAAGCCTACACTGAGTTACATCAGAGAGTAAAACTGAAAAGCTAAAGACTGAAAGAACCAGTCATGAAAGTAGCAAGAGAAAATTACACATCATGTATAGGGGAACAATGATATTAATGGCCCACTTCTTATCAGAACATAGTAAAGAGCCAGAAGAGAGTAAAATATCCTTTTTTCCTTTCCTTTTTCTTTTCCTTTTCCTCTCCTCTTCGTTTCCTTTTCTTTTTCCTTTCCTTTCCTTTTTTTTGAGATGACGTTTCACTCTTGTTGCCCAAGCTAGAGTGCAGTGGTGCAATCTTGGCTTACTGCAACCTCACCTCCTGGGCTCAAGTAATTCTCCTTCCTCAGCCTCCCGAGTAGCTGGGATTATAGACGTGCACCACCAGGCCCAGCTAATTTTTGTATTTTAGTAGACATTGGGTTTCACCATGTTGCCCAGGCTGGTCTCAAACTCCTGACCTCAGGTGATACACCCACCTCGGCCTCCCAGAGTGCTGGGATTATAGGCATGAGCCATCGCGCTTGGGCACTTTTATCTTTTAAAAGATGTTTCACTGGCTGGGCGCAGTGGCTCATACCTGTAATCCCAGCACTTTGGGAGGCCGAGGTGGGTGAATCACCTGAGGTCAGGAGTTCGAGACCAGCCCGGCCAACATGGAAAAACCCCAACTCTACTAAAAATAGAAAAATTAACCAGATGTGGTGGCGAGTGGCTGTAATCCTAGCTTCTTAGGAGGCTGAGCCACGAGAATCGCTTGAATCTGGGAGACAGAGTTACAGTGAGCCGAGATTGTGCTACTGCACTCCAACCTGGGTGACAGAGTGAGACTCCGTCTCAGTCAATCAATCAATCAATCAACCAGTCAATGGTAAAAGTAAGAAATTGTGAACCCTTCTCAAAAAAAAAAAAAAAAAGAAAGTAAGAAATTGTGAACCCTGAATTCTATAACCAGTAAAAATGTCTTAAAAATGAAGGCAAAGTAAAGCCATTTTGAAATGAAAGATAACAGAGAGAACTAATTGCCAGCAGATAAGCACACCAGGTAACGCTAAAGGGAATTTTACAGGCTAGAGAGAAATGAGAGGAGATGGGAAGTTCATTACATATAAATTTTTACCCTGATACTGGTAAATATCTTCATAAAGAGGAAAATAACTTTTTTTTTGCTCTTTCTGCTTTCTTAATTTCTTTATATTACATATGACCATTTAATAAAGTGGGGGAAGTAGTATTGTCCTGTGGAGTTTTTGACTCTTGTATGTGTATATGTGGACCTATAAGGTTACAGGTTTCTTCATATTATGTGAAACGGTGTAATATTAATTTTAAGTAGACCTTGAAAAGTTAAAGATTTGTATTGTATCCCCCATAGCAATAACTGAAAAAGCAATGCCAGAAGGTGTATGTAAAGAGCCTTTAAGTATAACTTAAAAACTAAAATGGAATTATAAAATATATTGAAATAATGTATATATAGATATATTTTTCAAAGTCTGGAAGGGAAGCTAAGGAACAAAATACAGAGGCTATAAATAGAAAAACCGTAGTAAAAATGGTAGATACACACCTAATCATACAAAAATTGCATTGAATAGAAATGGAAGAACTACTTCAATTAAATGACAGAGATTGTCAGATTGTCATCATGGATTAAAAATAAAAAGCAAGCTGGCCGTGGTGGCTCACGCCTGTAATCCTAGCACTTCCGGAGGCTAAGATGGGCCAATTGCCCTGAGCTCAGGAGTTTGAAACCAGCCTGGGCAATATGTTGAAACCCCATGTCTACTAAAAATAAAAAAATTAGCTGGATGTGGTGATGCGCATCTGTAGTGCCAGCTACTCAGGAGGCTGAGGCAGGAGAATCACTTGAACCTGGGAGGTGGAGGTTGCAGTGAGCCAAGATCATGCTCCTGCACTCCAGCCTGAGCAACAGAGCAAGATTCTATCTCAAAATAATAATAATAAGTAAAATAAAAAGCAGGCCAGGGCGGTGGTTCACACCCATAATCCCAACACTTTGGGAGGCTGAAGGAAGTGGATCGCTTGAGGTCAGGAGTTTGAGACCAGCCTGGCCAACTTGGTGAAACCCTGCCTCTACTTAAAAAATACAAAAATTATCCAGGCATGGTGATGCATCCATATAACCCCAGCTACTTGGGAGGCAGGAGAATTGCTTCAACCCGGGAGGTTTAGGTTGTAGTGAGCCAAGATCATGCCACTGCACTCTAGCCTGAGTGACAGAGCCAGACTCGTCTCAAAAAAATAAAAAATAAAAAAAAGCAGGCCCAACTATGTACAGTTTACAGAGAAATATTAGACACAGGTAAGTTGAAAATAAATAGATTGAAAAGCATATTTTTAAGAAAACAGTAAAAGATTGAATGACTATATTAATATCAGGTAAAATAGATTGCAACAGAAAAATTTTATATCAGGTAATGTGGATTCTTCATAGTAACAAAAGTTCATCAGGAGGACATATTAATCATAAATATGTATGTATTTAATGCAGAGTGACTTAATATGTGACTAAAGGCAGAAATAGTTCCACAATCAGATTGAGATTTTAATGTAACTCAGCAACTAATAAAAAATCAGTTACTCAGAAGATTTTAACTTTATTATCAGCCATTCTTGACTTTTCTTTTCGCATGCATATGGTACATTCACCAAAACAGAGCACATGCTGGGCCATAAGGTACAAAGGACTAAGATTATATAGAATGTGAACTTCGACCGCAGTGGAATTAAATTTCAAGTATTTGGAAAGTGACACACTGTTTTGTAATCAGTTGGTCAAGATATGTCAAAGGGAAATCAGAAAATATTTTGGACCCAGTGATTGTGGAAATGCAAGATGCCAATTTATGAGATGAAGCTAAAGCAGTGTTTGGAGGAAATTTATATACATAAATGTTTATGTTGGAATAAAACTACAATTATCTAATTTCCTACCTAATTTACACGTGTAAAGAAAACAACAAGGTAAACCCAATATAATGTAAAAAAAGGAAATAATAATAATAAATTATTGAAATAGAATATGGACAAGTAGAGAAAAATAATGAAACTACAAAGAGTTTTTGGAAAAGATAATTAAGATAAAGCTCTAATTAGACTAATCCAGAACAAGAGAGAAGAGACTAATTACCAGCATCTATAATAAAATAGGAGACATCACTGTCGATCATATGGACATTAAAAGGCTTTTTAAGAGAATATCATAAACAGCTTTAAGCCAGTAAATTAGACAACTTAGTTGAAAAGAATAAGTTCTTTGGAAAACAGAAATTATTACCAAGGAGTAATAGTAAGTTTTAGTATCCCTATATCGATTAGAGAACTTGAATTTGCAGTTAAAAATTATTCCACCAGGAAAATGTAAAGCCTAAATGACCACACTAATAAATGTTATCAAACTTCAAGAAAGAAATATTGTGAATCTTATGTAAAGTCTTCCATTAAGACAAAAAAAATGAGAGTACTTCTTAACTCATTATCACAAATTGATAACTACCATTGTTACTGTTATGCCAAAATTCAACAAAGATAACAGCAAAACAAAGAATCAGTATTCTTCATGGATATAGATGTAAAAGTTTTAAACAAAATTTGAGCAAATTAAATTAACGATAAATAAGATACTGCATTACCAAGAGAGGTATATTTTGAGAATGCAAGTTTAACATCTTGAAACTAATCAGTGCAGTTCATCGTAACAATAGAATAAAGGTGAAAAACTGCATGATTATATGTAGGAGCATCAAAAAGTATTTGACAAAATTCAATACATATATATGATAAAACCTCCCAGCAAACTAAGAATAGAAGGAAACTTCCTCAGTTTGATAAATTCAATTTATGAAAAGACATATACTCAGCAGTAAAATTCTCAGTGTGTTCCTCCTAAGGTCACAAACAAGCCAAGGATGTTTGATTTTACCCTTTCTATTCCAACTTATACTAAAGGTCCTAGCAAGTGCACTAAAGCAATAAAGCAAAAGGCATACAGAATGGAAAGGAAGAAGACTTT
Organism: Papio anubis; assembly: GCF_008728515.1. Lineage (NCBI taxonomy): Eukaryota > Metazoa > Chordata > Mammalia > Primates > Cercopithecidae > Papio > Papio anubis. Next base: position 160,018,448 of record NC_044981.1, read on the forward strand.
CTTATTTTTTAATATAGAAAGTTCTAAAGTATTTAAAAAGGTCATTCCAGCAGGAAGAGATCATGATCCTAAGTCTCTGTGTATCAAGTAACATAACTTGAAAATATATAAAGCAAAAATTACCAGAACTAAAATTAGAAACTCACAAGTCCACAGTCAATACGGTTCACACAACTCCTAATAACTGATAAAACAAGCAGACAGAAACTCAGTAAGGATAAAGATGGTCTGAACTACACAAGTAGCATACTTCATTTATCTAATTATCAAAAAGAACATTGCATCCAACGATGACACAATTTACATTCTTTTAAAGTGTACATGGAACATGTTGTCCAGTTGACCATGTGCTGGTCCATAAAGCTTCAGGAAATTTCAGATATCTGAAATTATTCACAATATATTCTTTAATCATAGTGGAATGGAGCTGGAAATTAAAAACTAAGAGTTGGCCATAAAGGATGTATGTTTTAACTTAAGAATCTGGAAAGAACAGTAGAGTAGATTAAAAGCAAAGAGGAAAAATTAATAAATAGAAAATGTATTGAAAATTATATAGTAGTCCTTCCTTATCCACAGTTTTGCTTTTCATGGTTTGAATTACCTGTGGTAGGGTACAAGATATTTTGAGAGATCACATTCACACAACTTTCATTACAGCGTATTGTTATTCTCTATTTTATTGTTGTTCATCTCTTACTGTGCTTAATTTATAAATCAAACTTTATCATAGGCATGTGTTTATAGGAAAAAATGTAGCATATATAGTGTTTGGTACTGTCCACGGCTTCAAGTGTCCACTGCAGGTCTTGGAACATACCGCTTGTGGATAAGAGGAGGACGACTATGATAAGAGGAGGACAATTAACTAAAATGAAGGAAGTTTCTTTGAAAATTTACAAATGAGACAACCTTTATAAAACTGATAAGAAAAAGCAAGTAGAACTAAACTTGATGATATGTAAAACACACAAAACAAAAAAGCAGATAAATTGACAGAGAACTTGCAGGTCACAGAGTTTTTATTTATATATGAAATAGGCTTTTTCTAAACTTATTTAGTCCTGTCATTTCATTGTATCACATGGTATACATTAAAAGAAAAATGTAAGTGAAATTAGTGAATGCCTAAGACTTTTTCGCAGAGTTCAGTATCAATTTTTAGTCATGTTCTTCATAACATACAGCAATCTATACTACCAGGAATGTTTGATGATGCAGCATTTTTAAGAGAGTGACTTACTATTCTCCTCCAGAATTTCGTCCCAGGCCATTGCAAGTTTTCATACACACTGTCGTCAAGAAATGTGAAGCGGTTGAGATTTTTGTCTTACTTGTAAGATAAACTAGCTTGCCACCACAGTTTCATGGATGCTGGCAGAAGACCCAGGACTCCTGAATCAGAAGCCATGTTTTATTATTTACAGCAAAAGTAGTAGCAGAGTGTCAGCATACTTGTACTGATGCCCTGAGCCCCGGTGTGCACAGGGTAATGCAGAGGCCAGACAACACCTGCTCTTGGTGGGCTGGATTTCAGAAGAGGAGCCCAGGACCAAGGTCCTGCACTTCCTGAGCAAGAAGCAGACAAGACAGTCCTATACCCTTGACCTCCTCAAAGTTGCCTGTGTCACTGCAGAAACTGCTCAGCCAGAGGAGATGGATAACCCTTGCACTCTGGCACACTCAGTGGGAACATTGAGGGCTGCTCAGAGCTCACCGAACAGTGGTTAGACAGGAACACCTGTGGCCTACTGCTGCCTAGCTTATGGCATTAGTGAGACATATCAGGTTTCAAGAAAACCTTAAAATACTTTTTAAGAAATGTCTTACAATAGGTGACTCACTGTAAGTAAGTGAAATCAAGGGCCAAATTTTTGAAATACTGTAAGTATTTAAAAAATCATGGAAAATGCAACAAACAGCTTTTGAGCTATAAATTTGAAAACTGATACAACTTTTTATCTTAAAGATACAGATTTTCGAATCTATGTAGTAAAATCTAGTTAGAAATCCTAACTTTTTTTCTGGTGGAATTTAATAAATTGATTACAGAATTCTTAAGATAGTAAAATTGCCCATTGGTAATTGGGACAGTTCTAAAAGAAAAATGGAGGAGTGCTTTCAGAGCATTTAATTCCTATCAGTTTCATAATTGTCTATATGACTGAGGGATAAGCATGTTGACCAATGGAATTAGACTAAGCTATTTTACTAGGATATGTATGTGTATATTGTGAAAGAGGTAGATGGAGAGAAATGTACATGAGAAGTGGGAAGCATGAATTTAATAAATGATACTAGGGTAGCTGAATTTGGATATGCAAAAATCTTTTGATGGATCACACACCCAAAAATGAAGAGCAAAAAACTCAACCACTGGAAGAAAACATAGGAGATACATTTGTGACTTCAGTGTAAAGCAGGATTACTGACTAGAAAATTTACAAAGGAATATCAGTAGCTATAACTACATTGAAATGTATTTAAAAAATCCTTTTTATGCAAAAGTCACCATACCCCATTTAAAAGACAAGCCACAGAGTGGAAGTGTATTTGCAATATATGTAACAAAATGTGTGTATTTAGACTATATTAAAAATTCAAAAACAATTTTAAAAGATCACAAATTCAATTACAAATGAACAAAGTATGTGAATAGGCAATTCACAGGACAGAAAACCCGAATTAACAATGAACATTTGAAAAGATGCTTTACCTTATTAATACTCAAGGGAATGCACATTTATATTTAATGAGAATAATGTACCATTTGATGCTTTCAATGTTACATTATCAAAGCTATGTCTAGGATATGGAGAAATATGAACTCCCACACAGTGAGGTCAGTGTAAATAGACACAGCCATGTTGGAAAGCAGTTTGGCACTGTCTGCTAATAGTGTGTTTGTTTTTTTAAGAAGGTTCTGTTTGTGGAAATTTCATTGTGTGTCAGTTTCTTAAACTCTTGTCACATGTGTTTTGGAAGATGGGTATGAGGATATTCACTGCAGGATTGTTTATAATAATAAATTGGAATCAATATAAATGGCCATAAATGGAGAGATGGAAGTATAAGTTGTGGTTCTTCGTGTAGTGGAATATTTTGGGGCAATGGAAATGATTAAATTTGATCAAATACACTTGATTTAATGCATGCTACATCTTGATACTATAACATTCATAAAAATAGTTTTAAATTATTCTATATATTTTTGATTAGTGATAAAAATGTATTGATGTGTTATAACAATAGGGAAACTTAGACATAATGATAATGGTAATAGGTCATTCTATATGTGAAGTGGAATTTCAAGTGATCTTCTTTCTAGTTTATTAAACTTTCAGAAAGCACTTTAAATATTGAATATTTGACTTTTTCTGGCATAGGTAATTAACGACTGTTTTCTATATAAGGTGCAAAATAAGTCCAGCAATTGACATTTACTGTGTAATCAAAGCTTTTCACTTTTTATTTTTATCGCAAATCTGTCACCTCTTTGTGATACAATCTGATTATTTATCTTTCAAATCTGTCACCTCATTGTGATGTAATCTGATTATTTTTAAAGAGAATACCTTTTGATGGGGTAGTAACTAAATGTGGTTATATTCTAGGGTGTTAAGGTAAACTAAGATTAATATTGTTCTATGGGTCCTTTCCTTAGGAGTGCAGGCTATTTTTAGAAAATCTAAAATACATATGTGCACACATGACTCTCAACGACATACATACGTTGTACCCGTCAGTGTCTACCTGTTGCTTGCAACTCAATTATGGGGCCTTTTTTGGGAAAAATGTAGAGTTTCTAAAGCTTATTTTATTATTTTTTTGAGACGGAGTCTGGCTCTGTCGCCCAGACTGGAGTGTAGTAGTGTCATCTTTGGTCACTGCAACTTCCACCTGCTGGGTTCAAGTGATTCTCCTGCCTCAGCCTCCCGAGTAGCTGGGACTACAGGCACACGCCACCATGCCCTGCTGATTTTTGTATTTTTAGTAGAGACAGGGTTTCACCATGTTGGCCAGGATGGTCTTGATCTCTTGACCTCATGATCCACCCGCCTTGGCCTCCCAAAGTGCTGGGATTACGGGCATTGAGCCATCACGCCCGGCATAAAGCTTCATTTCAAATTAAGCTTGAGGGCTTTTATGGTCTTTCAATATACCTTTAATACATTGATGACTTACTTCAAGAATGCTTTTTATTTTTCTGGTCTTAACTATTTTCCATCATATTTATTGGATTAATATGTTTATTAAATAAAATATGTTTTCATACTGAAATGAATACTACTTGCGTTCTTACTAGTGTAGAGGTGTAGGCTAGAGTATTTGACATTCTGGAATAGATTTTAACTTACTTGGCTTAAAAATACTCCATACTATAACTTTTGAAACACATATCATAAGGTTAGCCTCTTGGGTTCATGCCATGAGCTGTAATTATGATGTTAGTGGCTTAATGGGATGTTTTAAGTTTTATTTTAGAATTTTTATGAAGGTGAAGCTTTAAAGAAAAGCTTATCAAGTTTCAACCAGAGAAGCAGTAGGAGACATACACACACACACACATACGCACACACTCACTCACTCAAGCTCTCTCTCGCTCTCTCTGTCTCCCTTATTATGAGGAATTTGCTTGCATACTTCATGCTGACTAGTCTAGAGTCCACAAAGCAGGCAGTAAGGAAGGAAGATCCAGAGGGCACAGTTGGTGTTTGTAATATCTGAGCTTAGAAAAGACCAAAGCCCTCTTTTAAAGACTTCTAACGGAATAAGTCAGGTTAGCCCAGGGTAATCTCCTTGTTGATTAACTTAAATTCAGTTGATTACTTTTCTTAATTACATCTGCAGAATTTCTCACAACAGTATCTAGATTTTTTTTCTTGGGGGGGGGGTGGTTTGAGACATTCTCTAGCTCTTTGGCTCAGGCTGGAGTGCAGTGGCTTGATCTTGGTTCATTGCAACCTCTGCCTCCCAGCATCAAGTGGAGAAGGTATGTGTATGCTACCAAATGACCACGGTTTCTCATTTATAGTCCACCTCTTGAAAAAGTATACCTCATAGACCATCCCAACTGGAAACATACAAGAAACGAAATTCTGGAAACTCTAGTTTAGCCTAGCTAAGCTGACACACCGTGAAGCCATCACACTAGATAACTAACTAACTCTTTTTCCTAAATAGTATCACCCTTTATTTTGTTGATTGGTATTAAAGGATATTTTCATTGATGAGTGAGGGATATAAATTTAGGTGTTATTAGATGATACACAGCTATTTCTAGAAGGTTAAGGTCAATCCGGTAACCTGGTCCTTTTTTGACTTATATTTAGCTTATGTTTACTAAATGGGTTTACCTGCCCCTGCCCTACATGTTCTTTGATTTCCTCCCTGGCACCAATTTTATATGTTTAGTGTATAAACTCCTTTTAATATTTATTGTGAAGGAAAGTGGTAATTCAGGAGGTTTTTGCCAAAGTAAGATTCTAGTTTATTAGAAATTGTGTAATCTGAGAGATGTCTGATTCTTATCTTAAATGGAAAAAAGCTATAGAAGCTGGTTAGGGAAATCTTGTTTTTCAGGAAAAACTCACATCAACGGAAGATAGTTGAGTTCATTTCTTTATTTCTTTATTCAACAGACTTATAAAATTTTGCCTTTGTGGTAGGCCGTGTGCTATGTTTGAATATCCAGTCAGATATAAGATACAATCAATGCCTGCCCTTTTGTAGTCAGGATGGACAGACACAAATTTTAGCTAGAAGGGGCCGAGATAAGCAAAGTTGGAAATCATGTGTTTTACATAGATACCGTTTTTTGTGGGTCACGTGCTCTTAGTTTTTTCCAGTAATGGATATAATTGAGAAGAGCCACAGACTCATTTCTAAAGTAATTCAGGCTTCTTGCATATAATTTTCAAAATTCTTAAAAACCTTATGAACATTTTAAGAGAGTATTTTCTACCTTTTTGTGAAGAAAGCTTTATTTTGGCTGTTGATATTAAATAATATTATATTTCACTGATGAGCAAGAGATACAAATTTAGGTGTTACTAACTGTTGTCATTAAAGTCAAGTTTTATACATGTAAGTAAATTGTAGTTTATGAACTGCAGACATTGAGGCTGAGGTTTCATTTATTCTGTAGTAGATTGTAGTAACTACTCTTTCAGCATGATTTGCAAAGAAAATAAAACTAATTCAATTTATAGATTGCCCTTTTCCATAGAATGTCAATTTTGTATTTTGGCAAGAGTACCTGTGAGGTAAGCCTAGGAAGGCACATAACAATTCTGCCATTTCCAACTCTTCCAAAATGTAAATAGGTATTTAGAGTTACACACCTTGTATGGCTACATGAATTTATTTATAGTCTTTAGAGTAGCATAGTGACAAAAGTAGTCACTGGGCTTTCTGTTCAGTGTGAAGATCTGTTGATATGTATTCTGCTTTATTAATAAACGTACAGAGCTGAGCTAGAGAGCTGATATTCATTGAACATGATACGTCCTCTCCCTTTCCCCAATCAGATTCTTTTTATTTCACTGAATAAACACCTGAGTATGAAGGTTATTTCAAGAAGTGCTGGGCAGGAATCCTAACCCTAAGTAGCACATAGTACTATGAAATGAAAAGATATGTAGACATACAAAGTTCCTTATAAAAATATGTCATTAATAAGAACACATGAGTAGGACTGTTAGAGAAATTCAGGACAAAAGAGCTCTTAAGACAGCTTGACAAAAGGGGACCTCAGAGATCATGCCAGATTTCCTGTGGGTCTTGAAAAGAATGGGTGTGATGATATTTTTATGTGGCATAGTGGCGACAGAGATGAAATAAGGAGTCAGATTTGAGTTCAGGTTCTGGGCCTTCTACTTACTGATTGAAGGACTTAAGACAAATTACTTTTGCTGTCGAAATTTTCACATCTGTAAAATAAGTTAATATCTACCATTCAGGGTTACTAGATATTAAAGGTATTAATTTTAGTATTCTTTAATACTATTTTAGAAAGCAGGCAGTTGATAGATCCTGAGGTATCTATGGTCATTTTCAAAAAGATGTTTTCTCCAATTATAATGATTACGATTAACATTTAAATTAACCCTTGCTCTCAAAATTAACCACAATAATTATTAATGATAGCTTTTTAAGCATTACAGGGATTTTATATGGTGGTTATATAAAATGTGTTTAATATCTCAGAAAATGTTTTTCATTGCATTCACATTTTAGTGTTGAGAATAGCATGTTACATCTGTTTCTTAATTAAGGACAAGTGGGCCAAAGATACTCTGAAAGAGTAGACTTACTTTTTGTCTTAGGAAAGATGTCTTTAATCACTAGTGGACAAGTAACGTACCCTTTGAAAATACTTTCTTGTCACCAGTGAAACATTTTAGAGCTATAATCAAAGACTGAAGCAAATAATTTCTGATTTTATAATAGGTTGATAACAGGGAGAGAAGTTGAAGAATTTCAATTTAGTTCCATATCTCTGAAACTTGAACATACTTGAAATGATTTCTAATGAAGGAAACAAAACATGGATTCTCTGAACTTTTATTTTGTATTCCTCTGAGAGATTACTGTTTTCTTGGCTGATGTAGTTGAATTCTTAGGTATTTACAGTAAAGTATAAGATAATAAAATGGTTAACATTTAACAAGCTCATCATCATAACACTGGATAATGTATAGACTATGTAAAAAGTGGCATTTAGTAAAAAAATCATGAGTGTAACAGTCTAGGTTTTAGCTAGCAGGAATTTTTTAAAAATAGTGTTCGGGGAAATTATAAATGTCAGTTGCTTAATTGTAACTCATGAAGGAAGACATTCATACAGCTATTTTTTTACCTGTTTTCAAAACTATAGAATAAAAAAAGGTGGTACGATAGGATAATTTTTAGGACAGTCTCGTTTTAGCTTGACTGCCACCTATTAACTACAAGGCTTTGCAGTGGTGCTGTTAGCTAGGTTCATATGACCTATGTCCAAATCATGCTGGCAACATCATTGAAGAATGTTTTTTTTTAATGCTTTCAAGGTATTAACATATTTGAATGTACATATCAGTCTTACCCAAAGGAAGTGAAGATATCAGTATCTTCAAGAAAATAGAAAAACTACATTATTTAATATACTCTGCTACATTAACTATCACTTTTTGTAGTTTTGCTAATCAAATTATGATGAAGGGTTATAAGAAATATATCAGTTTTTATAGTTATCTTGTTAGTCAAACTTTAATAAAAGATTGGAAGAAAAGTCTAGGATTATTATGGGTTTTGGATGACAGAGGTGGTGTAAGTGTAGGAGAAATGTATGCCTAGAGGACCTAAAGTCACTTAGTTTTTCTAATGATGTAAAATTACCCTTGCTTTTTTTCTGCTGAGAAGAATGGGTGTGTGAGATACATGTTAACACTTTGGAATTTAAGTGAAGAAAGAACTCCATTTAATACACTAAGCATTTGCACCATCTAGTATTAGATTATTAATCTGCATCAGACATTATGTCATCCAGATATCAGCCCATGAGTATAGAGGCATGCTCTTCTTAGTAGCTATACCTGCTGTCACCTGACTGGGCACGAGGAATGCCATGCTTTGGATCCATCCCTATGAGAATCATGGGATGTGTTGTAGGTACCTGTCTATATATTTTTCAATTGAAATTAGAAGGATAATCTTTCAGATATTTAAATGTGTTAAACCTTAAATGTAACAAATATTTTAGATAAACATATGTAGACTATTAACATTGTGTTTGATTCGCTCTTACTACTCTAATCTTAATTCTAGAACTTTCAAAGGTTGAAAGTCATTACCAAGAAAAAAATTATGACATCCCAAATAATTTGGGGCAGGCACTTACATATCTATTTTTTGAGACAGAGTCTCACTCTTTCACCCAGGCTGGGGTGCAGTGGCACGATCTCGGCTCACTGCAACCTCTGCCTCCTGGATTCAAGGGATTCTCCTGCCTCAGCCTCCCGGGTAGCTGGGATTACAGGTGCACACTACAATGCCCAGCTAATTTTTGTACTTTTAGTGGAGACAGGATTTTACCATGTTGGCCAGGCTGGTCTTGAACTCCTGACCTCAAGTGATCTGCCCACGTCAGCCTCCCAAAGTGCTGGGATTACAGGTGTGAGCCACCGTGTCAGGCCTGTATATTTTTTAACCCAAAGGGATCATTGATTAATTGCTAATTTCTTTTTTACTGTGGCTTTGATTTTGAGGCTTCTTAATTGAGGAAGCAGGATGTGCTTATGCTTGATTATGTTAATATAATGACAGAAAGGACATCCTGCAGTGGAATTAAGGGGAATCCCTGTTAGCTAAAAAGCCATCTTTTAAGGAAGATACTGGAAAGAACAGGGATGGGAGTTACATAGTAAAAGTGTTAAGTATTATGAACTAGTCACTGTCTTCAACATACTTTCTTTAATCCCTGCAACCTTGTAACCTTTACAAATGAGAAAATAAGATTTCAAAAAATAGTTAACATTTTGTCATATAACCTTGATCAGTCAGCTCTCATATGTGCTTTTATATAACAGTGAACTTTGGTGTCACTCCCTCAATTGCAAATAAATAGTTACTAGTCTGTAGGCTCCTTGAGAGCTTGCATGTCTGTTCACTTGCCTGTCATAAACCTTGTTCACTCACAGGATGTAGTAGAAACTCAATTATTATTTATATATTTATTAAATAATGAGTACATGAGTGAGTTGCTCAAGATTACAGGGGCACTGAAATAAGACTGGCATTTGAGTCCGTGTTCTTTCCCCCACTCTATTTTCTACTCGTCTGATTTTTGGGGAGTATGGAGTGTGGGGAGAGACCTTTTTGTGTGTGTGTTTGTGAGTAACCAATTCTTTTCATTTTGTCTCTGTTCTCCAGTGAGCAAATGAAAATTCAGGGTTTGGAGCAAACGTTTGACATTCCGCTTAGTCAGCAAATATGAGTACTGGATAAGTGTTTAGCACTGTGGGAAGCCCCGTGGAATTATAAATTATGTGCCTGTTTCCTTGCCGAGGATCTCCAAGTTCATTTATGCCAACATAGCTCTTCCATACACACATACATATTCCTGGACATTGTCATAAGCTAGAGTCATTATTCTACACGGTTGTGTTTCTGTCACTGCTTTTCACTGATGTGTGCACGATTACATGAAGACAGCTGTGAATTAATATTTGGGCAGTACGAACACTACAGATATCCACAGTGCCGCTAGGTTGAATAGGACATTGCAACCTACCAACTACAAATAATGGAAAGAACTCCTGTTAGTCTTCTATCTTAACATTCCAAGGATGAAACACCTTTTGTAACGTAATGAGCTGTGCGCTGTTGCTCTCTTACATTTTGGAAATCCTGATATATAACGTTAGGCTGTGATCTTTTGCTTGAGGAGGAAGTAGGGCAGACGGTATGTGGATCCTTCAGCATAATTCTTACTTTGCTTGTGGTAGTAGATCATGGGACTCTGGTTCAGTTCTTTAGTTGTGTGTTTTTCATTTTAATTTCACAGAAGGCAGGTAAAATACTCTCTTTCAGTATTGCCTGAGTTTTTAAAGTAAATCTTGAATTTTTCTGGTATTTATTTTCCCTAACTAATGTAGAAAAATACATATGTAGAATGCACGAGAAAGCATCATATGGCTTAGGAGCATAGTAATCATGTAATCAGTATATTTTATGTTACTTGCTATTTTCAGTTTATGTTCTAGAAATGTAATAACAAATAATAAATTAAATAGAAATTTAATAACAAATGGTGGATATTTTAGGGAAATGGTTCCTAATATAGAAGGACAGTTTAGCATTTGTTGAATAAATGCATAATTACAGAAACCATGGATTCTATAGTTCTTTTTAAATGAGTTTGTAGTATGTTAATTATGGTAGTATGCATATATGTTGAGAAACTAGTGTATTTGTATTTGACATGATTTCATTTGTAGAATTCAGAGCTACTTTGTTTATACAAAAATGAGACAAATACAGAAATTAATATTTTAAAAACTGATGAAAATATAAAAAGTGCAGGTTCAGATCTGTGCAGGACAGAAGAGAAATAGCTACTGGTTATGTACCAAACTTTTCTTTTTTAATGCCTTGTGAATAATACAAAAAATTAAAAGGAGCAGTATTTGCTTTCTAGAGCTTACTGTTATGTACACTGGAATATTAAAGTATGATCATAAGTATCATTTTAGAGCCATAAGATTCAATGGAAGCAAAGCGGGGCTTAGGGAGAATGAATTTGGATAGAGTAGGGTAGTGGAAAACAGTTAAGGAATAGGTAGTATTTGAACTCATCCTTCAATTTCATTAAGTTTTTATGAATTCCCTTTACTATTCGTTGTGTACTGCTTGTGACATAATAAAAGTCACGGTTTATCCCACTTTCCAGGAAACTGTAGCGGTCCTCCTTTATGTGTCATTTTTGATCCAAACCCTTCATGGAGGGCAGTTTAGTGCTTTGATCAACCGAGCTCTCTTCCAGTCTACAACCCCAAAGATTACAGTTGTGTCCTTATTAAGCTTTTTTTATATTTAAAAATAATTTTATTTTCATGTAATGGTTAATATAGTTTTATTAACTAAGTTGGTTAAAAAATAAATTAAGCTAGCACTTTTTATTCTGAAAGTGCATCTCCAATTTTCTTTTTCTAAATTATAACTGCTAGTCATGTCATGTCATTTGTTGTTCAGTCATCCCTTCCCAGTGTTTCTGTTTAATTTTCTACAATCATCTATTCTAGATTCCAGCCTGTCCATACCATAGTTACATTATGGTAATATTAATTTCAGAGCTCTTATATGATGGGTACTACTCTATGTGCTATCCGAACACTTAAAACTCATCATAGCTCTGAGATGTTAGTACTATATTTGTCTCTCTTTTGTAGATGAGGAAAGTGAGGCATAGATGAGTTCAAGCATTTTGCTTAACACTAAACAGCTATTAAGTGGTTAGTAAGTGGTTATTAAGTGGTATCATAAATTCCTTAGAGTATCAGTTTCTCAATGAACATTTCTTCAACTAATCTAAGATTATATGTACAACTGGACATGGTAATATGTCTAAGCTTTAATATTTGTCTTAAAATGTATATATTCACAACAAGCATGTTATTGGAACCTTGGTTTGTGTCAGTATGTAACACTTTTGAATTCTGTTTGGAGAAGTTTTGGCGTGTGAACTTTCACAAGAGCACAGTAGGAGCAGCAGTCTTATGCTCATTTGCTTGACTACAAATGCATAACTAAAAGAGTCTGTCAGCAGGGGTGGGACAGTCAGTATGCTCTAATTCTTCATGTTATAGAATCCCGTTGTTCAAACAGATACTGTAATTAGAGCATACTTTTAAACTTCATAGAGCAGTGACTCATAAAGTTTTTCAAAAATCCAAAACAAAAGTGGTTTCTCAAATATTGAGATTATTTTTTTACTTCGTAGTTTTACATCACTGTATACAGTGGCTTCAAAAATGAAATGGAAGCTATTTTATTGAAAAGTAGTAAAATTTAGTTATAAACAATGGGGTTAATTAGTCCTAACTTAGTAATAATGTTGGAAATATGCATTGTATATTAAGATCTAATTTTAATTTTAACAACCTCACCTATTCAAAACTTTAAAGACTAGAGGAATTTTATGTAAGTGAAATAGCTACAGATTTATCCTTTTTGTATGTATGTATCATTGTAATTTGACAGGTGAATCTCTCATTTAGGGAGAAAACATTTTTGTAGGTGCAAAGAGATCTGTTATAGCAGATGTTTCTCCCAGTTCTTGACATTATTCTGGATGTGACTTACTCAGAAATTCATTTATGAAGAATACTTGGCATGAAGTTAGGAGATAGGACGAATACAGAAAGACAAAACCAAATCTAGTAAATAATCTCATCTACCCCTTTATCTGCCTTCAAAGTCCCCACCAGCTCTAGAATTCTGTGAGGACAAGATGTGCTTAGAATTCTACACAAAAATATTTAAAGGTAAAAAGGTAAAGTAAAAAATTCTAGAGATTCCACTATTCTGTGTTCTGTTTCTGATTTTTCACTATTTTATGATGCTGTTTTAGGACAATTTCTCATGTAGGTGATATGTTGTGCTAGGAATTAGTTGTTGAGGGTGCATGCTCTAAAGTTACTCTGGCTAGGTATGGTAGCTTGGTGGTACAACACTTACTGCCTGACTTGACTAAATCACGTGAAATGTTGGTAAGACCGATAGTCCCATGTTCATGTAACTTACGAGGATTGAATGAGGTGATGTATTTATATTGCTTAGCATTGTCCTTGGCAAGCAGTAAGTGTTTGATAAAAGCTTAATTGCCATCATCATTTTCATTTTTAAGTTTGTTTATCATCACCTTAGGCTAATTTATCTCACCATAGTATACTTGTCAAGAATATAGACCATAATAAAGAATCATTAATAATTGTGACTATCTGCCGTCAAGTGTGAATGAATTATAAAGTTGCTTAATATGCTACTAAATTTTAATTTGCTGTATAAATAAAGCTATTTTCCATTTCCTTGGAACCTCTCTTGTTATTGCACCCTACCTTAAAAGATGGAAGATTAGTGGTTTTGAGCTCTGAACATATTTATACATATAGTATTTGTATGTAGTTTGACTTTGCTGTCACTTTGCTGTTATATTGAGATAGAACTTGAGTCTTGCAGTTTTAAAAATACTTTTGACCCATCTGGTTTCCTATTCTTCTGATACGTCAAAACAAGGTAGCACTGAGGTTTTAGAGTAAAAGAAAAGCAGTCTTTGATGGGGTGTGAAAACCGGACCTCGTAAGCGTTATTGTAGAAAATCTGGGAGAATTGACTAGAAGTAAGAGAACAAGAAATGGAGTAAAAATTGTCATGTACAACTGGTCACCAAGGAGAAAGAAAGAAGCAGTCCCAGAAACCAAGATACATGAGCAAGGGCGAATATATGAAGGATTATCTAAACAGACACAATAATCATGAGTACAGCAGAGCACTATGGGAAAGCTGCAGCATATTCATGCACAGTTTGATATTTGATTTTAATGATGCTCTTCAATCATAAAAGTTCAGTTATTCAATTCGGTAAATACTTGTTTAGAGCCAGATATGTGTAAAATGAATGTGTACCTACTGTCAAGAGTATGAAAATCAATGAGACGATTCTGATATTCAACTTGGAGCAGACTTTCTAATAGCTAGAAAAAGACAATGCACAGATAACTAAGTTACTATATGATACAGAAAAAAAAAAAAAGTATTAAAGAAGGGGAAAGGAGGCATTGTAGATGTAGGTGATAGCTTCCATAAACTTATGGGTATCAAAATCCATGTTTGGGGAATGGCCAATATACAGCATGGAGCAAATCTGAGCCTGTCATGGGAAGTGAATGAACACAGCACTTCAAGTTAGTGTGGATAGACATGAATGGGTGCATGTGCAGCAGCCAGTCTCTGTCAAAGCACAAGTAAGCCATGACTATGTTTCAGAGATTTCCTATAAAGCCGCAAGTTCTAAAAATCCACGCTGATTCAGAAAATTCATTCAGGATGAGTAATAGCTAAGACATAATTGTGGACAGATCTGAAGCAGGGAGGTATGAACCCCAGTTTGGACATGTGGAGTTCAGGCTGCTTTAGAGATTGAAGTACACATTTCTAGTTGGCAGTTGAATTTGGAGGTACAGAAATCAGGGGACAGTACTGTGCTGGAAAATGTAAATTTGGGATTATATTGATGCAAAACTGTGTTCTTCTATATTGCTGAAGATTTAGTGTCACATATATTATGAAATGATACTGCTTTTTAGTAACTGTAAAACAGACATTATGGTAGTCATGAGCTATTTTTTTGCACATCAATATCTCAGCTGTTAACTCCTGAAAGATGATTTGAAACATAATTGTAAAAAGAAACGAATGCCTCATAGAACACAGTTACTGATAAATACAGCATTTTTGGTGTGTGTCCATATTGTCATCCCTCCTGTCTGCTTATTTCAACCTTTTCTGTGTCCTGATTTATTTATTAAAGTGAGAAAATGGGTTTTGCGAGTGGATTGTTACTATGGATATTTTGAGTTCAGAAGTAACCATCCTATAATTGTATCTATACTTACTTTATGACTAAAAGAGGACATTTTGGGATGTGTTTTATTGATTTCTCTATAAAATTTGCCAATCCCAGATTGCCTTTATAATCTTCTTAAGAAACAGAATGAAATCACAGGGAGAAATAGTGTTTGTATTAAGTAATTACTAAGCTCCAAATTCACTGAAGGAATTTACTTTAACTCTTCTTGAGCTGGAATGGACTACAGTAGAATAAATGTGGCTTCTGGGTAGCATGACCTCAAAGCCTTTTTTTGTGTGACACTTGCATGGATGAAAGATTTTCTGAGGCCTGATTTGGAAAACAGGGGTTGGTCAGTCTCTCTCTTCACACCTCACACCCTCCAAAACACTAAAAGAGGTGCTTTTAGTGTTTACTTTCAGTTGCTACATTGTTTGATTTTGAAGTGTCCACTTCATTTATTCCTTGTGGTGAAAACTCGGGGTCCTTTTCGTCTGGAAGCTCAGATCCCTCAGTTTTGCGTAAAATGTGTAACATTGATGATTTTTCTCCCTCTGCTTTCTTTTTCTTTATATTGGTAGTTGGACATCTGTCATTTCAGTTTCTGAACCTCTTGGACTAGTCCTCTACTATTACACAGTTCTGCACCATTTTTTTTTCTCTCTGTCTTTTGCTACTTAGAGGGAGAGTTCCTCAGTTTGTCTTCCAACTTTCTATCAAGTGTTTCATCTTTTCTCTCGTATTTTTAGTTACAGGAGTTTCTATTTGTATTCAGAATTTTTAAATAGAGCATTCTTTACTTGTTTCAGCATTGTAGTGTTTTTTCTTAACTCTCTGAAGCCAGGATCAGTTGTTCAAGTCTCCTGTCCCCAAGATGTGGGCCTGGGTTCCCTTGCTCTGCATGTGGAGCAGGGGAGTTGGCCGGCCAGCCCAGCCGTCAGTGTGGAAGTTACCCTGTCAACTGTTCCTCTAAGGCGGTTTCAGCAAGTGTTTTACTTCCTTTTGGAATGAGTTTCTGGTCTGTTGCTGGGAATTAGGGGGTGCTTGATAGCTAGCCATTTGTGGATAGGGGATATGGGGATTGAGCTGCTGTTTCAATGAGAGTTCATCTAGTCCTGCAATCTCAGCCCCACCCTCACCCCGATTTTCACTGCTGCCCATTTCCTCCATATTTTTGGGGGGGATTGGGGGATTGCAAGGAAATAAGTTTCTTAACTAAAGTCTGCTAAATTTTAAGTTGACCATCTGCTTTCTAGATTCTTAATTTTTAAATGGTTTCCTTTCCCATTTTCTTATTTCTTATGAATTTGGACATCTTATTTATTTATAATAGACACAGGGTCTCACTGTGTTTCCCAGGCTGGCCTTGAACTCCTGGGCTCAAGCAGTCCTCCTGCCTCGGCCCCGCAAAGTGCTGGGATTACAGGCATGAGCCACCATGCCTGGCCGAGTTTTTACATATTAAACTCTACAGTGTTGTAGAAAAATTTTTGGTGGGAGTGGAAGTACACAATTCCCATTAATTTCTCCATCTTTGAAAGTTTTTGCTCTTTCAATTGTTTTTAAAAGTGTAAGCAAAAATGTTTAGTTTGAAGCCAACATGGTAGATGTAGCTTTCTCCTGTTTTTATATTTTTAATTATCATTTAAGTTGTTGAGTTAATAAGAGTATGCATTGGCCAAGGTGTTTTACACCTTAAAAATGTATTCCTGCAATAAAGCAAAATGGCAAATACTGCAACTTTGTTTCTATCATGAAAATAATTATTCCTTTTAAATTCTCTGGCTTTTCTCCATGTATAAAGGTTTCTGTGGCAAGTCACAATTTTAGTTTTTATTCTTAAGTTTTTCTCAAATATATTTTATTATAAATGTTCCTCCATTTTCATTGTATTAGTGTTTATATGCATCAGTGTTTGACACACACATAGAGCTTTTAATGTCTTTGTAATAACATCTGTATCACTTCTAGATTGGTTTGAGTGGCTTGATTGGTGGGGGGGACGGTCTCATTATGTATTGCATTTTTCTTGCTGCTTTGCATGCCTGTTAATTTCTAATTGTATGCCAGACTTTTACGTTCTTGGATGGATATTTTTATATTCGTATAAATATCTTTGAGCTTTGTCCTGGGACACATTTAAGTTAGTTGAAAATAATTTGAGGCATTTGGTCTTACTTTTAAAATGTATTTAGTTGTACTGGAACAATGCTCAGATTAGGTTTAGTTATTTCCTACCACTGAGGCAAGACCTTTCTGTGTACCTTACCCATGGGGAATCATTCAAGTCTTTCAGTCTTGTTCTTTTCTAGAGCCAGGCACTTTGACCTGGAATCCTTTTGGGTGGTTCCTTCCCTGGCCTCTGGAATTTCCTCTTGAGTATGCAATGATCAGTGTTCAGCTGAATATTTGAGTGGCAGCTCTTCCAGGACCCTGTGAGCTCTGGCTGCCTCGGTTTCCCCCTCTTGTTTAGTCTCCTCATGGAGTTGTCTGGAGACTCTCAAGCCAGTGAGTGGGGGCAGTCGTAGACTTACCTCAGTTTTTCCCAACTCTTTGCATCATTTGTCCTTAGTTGTCTGATGTCCAGTGGCTTGAAATTTGTTTATGTGTTTTGCCAGTTTTTTGGTTGTTTCAGCAGGAAGGTGAATCTGGTTCCTGTTACTGTATCTTGCCTGGAAGCAGAAGTCCCTCATACATATGCATTTAGGCAGATAGGTGCACTTCTAGGCCCACCAAATAATGCCAGACTGGTAGCTTTTGTAGGTCTCTCTCCAAAAATAATAATAATAATAAAATAAATAAATAAATAAATAGAAATACGAATTTTGGTGAGAAAGTACTGTTAGCATTCTTGAACATAACAATTGAAATCTGGATAACAAAACTAATTTTTCTTGCCACAGTAGAGATATTAATACACATTTTATTTCTTGCCATACAGATAACCCCAAGGTTTCCAATTTCTTGATTCATTGACTCCTTGGTTTCCCCGTTAGTTTGCATGGTGTACCCTAGTCAAAAATAAATATTTCAGAATTATGTTTATTAAATATTTACTCTACAAACAATTAGTATTTATATTAAAAATAGTGAGTTGAAACACACTATACATTTTATTTGTAAATAACCACATTTTTACTAATAGCATTTGTATTTTCTTGAGTGCTGTTTAAATTCTCAAACTTTGGAATCAGATTTTTATACTGCCACCCTCTTTTCTTATTCCACATGGATTTTTGTATGGACTTGATTTTTATTACAGCAACCGCTAAAACCTAGCTTTGTAAAGATATGACATCATCAAAAAGAATGTAATGTGACCTTATGTTGAAACAGTCAGATATTCTGAGCTGGTAGTTCACATAGTGTTGGACAGATGGTACCCCCATAAAATACTGTGCTGACTCAGAGTTCACTCTTTGGAAATACATAGACAGCCCAGCATAGGATTGTGTCTGATTTTTTTTTTTTCCTGTATTCCCTTAAAATATGTGGATACATTTTCATCCTAAAGATGTATTAATTAAAAATAAAGCAGAAGCATTTACTGTTAAAATCTATGTGAATTGTTGCAGAAAGCAGTTTTATTATGCCTGCTTTATTTTCTTTTATTGGAATCTAGCAATTAGGTAAATGGTAACTTCTAAAATAAAGGTCCAACAACAGCAGATATTTATTGTTTGTCTGGTACCTTGCTCTGTGCCAGGTGCATTTATATATGCCATTTATATGCTACTTATATTCTTATTTTATTTAAAAACACTTTCTCTTAAAACAGCGATTCTGAAATTATGACCAACTCTATTTAACCTCCCTGTAGCTTGACCAGGTTTTCAACATGGGGATATTTCTTACTAGAAGACATTAAGGAAATGAAATACAGATATTCTCTATGAAACTAGTGTTTATGACTTGATATAATTAAAGAGTAGCCTTACAGTTAATTTTAAAGTATGGTCTGATGGGAATGTAGATAAAACTATTTTCATAATTACCATATGAAGTACTTAAAACAAGTGGCAGTCATCTTACACAATAACATCTATACGCAAAATACCTTTTCTAATGCTGAAGACGACCAATATCATTAAAAACAGTTGTAATGAAGTGGAAAGATCACTGAATTGGAGAATGAAAACTTTGATTCAGCTCCTAAATTGACAGCCTGTTAGCTGTGTGACATTGAGAAGTAACCCCCCAACCTTGATGACCTTCTGTTTACTCATAAGTAAAATGCAGAAATAATGATATGTTTCTCAAAGTGTTTTTCATGGTAATGTAAGGACAGTATCAGATCTATGTTTCTTAGTGCATAGGAGCATGCTAGGGGCTGATCTTGTAGCATTTGGTTCTGTGCCTGGTAGAAAGTACGTGCTCAGCAAATACTTGTTGAATTAATTATCATTTGACCCAGTAGTATCACATTCACCCAAGCTTTGAGGACCCAGGAAAATAATTCCAAGACTTGTAATGCCGTCATAGCAAAATAATGCAAACACAGCTTAAATAATCGACAACAGGTTAGTATTATGAAAGATGTACTCTCTTTAAAGAGAAAAATTTTAATTGTGTACTCTGTAAATTTTTTAGGAGGAGCAAAATAGAGGCAAGCCCAATTGGGAGCATCTAAATGAAGATTTACATGTACTAATCACTGTGGAAGATGCTCAGAACAGAGCAGAAATCAAATTGAAGAGAGCAGTTGAAGAAGTGAAGAAATTATTGGTACCTGCAGTAAGTAATTTCCAGACCTTAGATTTGGGCCTTGTCCTTTTTTGTCAGTTTATTTTAAGTTATTGTGATGTTTATGAGGAATAGGTTATTGGTTGTTAGAAATTTTATTTAAGCATAAAATTAAAAACACCTAACTGATATTTCTAAGATAATAAAAACGTAAAGTTCATATTTAGGGGTCCTTAGATAGACATTAAAAGGGATTTTGGAGGGTGACATCTCATAAGAAATTATCCAGACGCTTTTGTGTTCTCAGTTCTCCTTCCCTCCCGGTTTCCCTTTCCCCATCTCTTCCCTCTGCCCCCCTTCCTTGGGTTGGCTCCTTATTGTTACTTAACCCTTTAATATTTTTAGCAATAATAATTGCACTACTCCTAGAGTTTTTTTTTTTTTTTTTTAAACGGGAAATGAAAAATAAATTACTGGTTTTCTGGGCCATTAATTTTTTTTTTCTTGTATTAGTAAAACTATATGGAAATGTGGACCCTAATTTGCTATTGAAAAAGCTAGGGCTGGGCGCGGTGACTCATGCCTGTAATCCCAACACTTTGGGAGGCTGAGGTGGGTGAATCACCTGAGGTCAGGAGTTTAAGACCAGCCTGGCCAACATGGTGAAACCGCATCTCTACTAAAAATACAAAAAATTAGTTGGGAATGTGCAGTCGCCTGTAATCCCAGCTACTTGGGAGGCTGAGGCACGAGAATCGAGCCTGGGAGGCAGAAGTTGCAGTGAGCTGAGATCGCGCCACTGCACTCCAGCCTGGGTGACAGAGTGAGACCGTGTCTCAAAAACGAAAAGAAAAAACTAGAAATACTGTTAGTATTGTGTCCAACAAAAAGTATTGGCATTTTGTTAAGGTACCTGCTGCTTTTTCCCAGATAGCCTATTCTTTATTACCCTAGTCGTTTATTCAACAAGTAAACTCACAGATCATAAACATTTCCCATTAACTTGATGAAATTAATTCCTTGGAATAAAAGTTTTGTGTAAATTCTGTTGATAGATTTTATTTTTAAAAAATGAGCAGGTTAAATATAAACTAAAATCTATATTTGTGTAATATTAAACCATGGAATCTTTCTCATTTTCCTTAATTGTGTGGTATTGAAAAACTGTACAGAAAAGGAGATTTTTGAAAGTATACTGGGCTATTAGTGTCATGATCAGGAAAAGTTAACATTGACTTTTATTGCTAAGTGTATCCAATAATATTCAGCTCATTTTATACTAAGCAAATGAGTTCACCTAATATAGCAAATAGATCAGTGTGTAGTATTGAAACTTTTACTGACCTATTAGATTTATTCTGATCATTCTGTAAGCCACTTTAGTTCTGAAAAGGTATTAAACTGGGAAAGAGCACTGAGTTAGAAGCTGTGTTTTTCAGAAAGTTAGTTCTGACCTCTCTGTATCTATTACCACACTTACAAAACCAGGGAGTTAGTGTAAATGACCTAAGGATCCTTTTGTTTTAAAAATTGTTTGTCTTTGAATACATATCTTGAGGTTGATTTGTTTTTGCTTTTTTTGCTAGAAATATTTATAGGATTAATCTTCATAGTTTGATGTGTGTATTCAGTAGTAGTATTCAGTATTCAGTAGTATCAGTGTATTCAGTAGTATTATCAAATTATCTTAATTTAAGTTCTTTTTATGAGAATACCATGGTAGGCTAGTTGACTGAAAAGACCAATCTTAACCACCCACAACATATGTTCTTCCAAAGTACACTTTTGCCCTGATCATAGCACATACTACACAGATTTGAACTCTGCAGGTCCACTTTTTGAAGTGGATTTTTTTCAAAAATAAATCTATTGGAAAATTTTTTGGAGATTTGCAACAATTTGAAAAAATGCACAGATGAACCATGTAGCCTGAAATGTTGAAAAAAATTGGAAAAATTAGATACAATGCAAAAAATGTATGTATATGCTAGCCTGTTTTCTCATTTACTACCATAAAATATAGCAAAAAAATTATAAGTTAAAATGTATCAAACATTATACTTGAAAACACTTAATGTACATGGTGCCATTCACAGTCAAGAGAAGTGTCAACAGATGTCAAGATTCAGTATATTAAACCTTAACTGTAATACATAGTGCACTACTGCAGTAATTTCATAGCTGCCTCCTGTTACTATTATGGTGAGCTCAAGTGTTGCGAGTATTCACTTTAAATGCATTGTGACTCTCATCTCAAATGAGCTTTTCGTGTCTTTGGTAAATTGCATTATTGCGGTAAAAAGTGATCTCTCACAGTTCTTAAGTATTTTTAATCGTGTTTAGTATGAACTGTAAACCTTGAGTAGTACCAGGGAACCCATGGGAATTCCACTAGTGATGATGGAAGTGCTTCCAAGAAACAGAGATAAGTCATGACATTATGAGAAAAAGTTGAATTGCTTCATATGTAGATTGAGGTTCTGCAGTTGTGGTTACCACCATTTCAAGATAAGTGAAATCATTGGGGGTCGGGTACAGGGAAAGGAAAGAAGTAAAGGAAATTGGTGAAGCCACCTCTGCAGCTATGCCACCAGTTACAAAAACCTTGCACCTTTTGCACATTATCTGTTTATCACCTGTTGAAGTTGCAGCTTTTATGTGGGTGCAGGATTACTATGAGAAAGGCATACCTATAAACTCTAATATGATTTGAGTAAAAGCAAAGTCAGTATATGACAACTTAAAGCAAGAGGAAAGTGAAAGATCTAAAGCTGGAGAATTTATTACCAGCAAAGGATGGTTTGATAGTTTAAGAAAAAGGTTTGGCTTTAAAAAGTGTCAAGATAACAGGAAAAACAGCTGCTAAGCAAGAGGCAACGGATGAGTTCCCAGATGCCATTAAGAAAATCATTGAGGAGAAAGTTCATCTGTGTGAACAGGTCTTTAATGCGGATGAAAGCACCCTATTCTGGGAGGGGAAAATGCCATAAAGGACATTTATTAGTAAGGAAAAGAAGTGAGCACCAGCATTTAAGGCATGGATAGGCTAACTCTACTGTTTTATGCAAATATAAATCAGGTTTATGATCAGGACTGCCCATATCTATAAACCTGCTAATCCCTGAGTCTTGAAAAGATAAACACCAGCTTCCAGTCTTTCAGTTGTACAGCAAGATGGCCTGGGCAATGAGAACCCTTTTTCTAGTTTGGTTTGATCGATGCTTTGTCCCTGAAGTCAGCGTACTATTGTCAGTAAGGGGCTACCTTTTAAAGTTCTTTTGAATTTTGGGCAATTCCCCTGGCCACCCAGAGCCTCATGAATTCAACAGTGAAGGCATCGAAGTGGTGTACTTGCCCCTAAACACATCTCTAATTCAGCTTCCAGGTCAGGGGGTCATAGGGACTTTGAGGCTCTTTACATATCGTACTCTATGGAAAGGATTGCTAGGGAAGAGAACCCATATAGGACATCATGAATGTCTGGAAGGATTACATCGTTGAAGACGCCATTATTATTACAGAAAAAGCCATGAAAGACGTCAAGGTCGAAACAATAAATTCCTAGCGAGGGGGCAAAATTGTGTCCAGTGTTGGCGCATGACTTCACTGGATTTGGTGCAGAGCCAGTCAAGGAAGTCCTGAAAGAGATTGTGGATGTGGCAGAAAAGGTGGTGGGTGAAGGGTTTTAAGATGTGGATCTTGGAGAAATCTTAAGAGCTAATAGATGCCACACCAGAGGAATTAACAGAAGAGGATTTGATGAAGATAAGTGCTTCTTAACCAGTGCCAGACAGTGAGGAAGATATAGAGGAAACAGTACCAGAAAACAGGTGGACATTAGACTGTCTGGCAGAAGGGTTCTGATTATACAAGACTGCTTTGGATTCTTTTACGACACGGGTGATATGGGCATTGAAACTAAAGTAAACGGTGGAAAAAGGATTGGTATTGTATAGAAATGCTTTTAGAGATATGAAAAAGATAAAAGGCAGAAATTATTATGTATTTCTGTAAACTTACATCAAGTGTGTCTGCCTCTCCTGCCTCCCCTTCTACCTCCCGACCTCTTCTGCCTCTACCACTGATGAGACAGCAATACTAACAACTCCTCCTCCTCTTCAGTGTGAAGGCTACAAAGATAAAGACATTATAGTGATCCATTTTATGAGTAGTAAATGTATTTTCTCTTCCTTATGATTTTCTTAACATTTTCTTTTTAAATTTTTTTTTTTTTAATTTTGTAGAGAGAGGGTCTCCCTACGTTGCCCAGGCTGGTCTCAAACTCCTGAGCTCAAGTGATCCTCCTGCCTCTGGCTCCCAAAGTGCTTGGATTACAGGTGTGAGCAACCACACCCCGCTTTAATAACATTTTCTTTTCTGTAGCTTACTTTATTGTAAGAATACAGTATATAACACATACAAAACATGCAAAATATATGTTGATCAGCTGTCAGGCTTCCAGACAACAGTGGACTATTAGTAGTTACATTTGGGGAGAGCTGAAAGTTACACAAGGATTTTTGATGCGGTCTGTGTCCCTAACAACCTAACCCTCCCTTGTTGTTTGAGGATCAACTGGGTATTGTTAGTATCTTTAAAATTTTCTATTTACCCAGTCACCTATAATCTCTTGTCTTGCTTACCATTTTTATTTCTAGTGTTTAGCATAGTGCCCAGCACATAGCAATAACCTAGTAAACTGAAAAATAAATGATTGAATCTTGTTATAAGGTAAAATCAGTTCCTTCATCTTCACTATAGAAATACATAAAATAACTGAATTTTCCTGAAGCATCAAGCGATTTGGTTTTTTACTTAAATAAATGTGGGAGACAGAATACATTGTATTTTTGAGAACTCACTTCCTGGTTTTTGAATCCCAGCTTTGTGACTTTTAACCATCTTAATTGTCTCATCTATGAGATTGGAACATGGCCAGGCATGGTGGCTCATGCCTGTAATCCCAACACTTTGGGAGGCTGTGGTGGGAGGATCATTTGAGGTTAGGAATTCGAGACCAACCTGGGCAACATAGCAAGACCCCTTTATACAAAAAAATTTACAAAGTAGCTGGGCTTGGTAGCACATGCCTATGGTCCCAACTACTTGGGAGGCTAATGTGGAAGGATCACTGAGGCCAGGAGGTTGAGCTATGATAGCACCACTATACTACAGCCTGGGTGACAGAATAAGACCCTGTCCCTTAGTGGGGAAAAAAGAAGATTGGAGCATTATAAACCCCTATAGTTCTTGTGAAGATTAAATGAGGTAATACATGGAGAATACTTAGCATAATACCTAGCACATACTTGCTTTATAAAAGTTTGTTGTGTCTTTGTGATGTTGTCTAATACTGCTTTGCAATTGTATTCTTTACAAATGCTGATTATAAAATGAATGCATTAATTCAAGTTGGAGAGAAAATGTACAGAAATAGCAGTTCCTTGCCAACTCAGTGTTACTGTTTTTACAGAAGTTGCTTGGACTTCTATAAAAATGCAACATAAGGCTCATTAGTTTATCATTGCCTAAATATTTTCAAAGGCAGATATTTTATCTTGAAATTTACCTTTAATAGTGATGCTCATAATTTTGTATTGTTGACAGTTTAAGTAGCAGATGCTCAGTTACCTTGTGGATTAACAGAAATTACAAGTCTTTTGTTTTGGAATTCTCAGTTACACTTTTCTTGTTCCTTCAGTATTCTGTTGGGTAGTTTAGACTTTCTAACTTGTTACCATGGTCCCGAAAAAACACCAAGTTTAGTCAGGTTACTTCCTGTCTCTCTCAGATTTGCTTACCTTCCTTCATCCCCATTGCCTTTACCTACTTCAAACCATGTCTGTATCAGAACCCCACAACTGGTATTCCTTCTTCTGTGGCCTCTCAAACCCATCTTTATTTTGTAGTCTGTCATTACCTTTCCCTGCTTGAAGATTTTTTAGTGATTCCTCCTTACTCAGAAAAAAATACAGAACTCCTTAGCACGGCCTACAAGTTTCTTTGTGATTTGCCATAGCTTACCTTTCAGGTTTCATTTTTTTTTTTTTTTACTTTTTGCTAAACCTGAAGCACACACTTATATGTACACATCTTCCGCATCCTACCACAGCTTGAGTTGTTCTGTATTTATTGGAATTTCTTAAACCTTCAGTCTTCTCACCTCTGGGCCTTTGTAGTTCATTCAGCAAATGTTAATTGAATGCCTGCTGTAGGTTAGACACTGGGACAGCTGTGGAGGATACACCAATGATAAATAAAAGCTGACCAGCAAAGTGCCTGCCATCCTGAAGTTTACCTTCTGATTGGGGTTGGATTACTGACAATGAGGAAAACAAATACAAGCAATATTCTGTTGTAACAAAGTGCTGTGAGGAAAAATAAAGCAGAATAAGGGAATAGAGAACTGAGATTAGGGAACTACTATTTTATATGGGCTGGTTAGAGAAGGTGACATCTAAGAAAAAACCTAACCGAAAAGTGCGGTGGCCCTGAGGCATGTTCAGAGGGTATCGGGGTCCAGTGAGGAGCTTAATGAGCAGGCTGAAGAGCAGTGGGAGTTGAAGTCAGTGGGGATGGGAGGCACTGGCAGATCCAAGGCCTGTAGGCCTGGTAAGGAGATTGAGTTTTAGTCTGAGATGAGAAGATGTTTATTGGAGGAATTTGAGGAAAGGAGGGACAAAGTGTAATTTGCATTTCAAAGGATCATTCCAGCTGCTGGCCTTAGAACAGACTTTGAGGGCAGTGGGGAAAGCAGAGATTCCAGTAAGGAAGTCTTTGCAGTTGAGTTAGAGATGAAAGTGACTTGGAGTAGTGTTGAAGGTGCTGAGTAGTCAGATCATAGATTTTTTTTGAAGATAAAACAGATAGGAATTTTGACAGACTTGGCGTGATACGATATGTGATAACTTCAAGCAATTGGAGTTGTCATTTATTTACACTTTTACAGAAGCAGGTTTGGGAAGAAAGTCAAAAAACTGGATTTGGAAGTATAAAAGTTGATAGCAAATGTTGAATGGGCATTTGGTTGTAACAGGAATTAGGTGAGAAGGTGGAACCTAGAATATATAGAATTAAGAATTGTCATTAGATCAAAAGCTTTCTGAGCTATGAGACTGGATGTGTCATCAAGAAATTGAATATAAGTGTAAAAGAAAAATTGAGGACTAAGCGTGGGGTGCTTCACCATGTAACAGGAAGAGGAGGAGGATCCAGCAAGGGAGAGCAAAGCGGGGAGCCCCGGATTTGGAGGAGAGCTGGGAGCCAGTCCTGGAAGTCACGCTTAGACCTTATAGGTGGGAGCAGGAAATCATCAGCCATTGGATTTGGCAAGTAGTGGTCATTGGTGACCTTGCCAGTCAATTTGCTTTTTTTTTGGAACAGTGGGGTTAAAAGTGTCACAGGCATGGGTTCAAGAAAGAATGGCACAAAAGGAAAAAGAACCGAAATTTCCACCTCCCCTCCAAAGATTTTAATGTGTTTATAAATAATCCTTCCAGTACTTTGGCCTCTCGGTTTTTTTATATTGCTTCACCTCCAGTGATCGTATCTTCCACTCCAACTCAGTCACTCAACCTCATGGTAGTTCCTTAGACCTGTTCATTACCACTAAAGGCACCTTCCTAAATAGGCAGCGGCAGAATGTCCAGTAGTGAACGTTTCCCGTCTCCTCAGTGGAAGAGATGCTGCATCAGTTTGTCAGAGTTAATTACCTTGTGCGTATGTACTTGAAGGATCAGTCTCTTGAAGTAGAATTACTAGGTTAAAGGGTAAATGCATTTTAAATTTTATTATTTTGTTCATGTTAAAATTTCTAAGTTGCCTTCCAGAAAGTTTGTACCAATTTACTGTCCTGCCAGTATTGCACGAAAATGCCTATTTCTCAACACACTCTCAAACCCTGGATATTATCAAACTTTGATCTTTGCTTTTTCTAATAGGCTTTTTTTTTTTTTAAGCCCTTTAATTTAAAAAAATATGAGTAAAATCTCTTAGTTCTTACAACTATTTGTTATTTAGGTCAGTTTTTATATTAAGGAGCTTTGTGGTACTTATGTAACATGAGATACTTTTGTAACGTAAGAACTTTATTTTTATCTTTAATGTTCACATCTTGAACTGTTTTTTTTTTTTTTTAATGGGAAATATTCCATTTACATTATCATATAAAGAATGAGTAAGTTCTTTTTTGGAAAGATAGAGTAAATTCTTTTTTAGAAAGACAAAGAGTTTTGTGTATTTTAATGGTTTTTTGCCCATTTTGTTAGGTATTGTATAGCAAAAAACATCTAGTCCAGGCTTGAGGGTCCTAGCGGGGTGGAGAGTAGAGAGGTGTAGACTTTTTGCTTCATATACTTTCATAAGGAAATGTAATAAATATTTTGTATTTTTTCATCTGCTGAAAAGGCTAATAAATCTGATTAAAGATTGTACTTCCTTCTCTTTGTGATACAGTTCTAATTTTTAAAATAATTTTGAAGATTTTAATGTTTCGTCAATTTGCATAACTTTACATGTAACTAAATGTTTAGCAAATGAGTTCAAATCTTTTCAATTCGTATTTGGGTTTCAAAACAGTATGGTAGACTTTTCTTTGTTTTTTTACCAACAAGTGTGCAAAAACCCAGAGAAGCTTGAACATTATAAGGGCAATTATACCTGTTTCTTTTCAGAGAACAGTTCAGTATTGTAATTATACTGCAAAAGTAATAAGGGTTTTGAGATAATCACACACCATTTATTATTAGAGTCAAATAATATTTTACCTGGAGAACATGTTTACTCTGAAAATGACACCAGTTTAGTTTCAGATGTTTCTTTGATTTTGATAGCTTACTTTTATCCCTTTTGTTTCCTGGTGACAAAACATTCAATAACTGGGCAAGAGTTGTTTCTCTAGTTATATGTAGGTTTTTATCTGGTCTAAATTGGTTGACTTCAAATAATCTACTTTTTTTTTCTTCTTGATTCAATCTGGTTCTAGAGTTTTATCAGTTTTTATCAACCTTTTTGTAAGTATCAGCTTTTGGTTTTGTTGATTTTTCTCATTTTTTTCCTGTTTTATTGATATCTGCTTTTACATCTTTATTCTACTAAGGTTTAATTTTACTTGGGGGCATCTTAAAGGTAGAAGATCAGTGATTTGAGACCTGTCTTTTGTACTTGTGAGACTATTCTTTTAAGGATATACATTCCTCTCTGAGTAATGCTTTAGCTATAGCCAACAAATATTATTATGCTGTGTTTTCATTATCATTCAGTGCAAACGTTTTTTCCAGTTTTCTTTGTAATTTCTTCTTTGATCTGTGTTTTATTTCCAAATGTTTCCAAATATTTGAGACTTTTCTATTTATCATATTGTTATAGATTTCTAATTTATTATGCTCAGTATGTATATGGTAAGATGGTAGTCTTTTTTTAATCTAGTAATAACTTTTTGATAGCCCAGCATATGGTCTGTTTTGATGAATGTTTCACATACACTTAAAAGAATGTGTATTCTGCGGTAGTTGGGTGTATATTCTGTATCGTTTATAGATGAAGATAGTTGAAAACACTCAGATCTTCTCCCGTGTCTACCCTTTTTTTTTTTCCTTTTCTCTAGTTTTGTCAGTTTCTGAAAGAGGTGTGCAAAAATCTCCATTCATTCATTGTAAAGATATACATACTAGTGTATTCTTCTTGATGGCACTGAAAGGGCAAAAGAATCTGGTGTACATGTACATGCATGCGTATCTATGTATGTAATCCGTCTATTATAGCTTATACAACCTGTATGAACATGGTTTGGCATCATTAAAGTTTTACTCTATTTCATTTCATATGGTATTAACTTTTTCCTTGTTTTAATTTTGAGGTCTTTATTTTTTTCTCCCCAAATACCAGTTATTTCATGCAGCATGTTTTCTGTAAAGATAGTACTAAACAGTATGGCCTACTTGCCTTAGAGAGACTTTGTAAAGGTAGTAATTATTATTTTAATTATATGGACTTGCAGGGCACATACACGTTCCTTCTTCCTCTTTTTGCATTTTATGTGTTTAACCATGTGTGGGCTGGTTACTTGCAACTGCATGTCATTTGCAAATTCAATTTGTGATCCCAAGAGGCACCATACCAAAAGAGAGTACTTCTGTTCCCTCCCTACAAAATGTACCCTGTTTGCTAGTCGTCATCTTGTCAATATAGGCTTTTATTTACAAGGAATAGTAGCCCCCCAAAAATTACGTAATTATTTATATAACATTACTAAAAAAATAATATGTATAAAACTGTCTCTCCACACACGAGCACACATTATGGGAATGCTTCTCAAGTATCGGATCCCATCCTTCCTCCTTCCATTAATCCTCATTCATCTAGTTGGAAAGTAATACATGATATTTCTTAGTCAAGACTTTATATGGATACATATTCTATTATCTTTTGTGATCTTCTCAGAAGAGACCTAAAAACACAAGAAGGGTCTGGGCACGGTGGCTCACGCCTGTAATCCCAGCACTTTGGGAGGCCGAGGCAGGCGGATCACAAGGTCAGGAGATCAAGACCATCCTGGCTAACATGGTGAAACCCCATCTCTACTAAGAATACAAAAAAATTAGCCAGGCGTGGTGGCAGGCACCTGTAGTCCCAGCTACTCGGGAGGCTGAAGCAGGAGAATGGTGTGAACCCGGGAGGCGGAGCTTGCAGTGAGCTGAGATCCTGCCACTGCACTCCAGCCTGGGTGACAGAGTGAGACTCCGTCTCAAAAAAAAAAAAAAAAAAAGCGCGAAATTGGAGGAATATTATGCTGGATTATGCTGATATTAAAATTGAGAAAGTAGAGATGAGGGATCCTGTATCTTATTTTCACTATAACTTGCCCACAGTTTTAATAGGAAGTGGGGAAGTAAAAGATTTCCACTGGGGAGATAGGATACTAATCTGAAAGGGCTAGACTGAGGAGCAGTTTACCTGTATTACAGAAATTAAGTGATTTCAGGCAACTGAAGTTCATTGATGTTATCTCATAATTTAAAACAAACTTTGGCACACAATATGCCTGCAGACCTAGACATTTCATAAAGTGTTGAAATAACAGGTCTTCTTTATGGTGAGTAAAATTGTGTGCTTGTTTTCTCTGTATGTTTACTTTATAGGTATTTGAGAGCTTGAATATAGATCAATTTTTAACATATAGCTGATCTCTTTATATATGTGGAGGTCGGTACTATAAAAGTAAATGATCTAATAGATGAAGACAGATTTCCA
Source organism: Papio anubis (assembly GCF_008728515.1). Taxonomy (NCBI): domain Eukaryota; kingdom Metazoa; phylum Chordata; class Mammalia; order Primates; family Cercopithecidae; genus Papio; species Papio anubis. The sequence goes on from NC_044981.1 coordinate 160,049,490, forward strand.
CCTGCGGGTTTTGAAATTTAACGTTGTCAGGAATATTATGACATTTGAAAGTATTCATCAAAACAAAAGTAATTTTAATTCATTTTCAAATAGCACTACATGTTATAGAAATTTAGGATAATAGAAAGGCATCTGTCACAAAATGCACTTTTTAAAAGTTTGCATTTCATGTTCCCCAAAGGTTCTTTTCTGTCTGCCATATGTATTTGAGTCATAATTAGCTGAGTATTAATTATAACCTGGAAATGTTAAGAGTTAATGAATGAGGAGGTAACAGACATCGTGACTATAGAGATATAGTAATTTTATCTTTGATTTAGTTCTTTAACCAAATTTGGTGGCACTGCATTTATTTAGTTCTTGATCAAATATTGATAATTGAAATTTGTGGTATTGTTGGCCTCCTTTTCATTTTATTGGGAGAGAAGGAGAGGTATTAAAAGATATATTAAAAGACATCTAGAGGTAATGTACTGGCTCCTTGATAGAGTTATAATGGGAAAGAACATCTCTCATGTAAAGAAAGGTGTTGTTACTGGTTTCTACCTTGCACAGCTGTTTTAATCTGAATGGGAAATCTGTCTGGGGACCCAGAGTGCGGTAATTAGCAGTCTCTTCAGAGTGTCAGAGCAGAATTACCATTGTAATGGTTTAGCTGCAGGATAAAAGGATTGAATTTGGGACTGCCTGTCTGCCAACCTAAATTAGTTGCCATGGGAATTTTCAAACGTGAGAGGCGTTTACTTAAAGCATTTTGGCGGGTTTGAATAAACTCATAAATTATAGGTTTGAAAGAAGCCAGTCCTTGCTTTCTCTCATATAGGCAAAACTGTATAGAAGGCTGATAGCTTCTTAAAATCTTAATGAGAATGAGTTGATCCATGTTCCCATGCAGGCGATCAGCTTGTTCAGGCTTGTTTTTTCACTAAATATGGTACAATAAGCACATTTGAGGAAAGACATTTTGTTCCAAGTCTCTAGAGGAAAAAAGTGACAACTCTAGACGTAAATTTCCCATCTTAATTTAAATATATTTTCAGATAATGCTATTATACTGATTCTTTGTTTTGCTTTAACAAACATTAGCCAGATACTGACTTTAATTTTACTCACTGCATGTAATACATATATATTTTTTCCTTTGTCATAGTTTTTCTCTCAAAGTAAGAACATTTAAAGCCCTTTTGGAAAATAAATAAGATACTTAGGTTTATAAACTGGATTATTCAGGTTGCATGTAAATACAACCTGCATATACATGGGTTCCGCACCCATGGATTCAACCAATGAGGAAATTCCACAGAGTTCCAAAGAGAGCAAAACTTAAATTTGCATCCTTCAAGCACTACATTGAATCCACATGAATGAAGTGATATGTGGGCATTGCATTAGGTATTACAAGTAGTCTAGAGATGATTTAAAGTAGACTGGAGCATGTGCGTAGGTTATATACAAATACTATGCCATTTTATATCATGGACTTGAGCATTCATGGATTTTTTGGTATCTGTAGATTTTGTTGTTCTGGAACCAGTTCCCCGCAGATAATGAGGGACAACTGTACTTTCAGAGAGAGCTTCAGCTCTCCCCTGTCTCTCAAAAGAATTAAATTTTGGTGTAGTGACTTTTTAGTGAGAAAATGTTCCTGCACATGTCTAAGGTGATGAACATCACTTACGCTTTGTGTGACCTCACTCATCCTCAAGATATCAGTAATAGTAGTTCTTACATTGGTGGTTTGTGTCTACCCTTCAGAAAAACACCCGAAGTACAGTTTATGCTGGAAATTTCGAGACCGTAAAATACTTTTAACAAAATAAACAAGGTCTTTTTGGAGGTCTTAACATTGTCAAGCCACTAGGGTACAGTTTCATAAAGCAAATAATAATTTGGTTGTTGCTAACCCTAGTGGCCTGAAAATGTGGATGTGTCTTTCAAAAATGTTTCACCAGGGAAATGTGGGTATTTTGGGGGAGAGAACAGTTGCTCAATTCAGGTGAGAAAGAGTAAAATATTTTTTAAAGTACAGTTTTTTTTTGTTTATATATTAATCTTTACTGGTCAGTGTGTAATCACACATCAGTGTAATCTGATTAAAATCCTATAGCTCTAAGATAACTGTTGAACCATTAATAAAACTTGACTCATTGACAGATAATATCCTAAAATCTCATTTAAGTGTAGAATACAAAGACCGATGTAGTCCTTACCAGAGAGCTCTGTAATTTCTGCAGAGCTCCTTGGAATCACAGCCATCACTTGTGTGCTGCGTATAAGGTAGTCTCATGGGTGTATGCTGCTTTGGGAAAAATGACGCTGGAGAAAAGCACTGCGGAAATTTAAATGTGCTGATTTTCTTTCTTGTGAAGAGGGACAATTCTGAGTAAAATCCAGTTCTAGATCAGGGTCACAATTTTTATATTCTATCTCCATGTTTTAGGTGTGTGGCTTTTTCTGCCTTAGGACAGCAGGCACATTTGTCCTAACTAGAATTTTCACAAATAATTAAAAGTACCTTTATTTGGGTGCCAGTCCATACAGACAGATTAAGAAGTTTGCCAAGGTACAGGTTTTAAGACTTCCCTCAACATCATACCATAATTACCTAAATCACTGAGCAGCTATATAAAGCTTTGCTTACTGTCTGCCCAGCCGTAATGTTGCCTGGCAGTGACTCTGGCTTCTTAAACACAACAGAGAGCTTTTCCTTAAACTTGGAGGTTTGGTTTGATCGGGCTTCTTGGTGATAAAAAATATGTCTTGTTTCCGGTAACTGTGAACAAGCTTTCCCAAAAGGAGACTCTGTATGAATAACATCCTCCTCCTGATTCTTGTAAGGATTCATTGAGGAACCGCTTCTTTCAACACAAGGTTTTGTTCAGGTTGACAAAAGGTTTAGACATCTTGTAATTCTAAATTTTAGGTGTTGCAAATATAAAAAAAAAAGGGACCCTGGGCATAGAATAATAGGACCTAGGAAATATTTATTAAATTAAATATTTATCCCCAGGAAATACTTTTGCATTTATAAAGGAAGTCCTTTTACTTTAACTTGGTATTCCATACACCCTCAGAATTTGCATGTTTAGTTTATAACATTTTATAATTGCTTACACCTGTTAATTTTAATGTTAACTATTTTATGATATAAATATATAATTATATATTTATATAATTATATAAAATATTAATATTTATATCCCATACAGTTCTCATTGGTTGGGATAATGCATTGGTTGGGGGTTTTTTTTAATTTCTTTATTAAAAGTATGATATTCTACACAGATACTGTAAAATTAATTTCAATACATATTTTTAAATAATGATCATTTATTAGAAAAATAGGCGAGTGAGTTCTCAGTATATTTTCTTTAGTTCAATTATTTTCATACGTCCCTTTAATTTGTTTGCATGCCCTTCTGATGGTGGGTAAGTAGCATCATGTTCCTTATACATAGGCAAAGTATTTGTAATCATTCACTTTATATTAGTGTGCGTTGAACTTGAATTAATAAAAACCTTAAGAAAATCACGTCCCCTACTATATTTAATGTGCCTGTATTTTAACTCATATTTAATTTTTCTTTACCACATTTCAAATGTTTTAGTGTTTTGATATTTATAAGTAAAATTAGGATAGTAACCATTGTGACGTTTTAATAGTATATTAAATGATTCAAAAATCCCATGTCCCTTACTATATTTAATTTGCTTGTATTTTAACTCATATTTAATTTTTCTTTACATTTCAAATGTTTTAGTGTTTTGATATTTATAAGTAAAATTAAGATAGTTACCATTGTGACATTTTAATACTATATTAAATGATTCAAATAAGCATTTTAGTATTAAGATTATTTCAGGTAAGCTTTTGGTAGCTCATTATAGCTTGATTTTTGTTTGTATTTTTAATAACCGTATTTTGAAAATTTTGAAAGTGACTATTAAATTATCCTGCTTATTCATCACAAGGCTCCTTTATGGGAATTAACTCTGAAACCATATTGCCAAATTATATAAATAAGTAGATGTGTTTTAATTCTCTTAACCTTTAAAACCTTTGTGGAGAAAAACTTAATCTTTAAGGTATAAATAAAATATAAAGGTATTTATCAAAGTATTTTTAGTTATGCCTTTAAACTGACATAGCCTTAGCTTTTTTTAGTAACCTTCTTTGTAGAATATATTTCTGAGAAAGTTTGCTAGTTTAGGAATTAGCTTACTTTGTGACAGTAATTTATTTTATGAATACTTCTGTCAATTTAAATAAAAATACTTTGATTTTTTAATTTAGCATTTGTGGTATTATAACATACCTGGGAATATTTCTGTTAAGCATTGAAAGACTGACAAAAGAAATTCATGTCACAAACTTCTAATGAAAAACTGCCATTTACAAGGCTAGAAAACAAGACTTCAACATATACAGAGACTTAGATTTTGTAATGTAAATGAGAATAGAACAAAATTACTGTGTTCTTAATTGCTTTTTTGATCACTTAATGTCTGCTCTTCAGAAGTGTCATGCTCTCACTAGAATTAAACTATCTCATTTCCAATTTGTTCTTCCTGGACAGTCTCTTCTATAACCATGCCTCCAGTTACCACTGCAGTGGTGATTATTTTTCAGTGTGCTCCTAATCTGGAATTCCAAATCAACCAGCCATTCAACACCTCCATCTGGATGCCACATAGGCATCTCATACATAACATTTTGAAAACTAAAATCACATTCTTCCTTGCCCTCCCCATATCCCAGTTCTTCCCTTCTTTTCTCTGTAGAGTGATACTTGTTGCCTAGGATTCACCCACCTTCCTTCCACCTTTTTCTTTCCTGCCCTGACTCCTTCCCATCTATATCATCACCAAGTTCTGTCTGATTCTACCTCCAAATAGCACATATCTTTTCTTTTGTCACAGATGGAATACGTCTGTTACTGGTGGTGCTCCCTCCTATCCATTTTCTCCTATCTTTTTAATATATAGAAATGTCATCACACTCCTTGTTTTAGGTTTTCAGTGGCTTTCTATCACCCCATGGTAAAAATGCATGGCATTCATCGCTTAGCTTCATCTAACATGTGCCTACCTTTCCAACTTTGTTTTGTGTCGTTGCTCCTTTACACTTACACCCACACATATTAAATAACTCGCAGTTTTCAGAACACCCTTTGTTTATGTCGTGTATTTTGGCAATATCCAGAAAGACCTCCATGATTTGTATTCTGTACTAGTATTATAGTAGAATGCGTTGTCTGCGATAGTATAGAATTATTAGAACTGAATTTTTGTTTGTTTGTTTGTTTATCCCCTTGCCCCTGATTGGGCATTTCAGTGACATGCATGAAGTCTGTTTCATCTTAGTATCTCTCCCTCACTGCCTTCTACATACATAGAAAGTGATCAGTGTTCGTTGAATTAATGATTGAATATTAGTCCTTTAACAAAGCACTTGTTGTTTGCTTTTCACAGTGAAAATGAAACCTAAAAACACATTCATGTAAAATCTTCCACAAGTCGCTTACCCCTTTTTGCCTCATTTTTAAAATCACCTTATTAGGTTGCTCTGTTCTAAATCAATTAATATCTATATATGTGTGATGGTCATACACATATGTAAGCATACCCAAAACTATTAAATTTTACACTTTAAGCAGGTAAATATTGTGGTGTATAAATTATGGCAGTAAAGCTGTTTTTTAAAAGATTATAAGAGAACATGGTCAGTTTGATAAGGAACTGAAAGAAGGTATGTGTGGCCAAAGTGCAGAGAGTGAGAGAAAGATTGAGGTAAGGTACCCAATGAGTAGACCTAGCATGTTTAAGGATATTGATCTTATCTGAAGAGCACTGGGCAGTACTGAAGAGTTGTAAGAAGTGAGCCAGGTTTATTTTTGTCAGTATCACTGCGGCTACAAGGTAAGAGAACATCTAACATCTTAATGGGCCAGAGTGGATGTGTGAAAGGAGACCCAGAGGGTGAGAGTTGAGTTAGAACTGGGTGAAATAAGCAGTTATTTAAGAGGTAATGTAGACAGGATGTGGTGAATGGTGATTGACTAGAAGGTATCGTTTGTAACTCCAGAATTCTGACTTGTATAACTGGATGGATAGTGCCGTATTCGCTGAAATTATAGAATATGGTTGCTGACTGGGTAATTTATAAAGAAAAGAGGTTTAATTGACTCATAGTTCCACATGACTGCGGAGTCCTTAGGAAACTTACAATCATGGCGGAAGGCATGTCTCCCCAGGGCAGCAGGAAAGACAGTGAGTGCCGACTGAAGAAGATTTGACCAGAGAAATGTGGGAGGAGAGGCCAGAGAGGTTGAGGGGGGACTTGAGGTTGGCGATGATGAAATTTGAGCAGAACCAATGTCTCATTTTCCTTAGCAGTCCTGGAAAGGATATGCAGGAAATGGACGGGAAAGGGTAGGAAAAGGCTTGGGAACATCCCAGAGAAAGTGTTCTCCTGCACTCCAGTGCTGTGAATAACTGAAGACTCCGTAAAAGACCAGCAGCTAGAAAACTTACTTCCTGAAAACACTACACTGGGCATGGTGGCTCACACCTGTAATCCCAGCACTTTGGGAGGCTGAGGCGGGTGGATCTCTTGAAGCCAGGAGTTTGATACCAGCCTGGGCAGCATAGTAAATCCCCATCTCTACGAAAAATACAAAAAATTAGTTGGGTGTGGTGACACACACCTGTAATCCCAGCTACTCCGAAAGCTGAGGCACAATAATCATTTGAACCCAGAAGGTGGAGGTTGCAGTGAGCCGAGATCGTGTCACAGCACTCCAGCCTGGGTGACACAGTGAGAACCTGTCTCAAAAAAACAAGCAAAACAAAAACGTGTACTACATGGTGTTCTTTACTTGTCTGTGGTTTTTTAAATGAACATATATTAATATGCAATTATAGTAATGTGTCACTTTGTTATTCTCTACCTCTTAAAGAAAAAATTACCTTCTTTTACAATCTAACACACTGCTGTTTTAACAGGTGTTTTAAGCATCTGTTTGTATTTGTTGAACAGATATTTCTTAACATTATATATACCAGGAACCTAATTGTATACTTTTCAGAGTTAAACTGTGCAATCTGTTCTTCAATAAATGAAGAGGTGTAGTCCTAATACCATGCAGTCAAATCCATTAAAAGTTCTTCCGTGGGAAATTAGGAGAGTTTCAAACTCACAGTGTCTTAGTTTGATTTCTGTTCCTTGTAACAATACCTGAAACTGGATAATTAATAAAGAAAAGGAATTTATTTCTTAGTTATGGGGGCTGAGAAGTCCAAGGTCAAAGGGCAGCATCTGGTGAGAGCCTTCTTGCTGGTGGAGACTCTGTAGTGTCCTGCCTGCGCCGCCTCAGGACACTACCTGGTAAGGGGGCAAGTGAGCTAATGTGTTCGCCCAGGTCTGTCTTCCTCACCTTATGAAACCACCAGTTCTCCTCCTGTAATCATCCATTAATCCACTAATCAATTGAGGGACTGATGGCAGAGCTCTCATGATCCACATTGAGCATTAAGTTTCAACGTGAGTTTTGGAGGGGAGATTTGAACCATAGCACATAGTAACAAAGCTACTTTTTCCTATAGGAATTTCAGTAATCAAAGATTTGGGGGGAAGCTGTATGGCTATTACTATAAAACTGAATTCTAACAGGGCAAATCCCGAGTTGAATTACTTTTAACTCTGGTCCCAGAGCAGTTGCCTTTTTTTCACCACCAACAAACTGTTTCTTAAATATTTGTAAAAAATATTTAAAGCATCAGCCACCTCAACAAATAGCTGCTTATGGCTGGGTGCGGTGGCTCACGCCTGTAATCCCAGCACTTTGGGAGGCCGAGGTGGGCGGATCACAAGGTCAGGCGATCGAGACCATCCTGGCGAACACGGTGAAACCCTGTCTATACTAAAAATACAAAAAATTAGCCAGTCATGGTGGCGGGTGCCTGTAGTCCCAGCTACTCGGGAGACTGAGGCAGGAGAATGGTGTGAACCCGGGAGGTGGAGCTTACAGTGAGCTGAGATTGCACCACTGCTTTGCAACCTGGGCGACAGAGCAAGACTCTGTCTCAAAAAAAAAAAAAAAAAAAAGGCTGCTTATGTTGGAGGACAGGGACAGCAATCAAATTTTAACCAATAACGGCCAGCCAATGTGAATGTTATCTAATTCATTGATTCCTGATTCCATTTCTTATGAAAACTCATATGTTAGAAAAATACCAGTGTTTGCATATCTGTGTGTATAAGGATATAGGAAAACACAAAATCAGTTTCTCCTACTATACTCTCACGACACCGAGTACTTCTGTGGTCTGTGGTCATCAAAATGTGTAGGGATTTCTCCCCACCAGCAGCAACCTGTCGGTTCTGACACCAGATTCCTCAGCAGACACCAGCTGGGTGTCGTCTAATTTAATCCTGTTGACGCTGTCTACTGGAGATAGCGTTAGGTCCCACAGGTTGAGGGCTCCAGTTCCACAAGACATCTCCCTTTTCAGGCACCAGTCACAAGTAGTAGGTGGTAGCCTACACTTCTTCCTTACCTTTATTCTAGCTTAGCCTAACTCTGAGGTCCAAGATTTTAGTCAGTAATTTATATTGAAGATATCGTTAGACATCTGATGAAACAAAAAAGAAAAAGAAGTTAAGATGGGCAGCAACCAAAATTAATTACCTCCTCTGGTGTTACCACCATGACTACATCTGAAAATAGTTTGGGTATAAGTGAAAGTAGCAGCCGTGACATAAAATTGCTTTAAATGCCCGGTAGTTTTCTACCCCTACTCTTCGGTGAGGTTGTCAAGATTGTGCTTGATAGCTTGGAAGTCTCATGAATATCTCCTGGTGAAAAGCGTTTACTTTGAGGAGTCAGAGTCACTTTGAAAAGTACTTCATTACTGTGATGAATACATTACACAGCATTACCTTGGAAGTCTTGCAAGAGCAGTTGGAGTGAATTAACAGTTTGATCACAGATCTTCAGAGATAAGCTTAATACTCACAGTTAACTCCCTAAAATTGTATGCAACAGTTTTTGCTTAACACAGTTGACTCTTGAACATAGTAGGGGTTAGGGGAACCACCCCCACATGCAGTTGAAAATCCACGTCTAATTTTGACTCCCCAAAATTAGCCTGCTGTTGACTGGAAGCATTACTGGTAACCATTGATCAACACATATTTTATATGTTAGGTATATTATATACTGTATTCTTAAAATAAGCTACAGAAAAGAAAATGTTACTAAGAAAATCAGAAGAGAAAATATATTTGCTATTGAAGCAGAAGTGGATCATCATAAAGTTCTTTTCTTCTTCTTCTTCTTCTTTTATTTATTTATTTTTTTTGAGACAGAGTCTCGCTTTGTTGCCCAGGCTGGAGTACAGTGGTGCGATCTCAGCTCACTGCAAGCTCTGCCTACTGGGTTTGCGCCATTCTGCTGCCTCAGCCTCCTGAGTAGCTGGGACTACAGGCGCCTGCCACCATGCCTGGCTAATTTTTTGTATTTTGTTAGTAGAGACGGAGTTTCACCATGTTAGCCAGGATGGTCTCGATCTCCTGACCTCGTGATCCGCCCGCCTCGGCCTCCCAAAGTGCTGGGATTACAGGCATGAGCCACCGCGCCCAGCCTCATAAAGTTCTTTATCCTCATCATCTTCATACTGAGTAAGCGGAGGAGGGGGAGGGGTTGGTCTTGCTGTTTCAGGGCTGGCAGAGGCAGAAAAATTTCCATATAAAAGTGGACCTGCATGGTTCAAGCCCATATTGTTGAAAGGTTCAGCTGCCTTACTTGTGTGTGTTTTCTAGAGAAGGAATCTGTAATTGTCATAAGATCCTTAAAGCTGTTGTGATTATTTCCCCAGGTCTTTTCATTTGGTCTTCCACCGCGGCCTGTGCAAACTCCCATCATAGTCCCAGTTACACATCATTTAACTTATTTTACCTTTCTATCTCAGTGCTCATTCTGAATATGTATGAGTTTAATTTATTTTCACTTTCAGAACTTTCTGTCAGGCAATCATTACGACATCTTTTAGGTTCTGCCTGCCCACCTCTAAGCCCCTCCTCACCACTCTCACCACAGTAGGTATACTTTTCTTAGTTTTTGCCTCTCTGTCCCACCTCTCAAAACTAAGAGATTTTTAGATAGTCATAATTTTCAGGTTCCTTTTTTTTTGAGATGGAGTTTCACTCTTGTTGCTTAGGCTGGAGTGCAGTGGCACGATCTCGGCTCACTGCAACTTACACCTCCCGGGTTCAAGCGATTTTCCTTCCTCAGCCTCCCAAGTAGCTAGGATTACAGGCGTGCACCACTATGCCCAGCTAATTTTGTATTTTTAGTAGAGATAGGGTTTCACCATGTTGGTCAGGCAAGCCTCAAACTCCTGACCTCAAGTGATCCACCCACCCTGGCCTCCCAAAGTGCTGGAATTACAGGCGTGAGCCACTATGCCCAACTCAGGTTCCTATTTATTATCTTCTCTTGTAGAACAAGGCTGTATTAAACTCCCAATTGGTATTTATATATCCCACCTTCCAGCCCAACCATATCATCTAATAATATCCATCTGAAATAACAATCAACTTTGGAGGTTTTTTTTTTAATCTATAAAATGATGTGGCCCTACTAATGCTAGTATGTAGCCCGAGTTGTGAATCACATAAATCTTTCAAAAGTTTATCATGCCTATTAAGATTACTATTAATTACTATTAATAAAATCACAAATTGTATCATATTGTATTTAGCATTAGAAGAAGTAAGCACTTATTATTGAGACTTGGCTTTTGTTTTTCTGAGATTATTACTACTTTTAAATGGATCTGTTTATACCTTGTTGAAGAGAGGCAGAACATACTGTCCTAAGGTAAAAATCTTTGTTTTATATAGTTTTAATGGAGGAGGAGCATCATATTTGTGTGTGTTGGAGTGTTTTAAGCTTTTCTGGTTAAATAGAGTGCCTGACACTTTCTCTCTACCTTGCTTTATCTGTGGAAAGTTGTTGATTGGTTACACAGTTATTGAGAACTGAAAAAGGAGAAAGACAGGCTGTAATACAGATTTAGAGACTGCAAAGAAGCATATTTTACCCCAGGACTGGAATAAAAGAGAAGAAAGCATGTGTAATGATGGAACCAAGACCCTGACTTGGTGTCTCTCAGTTAATTCAAGAACCTCAGCAGCTCAGAGGAGAGAACCCTGGCTGGCTGCTTCTGGTATGCATGGAGGGAAGAGGGCTGCACAATGAGACTGGTTCTAGAGGTGCTGGGAAAGAATCATGGAGCCAGGAGACAGCTGCCTCTGGCACGTGCATAGCTGAAAAGAACATCTCTCACCTTCATCCAGCTCTTCAAGGCGGGCCGCTTTAACACCCACACCATGCCTCAGTTCTGAGAACCTCACAGAAAACCAGCTGGCAATGTAGTTGTAGATCCCTACATTAAGCATTGGAAGGCATATGGCAGGTCAGTTTGGAACTTAGTAACTGCCACATCATCTTGGAGAAAAATTCAGAAAATTATATGAAAGCGTATTTTTCTACCAGCTGTATAGGATAAGTTAGAGTAAGTTGATCAACCAGATGAATATTCAGCTATCTATCTGACATCTCCACTTAGGTGTTTAAGATAAGTATTTCAGATGTAACCTTTCAAGAGAGAACTTCTGATTCTATATTCCTCAACTTTTATCTCATTACATGGAGCCACCATCTACTTTATTGCTTAAATCAAGAACCCAAACAACATTGTTTAATTTCTCCTTTTCCCTTACCCTCTATGTCCAACTGATCATCAGGCCCTGTCAGGTTAACATAACTCTTTTCATCTGTGTTATGACCTCTACCCCAGTCCAGTTCATCCTCTCTGTTGCCTGGACCATATTAAAGCTCATGACCCATCTCAGTAATCACGCTGGCGCCCCCAGCAGTTCATCCACAAAATAGCAGAGTGAGGCTTTAAAGACAAATCCTTTTTTGTCACTTCCCTCTCATAAACCCCTTTGTTTAAATTAAGTCAATCAAATTCTTTGTCATGTTCTGTCTGCCAAAGCCGTCAGAGCAGATCAAGGTGGTAATTGGCATCAAAATTCATTATAAAATGTGGTCACTCTTCCTTTTTTCTTTTCTCTGATATTTGTTATTCTCCAAGTAAATTAGTCATGTATTTTTTTGTTCGGAAAACCTTTTCTACCCATTATTTCAAATTTATAGAAAACTAATTCATTTTTTAAAATATATTGAGCACATTCATTTTTGCAAGGCTTTGGGGACTACAGGGAGCATGGGTTTAATTGGTTATTGGTTAATTTATGGATACAATTCATGAGAAATTTCTTAAAAACATCAAAAAATAGAAAAACTGAGGTAGCACCTGGCTACATATGATTGATCTCCCCAAAAATAAGCAGCATGAATTTATAAAAGCAAGACCAGTATGCATGAGAGTGCTTAGAAAAGCCTGCACTCAGGAGAATCGCTTGAACCAGGGAGTCGGAGGTTGCAGTGAGCCAAGATCGTGTCACAGCACTCAAGCCTAGCAACAGAGCGAGACTCCGTCTCAAAAAAAAAAAACAACAACAAAAACAGCCTGCACTCTGGGAGAAGACAGTGATCTGTGTTATTGAGGAACACATAGGATGCTTCTAGTAGGAGCCTAACTTGGAGAGGAAAGTACCAGGTCTACTCTGGGGAATCTGTGGACAGATGATTTTGACTAATGCAGAACATTTGCAAGCAAGGTTGCTCATATAAACTGTTCAATGCCCTGAATGCTAGAGTGGGCCTTTGTGATAGGCAGTGGTTCGAATTATTTTTTTAGTTGACATAGTTTTAATGATTTGGAAATAATACATTTGTTTCATCTCTCTGGTGATTACTTTGTTGTAGTTTTTTTAAAAAGTATACAGATCTAAAAATACTAAATAAACATGATTTTCTTTCTAACTTGAGGTCTGATGAATTCAAGATACTTCCACTTAAAGGCATCCTAAGACTGGAGAAAGTATAATGTAACGGTTAAAACATGAGGACTTTGAATCAGGTCTTCTGGGTTGGAAGCCAGTTTTGCAATGTGAACTTTTGTAACTTTGGATAAGCTGCCTACCCTGCCTGAGCCTCAGGGATAATGCACTGCCAATACCACAGATTTGTTAGGAAGCATAAATGATTAGATAATGAAGATCTAGTGTCTAAATCTAGAAAAGTTGAACAATATATAAATTGCATTAAACATGACCTGTTTGTATCCTTTTAACATAGCTGTTAAACATAGTTGATGATGGCCGGGCGTGGTGGCTCACGCCTGTAGTCCCGGCACTTTGGGAGGCTGAGGCGGGTGAATCACCTGAGGTCAGGAGTTCGAGACCAGCCTGACCAACGTGGTGAAACCCCATCTCTACTAAATACAAAAAGTTAGCCAGGCGTGGTGACATAAGCCTGTAATCCCAGCTACTTGGGAGGCTGAGGCAGGAGAATCCCTGGAACCTAGGAGGTGGAGGTTGCAGTGAGCCAAGATTGCACCATTGCCTTCTAGCCTGGGCAACAAAAGCAAAGCTCCATCTCAAAAAAAAACCAAAAACAAACAACAACAAAAAAAACATAGTTGATGATACATCTGTATCTTACTTAATATGCATAAATTTTAAAATATATATTTATAAATACCTATAATTCATCATCCTTAATTGCAAGCCTCCAGAAGTTTGGAAAACTGTGTTTATAGTCTCTTCACCCCACTTAGTGTATTTTTCTTTTTGTTACAGATTGGATTATAGGAGTATCCCCCAGACTCTGGTGGGTGTTACAGAATCTATAGTGTCTAATCTTTCTATAAATCTGAAAAATTCTGAAATTCTCAAGGCACTTCCCTGATACCACAGGTTTTAGCTATTAGCAGAAGTGTATTGTATTTTTGAGCTTTTACATTTCAAAAGTAAAGGCATTCTTTGTTGTGCTTTAATAGTCTTTCCATAATATTTTCCATACAAATACAAGGGAAATATTCATCTTCCCTATGACCCAGCAACTCTACTAATAGGTATTTATGCAAGATAAATGAAAACTTATATTCGCAAGGAAGCTTTGTATGAGAATTTTCAGAGTGGCTCTGTTCACATATCCAAAAGGTAGAAACAATCAAATGTCTGTAGCAGAAGAATAGATAAATAACATACCAAGCCACTAAAACAGATGAACTACAGCAACATGCAGCAGTGTGGATGAGTCTGACAGTTGTTACACTGAGGGAAAGAAATTGAACACAAAAAAGTATATATGCCTTCATTATGTGAAAATCTAGGCAAGTAAAATCAGATGGATGGTTAGGGCTTGCAGTACAAGGAGACTTTCTGGGTTTGTGGAAATGTCCTGTGTCTTCAGTGGAGTGCTATTTAGCCATAAAAAAGAATAAGATCCTGTCATTTGCAACAACGTGGATGAAATTGGAGGTCATTATGTTAAGTGAAATAAGTCAGGCAAAGAAAGAATCTGCACATGTTCTCACTTTTTTTGTGGGAGGTAAAATAAGACAATTGAACTCATGGAGATAGAGTGTGGAGTGATTGTTCCAGAGGCTGGCAAGAGTGGTTGGGAGGGTGCAGTGGGAATGGTTGATGGGTACAATAATGTAGTTAGAATGAGTGAGATCTAGTGTTTGATAGCAAAACAGGGTGACTACAGTCAACAATGATTTATCGTACATTTAAGAATAAGTGTAATTGGATTGTTTGTAATACAAAGAAAAGATAAATGCTTGAGTTGATGGGTACTCCATTTACCCTGATGTGATTAATATGCATTGTATGCCTGTATCAAAATATCGCATGTACTTTATAAATACATACACCTACTATGTGCCCACAAAAACTTTAAAAAAAAAGGAAGAAATATCCGATTTGATATTGCAATTAAAATCTTGGGAGTCCACTGCATGTGAATTTAGCTTCCATTTTTTAAATGTTTCTTGAATATAGGGCAAATACTTAGGAAATCAGAAGCTGTGAGATTCCAGATAATCACTTGAGTTCAGTATTACAAAATACGATTTTAATGCCCCATGTTACAAATGTAAAAGTTAGTGTTCTGTCTCTGTAGGGTTGCTCATTTCCGATCAAGATTCTGCAGGTACTTTGTGAACTATCTGGAGTTGACATGTACAACATCAGGATGTCCCGTTTGATCAGTTGTAATTTTTGAGAAAAAGGTCAGACAAATTGGTCTGAAGACTGGCTCATAGAAGCTCTAGAGCCTCTAGACTGTAGAAGAAACTTAGTTTTCTCATCTGAACTTACATTTGAAAAAGAGGTGACATACACCTTCAACAGTGTTTAGGCAGGTACACACTACTAAATCTCATTGTCAAAACCAGGACAGTAAGGTTGAAATAACCACTTCCATGTGAAAGTAATTCTGTAATTAACCCTGTTGTCTCTCTTTTTTTTTTTTTTTTTCCTTTGGAGACAGAGTCTCGCCCTGTTGTCCAGGCTAGAGTGCAGTGGCACGATCTTGGCTCACTGCAGCCTCTGCCTTCCGGGTTCAAGCGATTCTTCTGCCTCAACCTCCCAAGTAGCTGGGATTACAGGCGCCTGCCACCACGCCCAGCTAATTTTTGTATTTTTAGTAGAGACAGAGTTTCACCATGTTGACCAGGCTGGTCTCGAACTCCTAACTTCATGATCTGCCTGCCTTAGCCTCCCAAAGTGCTGGGATTACAGGCGTGAGCCACCGCGCCCAGCCAGTGAACCCTGTTGTCTCTTAAGACACACAAAGTGTGAATACAGAGTGGTGGGGAGTGGTCAGGACATGAGGGTGAAGCCCATCCTGGGCTGAGACCACCTAGGGTCAAATTCCAGCTCTGCCAACTAAATCCTGTGCATTTCTGGGAGGCATTAGTGTACCCTGCCATAATATGGCTGTGATCTGGTGTAACATACCATCATCTCCAACAATACCATATGACAGTCTACACCAGGATCTTCTCCTATGCCACTCTTACTTTTATTCTCTTGGGGTGATCTCTCCTCTGTTTTCATTATCCTGTACCCTGCAGATTACACAAGTGTGCACATACAGTGGTGATCACACGCATTTCTTCTATCTTTTTTCTCTGTGGCTTTCTCTCATGTTTGACACTCCATTGCCAAATAGTGAATAGTTATTTTGCTATCCAAAAGGAGCAGTTCAATGCCAACATGTTTTTAAGCACCTGTTCCTTCTGCAGGAAAGTCCTCTTTGATCTTTATTTCCTCTTTGTTGGAAGTAAATTTGCCCTCTTATTTGCTGACATTTTCAAACTTGTACCACTTCTTTCTCACTATGGTAGATGACTGGAGGTAAACCTACTGCTCTTCTTTGTCTTTTTTTTATGTATCATATAATTTATAATACTTTTGGTATTCCATTTTTATATATAAATTTAAATTTGAAACTTTTGCTAAGTTTCAACTTTCAGATGACTAGTTTTTAGCAAATAAGCTTTAAAAGTTTTATTATAATGGATTTGATTCTTCTCTTCCAGTAGTAGCTTACTGATTTAGTTTTTAACAAATTATTTCTGTCTTTCAAAGATCATACTTACTTTTTGCTCATCTTTGTGCAAGTTGACAGGAGTAAAATTCCACAGGCATGTAAGTATCTACTCCCTGTAATCTGCTGCAAAGCAGATTTTTAAAAATTTGACAGTAGCACATCAAAACATTGTCTTTATGTTTCACTCATCTTTTTCTTTAATTCTTGTGATTTACTAAAAGCTCACTGAACAGTTCTGTTTACTATATATTATAGTACACCATTCACCATTGTAATGCCAAAAACAGAATTTTGTGTATCATTACAGCTATAATGGAAAGGAGCACTGAGAAGCTTGTGTCCTGTTCATCCTTACCCTTTTATGAATCAGCGAGGAACAAAACTATATCAGAAAATTGTTTCATTGGGTTACTTTCATTGTAAATATCACAAAGTCATGTAAAGTTATTGGGATTAGATGATACATAAAAGTGGGGGGCACTTAGTTCTGTCTCTACACAGACTTTGATTGATGGACCGTCATCTACTGCTTGCTTTGACTGTGGTTAAAGTTTGTGTTGGACTTAGACATTTGGGATTTGGAAATAAAGTTAAAGACTTCTCATACCAGTCACTTATAAGTTCTAGCAAATAACTTGGGGGTGGCTGTAGGAACATGGGGTTAGGCAGCGGTAACAAAGAAATAAGCCCTATTCTCATGGAGCTTTCTTTGGGAGTGGTGATACTCAGCAGACTGTAATTTGAAGTAGAAACAATTACCTTTGTCGATAGGTTCTTGGAGATACAACTTTAAACGAAATGAGTATATTGCAGCCTTTTTTTCCCATCAATGTTATAATGAAATCATGTTGAAAGCAATGGCATTATTTCAGGACCTACTATCCATTGTTTCACTTAAAGTTAGTTTTGAAGAACGTATTGACCACATTGAGGATATACTGTAATCTAGGGATGGCCCCTGGAAAAGGAAGGTAGCATTTAGGTTCAAGTTTGTGGGGATGGGGATAGGCAGGATTTGGAAAGAGAGAGGGACAGAGCAGTACACAGGGGAGCACTTGGGATGGAGGAAGTGGGAATATGCACAGAGATGAATGGTGGAGAGCAATCTGGTTTGACTTAGGATGTTACTTACATATGTGTGTAAAGTAGTAGGTTAATGGGCTTAACTTGAGAAGATATCTTGGGACCAGATTATAGGCAACTAAAATTTTTTGTATTTTTAGATAGTAAGAAACCATGAAAGTGTTTTGAGACAGAATGTTGAGAAACATGAAAATTGTAATTTGGGCAATTAATCTGGCCTTTGTGTATAGATTGATTGGAGAACAGACACCATTAGCAACTTGTTTTGGTAGTTTGGATGCTTTGCCAAAAATGACTGGAACAGTAAATGGAAAGAGTGGGACGAATTCAAGGTGAATGGGGTGGCCAAACATTTTGATGATTAGAGACTATCCTGATTTACGTTTGAAGCATGGTTATTACTAATGCCCCTTTTTGCTTTTGAATGTTTCTTGCTTTGGACAATAAATCATATGGTGACCCTAATAGATTGCTGTGACATTGATAGCACTCACTAATTAGACTGAAAGCAGACAGGGATGGTGTAGGAGAGCAGAATATACAGTTTTTTAGAAGTTCTTATTTCACTGAGTTTTCCTTTTTTGAAGAATTAAGCATAAAATTTCCTTACCTAAATTCTGCAATCCAGTCTTTTATGTTTAAAATTCTTTGTGTGCGTGCGTGTGTGTGTGTGTGTGTGTGTGTTTAACGAACACATCTGAGTTTTGGAATATTCAGCAAAATGATAGTTGCTGGCTGGGTGCAGTGGCTCTCACTTGTAATCTTAGCACTTTGGGAGGCTGAGGCAGGAGGATCACTTTAAGCCAGGAGTTTGAGACCAGCCTGGGCTACAAAACGAGACCTTGTCTCTACAAAAAATTTTTAAAAGCCAGGCATGGTGGTGCATGCCTCTAGTCCCGGCTGTTTGGGAGGCTGAGGTGGAAGGATGGCTTGAACCTGGGAATTCCTGGTGGCTGTGAGGTAGGATCATGCCACAGCACTCCAGCCTGGGTAACAGCTAGACCCTGTATCTAAAAAAAAAAAAAAGAAATTAATTAAAATAATTTTAAAATGATAGATGCCAAAGAGAATATACTATGTTTAGTCTTAACCTCACGTTTTCATTCATTTCTATTTAAAAGCAGAGCTTTTTAGGAGAACTTTAATAAATCGGTGTAGCTGACATAAAAATTTACAAATAGAATATCCTGTATATCAACACGCCATCACTGAGAAAACAGGCTCCATTATGTTAGCACGTTTTAGTTCCTGATCTTTTTTTCCCCGTATTGAAACAAGTGACTGTAGTCACATGATACTTGAAGGTTTTTGTGTGGATATAGCTATTATATTTGTGGATAGTCTCAAATGCTTTGATCTCGTGTGTTTTCCGTGTATAGGCAGAAGGAGAAGACAGCCTGAAGAAGATGCAGCTGATGGAGCTTGCGATTCTGAATGGCACCTACAGAGATGCCAACATTAAATCACGTAAGAATGAACCCTGAGGCCCAGGGTTACTGCTCTCTCTGTTGTTTTTGTCTACAGACTTTTCCTTTTGGCAACACAACACAATAACAGTTTATACAAAGTGAACAGTTGAAGTAATTCTGTCACTTGATATAGTAATTCTGTCACTTTGAGAGTCCTAGTTTTAATGCTTTCATGAATTGAGGACACTCCTGATTTTATTTTATGTCAGCATGTTGAAGTTTTGGGTTGACAGACTTACATTATTTTAACGAAATCTCAATCTCTAAATTCAAGCGTTTAAGAAATTTTCTGTTTGGTTAAATACAGATGTAAGGCTTCCAGCTTATCTTGTTAAATGTATGCAAAAGACAGCATATTGAAAGCTTACTTTGACAAAGTGAATTTGAAGTATATCTGAATAAAATGACCCTCTGTTGAGTTCTGTCCTTTCACTCTGCTTGCATGTTTTCCCTCCAGTATTTTTCCCTGTTGATTTCATATGTGAGTTCACAGAGATCAGTGGGTGATAACTCTTTTTCCGTCCTAATTTTGTTTGTATATGTATCTGTGCATGTTTTTATAAGCCATAAGAGGATAACTTTTTTATGTTTAAAATGAAATAATGTGAAATTTTTGTTTTGAAACAATTTAAGATTCATACATATCATTTATATGAACATACCATATTTAAATTAGTGATTATTTAAAACACATAGAATTTTAAAGTTCTAGGCAGCTTTACAAAACGTAGGCAACCTACTGGGTTTAAAAGTAGTTACTTTACAAATTGTTAACATTAATTTACTCATGAAAATGTGAGTATATCATTAATAGGAATTTTAAAATAGGGCTTTTTAAGATTTTCTGTGATGATAGTTCCTAAAGATGCAGGAAATGTACATATATACCTAGTGGTTACTTGGCTAAATGCAATAAAAATTATTCTTACTTTACTTTGAAACTAAAGCTGTACTTTAGAAATATACCAAACTGAGTTTCTGTGGACTCCAGTTACAAATTATTTTTTAACATCTGTTAATGCAAGTGTTTCATTGTGCTTCTGCATGTACTTTAGTCTTATGAAATCTTAAAAACAGGTATATCAAATGTATGAACTAAATATAACCTATTTAATGGTGGCATTCATTTTTTTACAATGGCTTTTTAATTTTTGCACATTCTTAATCACATTGGGAAAGGGAAAGCTGTTTGCATTTGATTGGTGTGCTTTGGCATTTTTGTGTGATCAGCGCATGTACTAATGATTTCCTTTTATTTTTCTTCTTTCCTGCTTTTTCCTTTCTTTTTCCTACTCCCCTCTCATTTTCCCATATTTTATACTGCTGTCTCTATACTTCTTTCTAAATTTCTTTGCTTACTGTAGCAGCCCTTGCCTTTTCTCTTGCAGCAACAGCCCAGGCTGCTCCAAGGATCATTACTGGGCCTGCACCGGTTCTCCCACCAGCTGCCCTGCGTACTCCAACGCCAGCTGGCCCTACCATAATGCCTTTGATCAGACAAATACAGACCGCTGTCATGCCAAACGGAACTCCTCACCCAACTGCTGCAATAGTTCCTCCAGGGCCCGAAGCTGGTTTAATCTATACACCCTATGAGTACCCCTACACATTGGCACCAGCTACATCAATCCTTGAGTATCCTATTGAACCTAGTGGTGTATTAGGTAAGTTCTTCTCCCCACGGGGTTAACAACATTCTCTTTATAAATATTTTTGCTCCCCCAGATTTTGAAATGGTTTTATCAGTTTTAGAGAGGCAAGACAAGTTTCCATTAGGAAAGCCTGAACCCTAAATTTTATTGCAGCCTCTCATAAGGGTTCCCCTTTGAAATAATTGCACCTTAAGTTTATTCAGATCCACTTTGGTAACTCAGGTTCAGTTTGGTTGGGTAAATCTGTTGTGTGCGTTTTAACAAATACTTTTACATTTGACATGACTGAGGCCATTCTGAGTTTTAGGTCCCACCCCACTGGCCCGTCACCTCCATCAGCTCCACTTCTCAAACTTTGATTCATTTTATCTCACAGATTTGTGTAATTGTTGGAAAAACTTTAAACTTCTATGTGAAAGTAGTTTGAGATCTTTATGAAATTCATATTATTGTATGTGTTTTATAATATTTGTGATCACTTAAAATATGAAAGAGACCAGATAAATACAGTCATGCATCGCTTAACAACGGGAATACCTTCTAAGAATTGCCTTGTCCGGCAATTTCATCATTTGGTGTACATCATAAAGTGTACTTACACAGACATACATGATACTGTTTACTACACACCTAGGCTGTGTGGTATAGCCATTATAATCTTATGGGACCACCGTAGTATATGTGGTCCGTTGTTGACCAAAATGTTGTTATGCAGGCATGACTGTAGTTGTATTCTTAAGATTTTTCAGTTCTTGGCTTTTGGAGTCCTAGTCGTATTAAACATGAGAGATACTCTTAATTTCAGTAGTACAGTATGGAATAGTTAAATACCAAATCACTGAATTCAGAATCTCACTTAAGGCAAAAATTAAAATCATAATCTAAACGCTTGGTTTTACATGAACAAAAAGTGGTGTGCTTGAAAAAGACATTACTGATGCCTTTTTTTTATAGAGTGGATTGAAATGCCAGTCATGCCTGATATTTCAGCCCATTGACTTGCTGGATGAAGGACTAGAATACAGCAGCTGTTATAACACGACCAGTCAATGTGGAACAAACTGTTTCTGTGCAACCCCTTTGTTTTACCAGACAAAATTTGAATACTTTTTTTCCTGAATTGTATACGACCTTGGTGCTGCATGCATGCTGTTGACTTTTAGGACTTTGATCTCTTAAGGTTTTTTTTTTTCCAGCATTAATATTGATTTATAAGGATATGAAAATCTTTACTGAACTGGAGGACACTAAGATTTAAACTCGAAAATTCATTGTTCAAGTAAAGAAAGCCATGATGCTCTGTATGTTATCTGTGTGTGTGCATGCACTCAGGTGCCCTTTGTTTCATGAACAAATACATTTCATTGTACATGTTTTCTGTTTATCTCTAAATCATTGTATAAAATAATTGCAGGTCAGAATTATACCACAGAACTGTTTATGAGAGGCTTGTCTCTGTTGCACATTTCTTGAAGCATTTTTAAAATAACATGTAACCTGTAACCTTGTTGTTTAAGTTTTCTTTTCTATTAATACTCTGTCCTGTGGTCCCATGCATGCTCCTTTTCCCAGAACTCCTCTCTGCTGCACCCACAGCATCTGTTCCCGAGGAGTTATGACTCTTGACTTCCTGCAGGGCTGGGGCTCTTAGCTACCAGCTGCTGTTCCAGCACTTTCAGTGCAAGATCTCCCTGATTTTGCCACATGGAATTGTACTTGTATATGATTACCTTATCTAAAATGAATAAGGGGTGATGGACCAGTTTACTGCTTAGAAATAGCAAGAGGCACTGCAGTAAAACTTGTTTCTCATTGTAAAGCTTCATGTCTTTTGTTTGTTGAAAAATTTTTACTTATAAAAACTTAATTGTTAGACTGGTAAAATAAAGACCAAAATATGCAGATTTCTAATTGGCATTCATAAGGTGAATAATAATAAGTGCCAAATGAAAAAATCTTACTATGGTTAATTTTATTTCTTGCTTTGCCACCTAAGCAGTAAAACATGATATTGACCACTTGGAGAACTCAGAAAATTATTTTAAATTTCTAAGTTATAATAAATTTGCACACAGATAACATGCATGCTATTTATGTCACATCTCACATTAAATTATTTTAAAATAAGCAGTGCCCTTCAAAACAGATGCAGACATGTGTGTTGGTAGTAGTGAGGAGATTGGTATTAGCATCAAATCTTCATTGATGACTAATTTTTAATTCCCTTCCTTTTATCTTTAGGTATGGCTTTCCCAACGAAAGGCTAAGAATTCAAGAACGGTCTTAACTGAACCCTCATCAGATCTGAATTTAACAAATGCTTAGTCTCAGCAGCCTCCGGGGGAAAAAAGCTTAGCCTAGCAGTCAGTGACTTACTTGCACTTTTTGCACATAGATATAAAGTAAAATTATGTTATTAATTTGGTTTAGTCTGTAATATTACACAGTAATGGTAATTTATAAAGGAGTGTATAGTAGTATACTGACTGCTAAGTGTACTATACTGTTTGCTTTACTAATCACCTAATTCATTGCAGTTCATACTTATTGACTCAGAGTTTAAAACCACAATCTGTAGGCTTTAAGAATTGCTTTTAAACCTTTTTAAGTGATAAACTCTTGAAGTGGTCTTAAGGTTAGCAAATAATTGTCAGTATTAAACATGGCATTATTTAAGTAGTCCTGCTGCGAGAAAGGCACTTCAGTGAATATGTGACTAGTAAAGCTTAAATATGTTTGGATCTAATAGAGTTCATGAAATACTGTAACTTGGGGATTGTAAATGAATGGATAAAATAGGTTAAGGCCCAAGATGTTTGAAATGAATGCAATATTAATAGATGCATATATACATGACATATTGTGGTTAATTTTAAAACTACTGTGCCTTAACGTGTTTCTTAAACTTTTGTAGTAAATGAACATTTGAAATCCATTTTGATAAACCTGCTGTTAATGTTCTTTTCCCCCCTTGTGAATGTTTTCTAACTTTGTCTTGGTAATTGCAATTTAACTAGGTGCGGTGGCTACTAAAGTTCGAAGGCACGATATGCGTGTCCATCCTTACCAAAGGATTGTGACCGCAGACCGAGGTTAGTTTAGTTCTGCAGTTCTTGTCTATAAGAAATGCGTTGGGTGTCCATAAAATTTGCAACACCACACCTGATGGAAAAATGTAATTGCTTACCTGCACACAGTTTTTTTTCCTTTTCTAAATTTGTTTGTGATCACTGACAGATATAAGGGTTGGGTTTTTTGTTTTGGTTTGGTTTTTTCTCCCTTCATATTTTTAACTTATTAAATCTTCTATTATTATGTACTATGATTTATTCCTACTAAAACATAAATTAGTCAATTTGGGGAGCTATTAAATTTTGATGTTGCCTCAGTTATTTTCATTAATAACTTTTGCTAAAATTTACCTTTTAAAAATTCTGAAATTTGGGGTTGGTATTGCAAAATGAATTGAACGGGTGGTGCTTTAATGAGAGAAGTAAAGGAATATATGCCTCCTGTGTACTTTTGGAGAAAACTGAAGATTTAGTTTCCATTTTTCTTTATAATAAAATATTTGAGCCACTGTATAAACGTGAGGGTGCACATGTCAAGTACTTAGCTAAAATCAACAAAGTGAGGACTGTGAAGATAACTTTCATGTAGTTGGATTTTTTTTTAATATAAATTAGAGCGTCAATTCCCTTTTATTCTTACATTCTCTTGCCAAAATGGATCCTTTGATTTTTGTCATTTGCTGCTAAAATATATTATCTGAAGGTAAACTGTCTCTTGAATTTCTGTGGTGATATGAGATCCAGCTGTGTGAATATCATTTTTGACTAACCTGTGACTGGAAAATAAGTCTTCATTTTTCTCCTTTACAACTTTTATAATTTGTGTCCTGTATATGCCCTTGGACCCTTTTATAAATTATTTTTGCTTATTGAGGAATGGTATTTTCGGTTTATTGACATTGAATCGTTTTCTAAGTTTTTCCATCGACAAGATAGGAATCTCAAGCATGGTAGTAAAAAAGGATTTTTTACAAGTTTCTATTATGGCACATTTGTTTCCTACAAATTAAACTGATCAAAGTCTCAAATATTAGTGGAGGAAAAAGTGCTGAATTTGCACTTCAATTGTACATCTTCTGTGAATTTATGAAGGACCTACCTGCTTCATGTGATTACCTTGAGTACTGATGATAAATACTAGACACAGCTGTTGTCCACATCAGAAATAACATGCCTTTCCCAAAGATACTGTTAATATTTGTTTAGCACAATACATAAAGAATGTCCAAGACTTTCAAACTAATGTATACATCACTTACAGTGATTATTCAGTGAACAGAATAGACCCCAGCTCCGTGATCATCTATGAAGATGATATTCCTTGTAAGTGTTCTGCATGAACACGTCTCATAGGGATGGGGAAATTTTTTGGAAAGTCACTTTAGTTTTAAAGAAACGGGACAATTCCATGAATAATTTGAGGTTTTATTCATACTGCTTATGTCTACAATTGTTCTAAAGAGTATTTTAAAGTAGTTTTTTCCTCCCAGCTAATCTTTCCCTGTATGCCCCCTTTTAGGAGATTTCTCACCATTTTGCTTTAACACGATAATTATTGGCCTACTTAATACTCCAGTGCCTTGAGATAGTTGGACATATTTGAGGAAGATTTTATTGTATTTGGAAAATTACGACACATTCCATGCATGGATCTTTTGTTGTTATGTGTTTTGATTAATTCTGTCACTGTTTTTATTTAAAATGCAGTGTCAGCAAACCGAAATGCTCATTTCTTTTTTAGTAACAGAATACTCGTATACTTATCACTGTATGCACTCATTGGGTCTAAGGGAGATGTCTGAAGTCCTTCACTTAAATTATTTTATGATACTACTGTTTTCTCTATTTTTGAGGTTAAAATTATTTTTAAAAACTATTTTGAAGAGAAGTTTATTAGTATAAGCATTCATTTAATGCAAAGAAACTCAGCCCTTGGACATATAACCATGTAATTCTATATGAACGTTTAGAGTCCTACATGGTTGACCAATATCTAGTTCTTTACTAAAAGTAAACTCACCTCTCTATATATATTTCAAAACTGAATTTGAAGCCTATTAGAGACCAACTGATCTTTTAGTTGTAACGAACTGTATGGTCTTGTATGGTGACACACCTGTGTAGGAGGCCAAGACTTGGCAGAGGATGTAGTCTAGGTGTCCTGGTATATATATATGGTCACTCACTTCGTTTATATATTCCACACTCAAAAAAGAAGTCAGAAGTTTTTCTGAGTAATACAGAAACCATCACTTATATAATTTGTATAAGAAACTTTAAACAGTTTTAATCAAAATTATGAATAACATCAAAAATGCTTTAAGATTTTATATTTTGGAATACCTGTGAAGTAGTATGACTACATCATGTTAAATATTTATTTTCTTCTATGATTTTGGGGCAGCAATTTTTATTTTAAATAAAATTCCACTTTTAAGAAATTCAGGGAAGATTTGGTCACATTGAAGATACAATATTTTTGTAGTATTTATAAACTGTTCTAAATGATAGACTATAGAAAGCATTTTTGTCATATGAAGGTAAATCAGTCCATTATTTAGATCATTTAAACTCTGAACATTACACCTTCTGGGCTTTGATTTATGAAGTGGCACAGAATCTAACTTTGCACTGAATATCTTTTCATTCACATCTCCTCTGCCTTAGTCACAATGGCAACAGTACAGAAAATTCTATCAAACCTCAGAATATAGTAGAAATAATTAAGCTGTTGAATGAGTCTTAAAAATTATACTACTGTTAAGTGGACCAAGTTTGGTGAAGCAGAATGTGACAAAGGTTGATTAAGGAAGGAACAACTCAAGGACATTGGGAATGATAACTTTTCCACTTGAGAACTACTTTATGTTTTACTGTAATTTTTAAAAATTTTTTGTCCTTTTTGTTATTTTGCAAAAGAAAATAGTATTTACAGGTGGCTTCTTTTAAAATATAAAAATATAAAGCAGGAATGTATATGAAATGTCAGATTTTATTGTATTTGCAGAGTATTAGCTTTGAAATTGAATAAAGAAAGCTGTTTGTAGTTTTAAAATGCCTTATTGGTATCAATTAGAAATTTCTTCTATTTTTTGATGTACTTAGAGCTTTTTGAGTGTAGAATTTTAAATGGCAGGATTTTACAGTGTTTACATGCAAGTGCATTTTATAAGTGTTCTATATGTGTAAAATAGTATTTTCAACTGGAAAGTGTTGGCTAGTGCAAAAGGCCTGGCCATTTTCTGGTTCCCATGATGTTGCCTACACTGCTAGACTACAGTTTAGTATTGCTTTGTATCATGAGGCCAAGAAATTCCATGTTGTTTGTAAATAGAATAATTGAAAAAGCAATAAACATTTATTGAACAAAAGAAACCTTGTTTGGCCCAGAGTTTATGTTGAACCAAATTGTTCATAGAATTTTGAATTTCTTTAGATTCATTTCTGTTAATCATCAGTTATTAATAATCACATCCATCATTAATAGTTGCTTTAATGCTTGCATCTGAGAGAATACTAATGCTTAATAGCAGTCAGATACTGATAACTGCACTGACTGTTTAAAAATTCTGTATACCGAACCTATTCATTGTTGTTTTTCAATTTCCTTCATTGACTGCTACTAACTATTAGTTGTTAGTTGTATTTTATTTCTATTTTTTCTTGTTAACCAGTTTTTTGTTTTTGTTTTTGTTTTTTTTTGTGGGAGTGGGCTCTTCTTCATTTGTTCAAATCATGATATGAAATTGTCATGATTTTAATTGTATTCTGTAGATGGTGTCAATCAGTTTGTCAGAATTAAACATGCTTTTTTTTTTATTAGTTGTGATTAGTTTTTCATGTTGTCATTAAGCCGTCACTAGCTGAAACTAATCTCTTCTCTATCTTTTCTTTTCTTTTTTTTGTTTTGTTTTTTTTTGTTTCTAACCACCCAGCCGCCACCGGCAACTAACCTATGACCTTCTGACCTCTGAACTCTTCACCCAATGATGACCTGACCATGCCTGCCTGCTGATCAGTTAACTGGTAATCGCCTTTGCTTGCCTGTCGTCAGTGCAGCGAGCTGAGGCACTTGTCCGTTCGTCTTACCATCTAACCAAACAAAAGACAAAGAAATTGTTGTCCTCCAACTCAGCTTTTTTTTTTTTTTCCTGTTTGGGTGAAAGTGGTTCTAGAACCTGCACTGAATAGTAGTAAAGCAATAAGGCCCAATTCATCCCACAGCACTGATCATCTTTTAATATCCCACCCTAAGCGAACGGTAAGAAGGCCTCTCTTAAGAAGGGGAGACAGATGGCCCTTAACTACTCAATGACAGAGGCAGTTACTGTGAGAGACTTCTAGGAATCTTTTTCTTCTCATAGCGAAGTCAAAGCTCTCTCTGAATGTACTGTGTGATGATGCATCATGCATGAACCTTCGGTCAGGGATATCATTGGTGAAGTGATTTCGAAAAGTATTCAAAATTTGATATGCTGTTTAGTCACTACAGTGCCCTCAAAGGGCAGAAGTTGCAGCCTTTTTTATATTGCCTGCCAAAATTTGAAGTATTAGAAGAAAGTGTGCCATGAGAGAAAAACGTAAGGAGTTTTGAAAAGTAATGCAAATAACAAAACTGCAACACTATTTTTAAAAGATAAATATCTAAGTTAAAATTACCGAATCTTTATTTTACACCTTCTAAAAAAATATGAGAACAAGGTACATGCATTATGTGTCACATTACTGGGCAAACTGTTCAAGTATTTTTTTTTAAACCTCCCTGTATAGAAAAAAATCATTAAGGATGTAAAAGCCATGCTTGCCTATTTGCTGTATACATGTAATGAAATTGTAGATAAAGTGTAGTGCATTGAAACAAATGAACAAAAAGTAGATACTTTTACTATACAAGGGTGCTGGTGCAGAAAAAAATATATATATTTTTGGAAATGTAGCATTTTATACTTTCAAGTGTTATAAAAAAAAAGAAAAAGAACAAAGAAACCCTTTATTTCATTAAATGATTTTTTCTGGTGGTTGTCAAGAAACAAAAGACCAAAAGAGCCTTTTTGTCTTTCTTTTTTATTTTTTAAGTATTGGAATAAGTCTAAAGAAAAGAAAGTGCCTTATTTTCCTTCATGGTCATTTAGTCAAGTGTCTCATAAAGATCAGCTCCTCCCTCAGAATACAAGTTAATGCATGTTACTCAGTCGCCCAGTATGTGAAAGAAGATATGAGGGAGACAAATGAGTTGATGGTTTGAATTATATGATTTTTGCCACGTTACCTTGATGCAAATTTGCCAAATCTGATACTGTGAAAAGATTTGATAACTTTTCTAATGCCTGACTAGTAAGTTTTAAAACATCATTCTTTAAAAAAATAATTTAATATTTTTGGTTATTCCAATCTTCAGTGTTAACCCAAACGATTCTGAGATAAAAATTATGTGTCATCTGAACTTCAGTTTACAGACAAATTAGAACTTTGTTTTATTTGGAGAAGGGGGATGCATTCATTTGGTTTTGATTTTTATTTTGTTTTTAATTAATTGGAGATGATAGGATACCTAGCAAATGTTTTCAGAAAAGTGAATCTTTGTGATTTTCATTCTGGAAAACAATGTTTTAAATCACCCAAATTTAATCACATGTCTTTATATCATACCAGATAACTGGTGTAGTGTATCCTTTTACTGTTTCAGTAACCTTTGCCTCCCCCACCCCTTAACTTTAAAAGAATGTGAAAAACTAGCATCATAGTGCATATAAATACTCAACCACATTTCACCTTAAGCTTCTAATTTCTCTAGAAGTTGAAACAGTTAGTTATGTAGTTGAAGCAATTTGTGTGCAAAGCCTACATCTAAACACTTGAGTGAATAATCATTAACTGCTCAGTACCAGACGTGGCAAATCTCAAGTGACAGTGGACTCCCCCCGCCCCCCAGCTTATCAACTCGTCCCCTCTTCCACACCTTCCCAGCATCACAGTCAGAGGTCAGCAGGAAGCTGAGTCATGACCTTCTTGGTGACCTCCCCTGCCATCTTGTCTCACTTGGAAACCGTTGTCAGTTTATTTACTATGCAATAGACATTCGTTGTTTGGTATCCAGCTAGCTTTGGTTTAATATGCCACTGCTTTGTCTTTCTGTTACACATACAGTTTTGATTTATTTACAATATATGCTGTGCCATTTTGATTTTTATATTGTTTGGTTGCTTTAATAAATTTGCGACACTCAAACACTTGAGGTGATAGTTGTTAAAAAAAATACCAGTATTTGATCCAGTTTCATCTCAACTGTGTTATACCTGGACATTTTAGATGTTTATCAAAGGTCTTTTATGGGGAAGAAAGTAAATGTATGAAATAATTAATGTGTGACATTTATGGGTAATGTTGGCTCTGAACAAACTTTTGAAAACTTGGTTGACAAAATTTTGGATCAACTGAAAAAAGCATGACTTTTGAAATCTCTGAATGCCTTGGTTCTCAGTATTATCATTCTTTATTGAATTTATTTCTTATTAAAATATGTAGTTTTTAAGACTTTTTTTCTGACAGTATTATGTAATTTTTTAGTGTGGGTAGATGGGAGTGTCGCTTGTATGTTATCGTACAGCTGACATGTATTTTTGTCTATTCTTTATTATCTTAGTTTCATGCTGTGTATGTACCATAACCAACCTATTGCCTATGAGAAACATGTAAGATAATGTATTTACAGCCATTGTTACAAGTTTATAATGTATTTTTCTATCTTGTTTTATATGTATGTTATATAACATTCAAAAAGAATTTTTTTCTTGATTGAGAAAAGGATACAAAATGCAAAATCCACAATTTTGATAACTGAAAATTGCCAATTGTTTTGCAGTACTTTATTATATTGGGTGTCTTGTCTTTTTTGGGCTTTTAGTTAGCTAATGAATGAATACATTAGACACTTTTGGGTTTTAGTTGGGATTTTACATAGCTTGCATTTTAATTCTTTGGTTCTTTGCTGTTTCTATTAACCCATAGCATTATTTTAATAAATGTTATAATACCAACCTACTAACTCTGGACTATGTCTGTTTATTAACCTTTATATGTTTAATTAAAATAAACAAATAAAGACAAAAGAATGTAAAGTCTTGAGTTACTGGACTAACCCTGAAGAACGTGACCACAGATAACATGGCGTGACTTGTTTTTATGTTGTTTGTCAGCTGACAGTTTTGCACACTACTGTTAAAATAGCTTTGGTTATTCTGGTCTTGTACCTTGTGGGGGGGTGGGGGTAGGTGCAGTAGAGATGGGAACAAAGAGGCCTTTGTTGGAGGCATTCTTCTCCTCTTGCCACTTGCCTTTCAGCATCTGCATTACTAATTCCACACCTTATTTTTCCTTCTCCAAAATAATCACTGTCTGCTCACAGCATCAAGAGTAAAAAGATATATTGTAATGGTATATACCTGGAGAAACCAGTTTGATTCTTTGTTGAACCATTTCTTTTAATTTCTGTAAATAAGTAATTTTATGGTCACACTGTAAAGCAGAGAAACTATTGATATTTTACCTTTATTTAGATTTTTATTTTAACTTGACCTTTTTCCTTTGGAAAGCATTGAACTTGTTTAGCTAACTGCTCCTGTTAGGGGAGCTTAACTTGGGTAAAGCCAAAGGCCCACTGACTGTTTCTCATGGTGGCCTGAAGCCCCACTGCTTTCCAATGAGGAAAAGAACCCTCAGCACATTACTGAGTTTTCCTCAGGTATTTTTTTCCCTGTCACCTACTTTACAAATACAGTCAGACTAAAACGTTAAACAAGAAGTTTAAGGGGGAAGAACACTGGGATTTGAAAAGTTGTATATGATCAATTTCTTGCATGCAAATCAATTTAAGATTTCCTAAATATCTTCATGCTTTTCTTGGCTGGAACTTGGGTAAATTAACCTGTAATTATGAATTACTTAGTTTAACTCAAGGTGCATTTTTATTTCACAGATTGATACTTCCTTCTTTCTGTGAAACAGTTCTCCTAGATAACAAAATCCTCAGGATGAATTTTTGCATTTGTACATAGCAATGTATCTTTGTAAATGACGTTTTATTTATTTAGAGTTGTAGAATTTGGGGCCGAAATGAGTGACATGCAATAGAAGAAAAAACTGTACCAATACGCCCTTAACCAATCAG
The DNA here is from genome assembly GCF_008728515.1 of Papio anubis. Lineage (NCBI taxonomy): Eukaryota > Metazoa > Chordata > Mammalia > Primates > Cercopithecidae > Papio > Papio anubis. The sequence continues at coordinate 160,081,473 of NC_044981.1, forward strand.
ACTGTCAAGGTGTTCTCATTCATAAATATATATACACACGTACATATACATAATACACAGAGTAGTGATAGCTGATTCGAGTGATAACAGCGAATCACCATTGAGATGGTCACTTGGATCATGTAAACAAACTGGGTCATTTCTCTGATGGGAGCGGTGGGGCAGTGTACTGTTGTTAGGTAGACAGGTCTTTAACATGCTACTATTTGTAAAAGTTTCTGTTGCCCTAACAGTTCATGTAGTAGTCTGTGAAAATTCGAAGCTGTCTGTCAAGCTGCTAATGTACAAGTTGTCATGGTACCATGTCACTTAAATTGATGAATTTCTATGCAATTTACTATTCTCTAAAGCCTATGAATGCAGCCTCATCTCATTTTCAGTTAAGGGTACTTTATGTATAATTAAGTCATTGCTACCTTTTATGTAGGAAATGTAAAGTTTTAAAAGGCGAAAATAACATTACAAATTTCATTTTTATACAGGTTACAATATTATTAAACAAACTACCAAATTCCTAGAACAGTAAAATTCTAGAGTCAGTTGATTGATTGAAACTATTTGACAAAACAATTGAAAGCTGAGCTTTCAGTCAAGAAGTTGGTGAAATTAATGTACTTAAAAATTTTTTTCCTTTCGGCAAAATGTCAGGGAAGACTTAACGTGAGAGTAGTTACTCCCGTACGCCCCAGTGCGGTGGCTCCACGTGTAAGAGGTTGTTAAGGCACCCTGCCCATAAAACCAGGATGTGTGTACGTACACACAATTGGTGTCTGGTTACGGTTTTCTCAACACTAGATAAGGTTCTGAATTTGTTAGTGTGCCAAAAGCGAATGATAGGTTTAAATGAAATGGCTCACTACCAAACCAAGACTCTAATAAATATATATACATGTGTATATATATGTGTCATAGCACTTCCACGTGTGACAGCCTAAGGTTTCTTTAGTTTTGGGGTGGAGTGGGAGTGGTTTTGCGTGTTTGACCAGGGTGGGATGCCTGTCTTTATTCCTTGATAAGAAGTAGCTGTTAACAGCATTTCAAACAAATTATTTTTGGTAGAATAGGACTTACTGCCAAATGGTAATTTATTTAGCAAAAATTATTCTCCAACTTTTCGAATTCGCAAATTTCCTAAGTGCCTAGAGTAGTTTTTTACATTGTCACGAATCCCTTAATACCTTTATTTAAAATGGAAAAAATATGGACAATATTTTAGAAATATGTGCTACACATCTAATTTTATCTGTAGTTTCTTTTAAATGATCTCAATTGAGATGCCTTTGATACGAAGAGATTTACCAACATTATATGCACTCGTGCCTTCAATGCGGAATCAAACTGGTTAACCTCGGCACAGTCCTCTCCTTTCTGTGTTTCTGCTGCACTAATTGCCAGGGGGTGGGAGAGAAGGCAGATGAATGAATTCATAGTAGAAGGAGGCGATAGGTGCAGCAAAGAGCAGCGGCAATATTGATTCCACATTACAGTTTTGTTGCCCCTTGGCAAAAGACATCACATTGTGGGAAGATCTCAGCTTCCAGGGTAAAAGTTAATTTATAACTTAAAGTGCTATTAAGTTTTTATTACCAAATATATATTTTATGGTTTATAGTGGTATGTATGAGACATTTAAAATTTTACTGTGGAAATTGTGTATATATATATATCTCTATAGAAGTCGAAATAGGTGTTCGCAGATCACATGTGAACGGAGAACTGCATATGACTGTACATGAAATGCAATAAACCAACTGGAAAAAGTGCATGTGCTTTATCCTCTCAAGCCAACTCAGCTGAAAAGAGCTGCTTATCCTTCACCCCCAGAAAATGCATGTATCAATATCAGAATAAAGAACGCACACTTCCAGTTTTATTGAGGCTTGCAACACTAATAGAAGAATCTGACATTCTGGAGTTACAATAACATTAGAAAATGAGCATAACATTCACTCTGATTTTAGTCATTAAGGGAGATTAGTAAACAGACTGCTACAGTGTTCCACAGTTGGACTGTGCATCCAGAATAGTTATTTTTTTTTTTGTCTTTAATGGTACGATTTTTATGTAGTTTTTAAATGTAAGAAAGAAGAAAGGAATGCTGACCAAAATCTTGATTTCATCAGCTTCGTGAAAAGGACTAGTGTCATTAACTTGTTGAACAAAGAATTGTTTTTTTTTTTAAAAATCATTTCCAGTAGTGTGAAACCTTTACGATTCTTTAACATCTAAACGTTATGACTCTTTGTGCCTTAAGTTTTCCAGTCTGTCTTATTTATATCATCTCCAAGTAACTCTGGCTCCTTTCCTCTTGCTCACTGGAACCTTAGTTTTCCTCAACAGAATGCTTTGTTAAAGTAGCCCACAGGTTCAGGATCCATAGCACCGTCCTACAGACTAGCAGCCGAAAGGTGTGTTTGGTTTGGCTTATACAGTGTTTTGCCTTTTTAAACTACTTGCCATAATTTAAAGGTGGCAACACTAGACTTAAAAAAAAAAAGTGATTGCCCATATTAGAATTTTTTTTAAAAAAGTTTCTTCGCAAAATCTGCTCTTCCTGAAAGATCAAAGTGTCTAGAAAGCCCAAACATGTATTCTCATGTAGTAGGCCCCAGCCGAAACTGAGTAATTCAACGTCCCCTTGAGCCAAGCATTCCCTGGTTAGTCACCACCCCACCACTCCTTCCTGTCTCTGGTGTCACACTTGGGCTGTTGGTTTTCTTACTCTTGTCTTGCTTTAATCCTTCCTCCTCTCCCTGACTCCTGTGGATCTCTCTGCTTGTCTCCTGGTCCAGGATGGTGATCTGACTTTCAAACCAACTTTTCAAAAGGGATGACGTAAAATCGGTTTTGATGTTTTTCCTCCTGAAAAATCAGATGAATATTTTAGTCACTTATTCATGCATATTGTATTTCTTACTGTTTAAAGAAGGACTTCTATTAAGTGAGTGGAAGCACTAGACATTTGGATTTCCTTCCCAATGTAATTTTTAATGATTACCTCTTTTATACAATAATTTGTGGTCTTCTTAGAAAGCAGTTAAACTAATTGACCATCTAATAGTTGTACTATACATATATCTAAAATAATAGTCATGGTAAGTTTGACATCACATCTTCCCCAAAAAATGTTTATTAAAATTAGATTATTCCAGTTTAATGCTATTTTGTGAAGTGTATATCTGAAAGTGCTTATTTTTACATGCTATACAACAGTTTCAATTTTAAAGAATATCTCCTAAAATTGGGATGAAAATCTCTAGTCTTTGTTTCTTAAAGTATGCTATACTATATTCATTGGTTACTTAACTGGATATTAATATTAATAAAGTTATGACAAGAAAAAGATGATTAAGAGCAAAAGGAGAAGAAAATATTTGCAAGTGAATCCACAATTCTTGCAGAACTATTTGAGTTGATTAAAGATTTTATGATCACTCCTTTAACTTAGGACTGTCAAGGTTGGGAGTGATGAAAGTGCCTTGGCTATGCTTGAAACCTGAATTTTAGTGCTTCCCTTATTACATTCATTGTTTTAAGTTGGTTTATAAAATTAAGACATACTGGTAGTACAAGTTGAAAGTTGGTTTGAATACATTTTAATTAAATGATATATGTTAACGAATTATGTTTTTGTTCATTGCTTTGTTTTTGTTCATTGCTCACTGAGGGAAACCAGCATTGAAAAGTTGTCCAGAATTTAAACTGACTCTAGATTTCTAGATTCCTACCTAGGTGGTGGGAAAATGTAAAACTTTAAAGTTCATGGGCGGAATGCAATGCGGGTGAAAACACCTGAAACTAAGAGTTAAATGTGACTCTCAGGGAAGAAAGCTAGATTAGCAAATCAGACATACACATGCCTCATCCAGAACTAGTATTCAGGCATCAGTTTTTGGGCTACTAGCAGTAAAGTTAGTTTAAAATGAAACAAACTGGGAAAGTTGGATACCACATCCAGAAGTGGTCTGTCATCAGTAAGTATTGGTGTTGATTCTAAAATGCATTAGAAACCTCCCATTACTCTTGGAATTAAAGCAACCTGGTATGGAGAGACATGAAAGAAAAAATGTAGTGTAAGCTTGACGTTATGTCCTTTTCACTGAATTCTCTATCAGTCTATTCGGCAGAGAGATTTTGTACTGTACAAGGAAAACATCACTAATGTGGACACCACCAATAATGTACATCCCGCTAAGCTAATAAATACCGAGATGGCCGTGTGAATACCTTGGATTCTTCAGAGAAGTGTTTTAGTCCATTTAGTGTTGCTATAGCAGAACGCCTGAGGCTGGGTAATTTATATGAAAAAAGGTTTATTTGGCCCACATTTCTGGTGGCTGGAAAGTTCAAGATCGGGCAGCTGCATCTGGTGAGAGCCTCATGCCACTTTAACTCATGGTGTAAAGCCAAAGGGGAGTGTGGACCAGGTGCACAGAGATCACAAGGCAAGAGAGAAAGCGAGGAGGCCAGACTCAACCCAGTCTCATAGGAACGCATGCATCCCTGCAAGAGGGAAAACACCCCATCCCGGGGGCGGGCATTAATCTTTCCACGAGGGATCCACCGCAGTAACCCAACTATCAGCCCCCACCTCCCAATACTTCCACAGTGGGGATCAAATTTCAACAGGAGTTTTCCTGGGGACAGACTCCACCCAAACCACAGCAAAATGTGCGACCCAATTTTTCTAAAATGCTTGTTGTATTTTGCCAAAGAATCACCACCACCATCCTTAGCTCCATCCTAGAGAGGTTGTAACAAAGAAAAGTTACTGAACCAGAAAGCAGAGTGTCCCTGATGTAAAAGAAAGAAGTAAGCCAGGTGCAGGGGCTCAGCCAAGGTGGGTGGATCACCTTATTTTTATCTGTGGAACCCCACATTTAAGTACATATGCAATGAACTGGGAAGAGTTCATGTTATTAAGGGGAATATTGGGAAGCTCCTGCTTTCCTTACCACTTGCTCCCGTCAGTTCAAAGAGGAGTACTACTGCCTTCAAAACTGCATTGAACAGAGCTAATGGAAAAGAAAAATAGAGACAAATGTAAATTTAGTCTAAATACAAACTTGAAAAGTGAAGTTGGATACCACACCCCCTCCCATTTCTTAAGTATTTTTTCATTTGTCATTCTTCTAAAGCCAAAGGTGATGAAAGTCAGGCCTGCTGGGAGATCTGTATCCACTCCAGCAGGTTGCTTGCCAAGAATTTGGTAATAGTGTCAACATGAGCCTTCTTGCTGAGAGCCCTCAGCAGGCTGTGAGGAATGCCTGAAGAGTTTTATGCACAGGAGGCTCTCATGCCAGTCCTTTTCAGTTTGAATTACTACCTGTTTCTCATATGAATATTTCTTAAAAGTAGAAACTGTAGAATTCTGTAATGGAATTAAAATACAGAAATACCAGAGGAAAAAACTGTAGGCCATATATAGAAAAGGGTTGTTTTGATACCCTGTTGTATATCAGTGGCTATAAAAATCAAATATTAGGGAGAAAAAACCACTAGAAAGCACCCAGCAGAAATCATGCATGCTTTGCACTTGCAGGTTACTCATATTGATGAATTAGCATCACAGTCAAATTTGAGTGCTTAATTGGTGTTAATTAAATGATGCAATCAGTATTTCTGTGTATATCAAAATGTATGAAAATCAAACTTCTGCATCAGATTTATGTTAGTCAAATATGATAAAGTTGTGTAATAGAACAGATTAATCTCTTACAATCAGAAACCAAGAGGGATCAACATACCTTGAGTACATGTTCTCAAAAATACTCCCTTAATGACTTACTGGGGAGAAATTGCTATTGTAACTGGCAAGCTTCAAATACATGGTCTGGGTAGACAGTAAAGACAGGATATTTTAATGGAGGGGCATCTTTTATTTTACAATTTTAGCCTCTCTTTTAAACAAAGTGTCCAAGTGTTTTACTCCCACCCGTCTTTATGCTCTTCGACATCTCTAAGGAATTTCAACGTAAAATATTTTTGAGAAGCCACAAGTCAAAAACTATAACTTGATAAATATACATGAGTGTGCTGTTTTTGTTTTTGTTTTGTTTTGTTGTTTTGTTGTTTTGTTTTCTCAGAGCAATATAAGCTTGCTTTCCACAGTTGCACCAAGGACTGGCTGTCAAAAGCATCCAAGTATCTAAATGGTTGGTGTATTGCAAAGCAAACTGGAAAACAGAACCTGCTCTTGAGGAGTGTCCGTGCTTTTCAGTAGGGCTAGAAAACTCTATGGTCACTATCCAAATGAAGATTTCAGTTCCGCATGTGTATTACGCCAGGTTGAATTGGCACATGTGTATTTATGGAGACAAGTTACCTTTAGCAAGGCTGCTGGCCATGTCAGTTTTTTGTCTGTTTTCTTTCATCATAGGAAACATCCCAAACTACTAGATATTATTTTTTGTTATGTTTTTTAAACACTGGTCACTCTGAAGAAGTTTGTTGTTGTTAAGCTAATTTTTTTCCCCATTGTATATGTGTTTCCACTTTTTGGACATAGAGTAGATTTCACCTAAATTATTTCATATCACAGAATTTAATAGGGGTTGATGATTAAGGAAGTAGATTAAAAATATATAGGAATTTTGAGACTGAACTGTTAATTACATTGTTTCAATAAACAAATCCAATTTAGAACTCATGCTGATTTTTTAAAATTCCAAATACAAGTCAAAGAACTTTCAAAATAAGAGATTTTATTCATTCAAGCAGTATTTATGTGCTAAAGTGATTGGGCTGAATACCATGCCTGGCCTCTGGGTAGACAAGAGTGATGATACCATTCCTGCTTTAAACAGCTTATAGTCCCAGGTTGGGGAGAGAAATGGAATATAAAAGTAGTATGAGGATTATACAGAAGAATTCCAAGCCCCAGTTTTATGCAGAACATCGAGTCAATGACTCTCTTCTGTGAAGACAGGAGCTAAATGTCTCACAGTATGTTCATTTCAGAATGATGGCTAAACTTTAGTAGAAAGTCTTGCTTCTTGGTATAGCCATATTTGAAGTAATCTTATTCCTTGATATCATATCTTATTGATCTATGACTTTCCAAAAGTATTTTTTGAAAGCCACTATATTTTGGCTGTTGGGTTACCAGGAGGAATTACCATTTATTTTCACCCACCTTTGGCTGCTGCTGAGAAAGGCGTTTCTCCAGCCCTGGTACCTCTCCCTCTAGGCCTTCCTGGGGGCTTTCTTTATCCAAAGCCAAGTCCTAGTGTGATGTATCCCTAAGGGTACAATCCTCATAGTCCTAATACTAATGCCTTTACCAGTCTCAAAGTCTTTCATACTCCCATGAGATACCATTTAACATTGAAATTCAACCACTGTCCTTTAACCCTTGTACTATGGTCTTGTCTGAGAAGGATTTTATCTAAAAACAGTAGCTTTGCACTTAATCTCCGCAGTCTATATAAATTTAGGATAACATTCCTCTTCCTTCAGACTGTTTGTCCTTTTGTTCGTGTGAAAGTATACAGAGTGCCCCTGAAGGTGGGAGCGCCACGGTGTCGCTAATGTTTAATTGCAATTGGAATGGAAGTGCTCAGTAAATATTTGTTGAGTGAATAAATGCCACTATATCCCATTTCCTACCTGGCCCTAGAGAATCGTCAAGTCAACTGATAGACTTAGCCCTGAAATTGGTGTAGAAGCCAATTGACCGGCTGGAAGGCTGGTGAGGGCAGCAAGTCACTCACAGGTTCTAAAGTGCACCAGAGCTGGTTCGTGCATGTTCTCAAGGCCGTGCCGGCGCTAGCTGTCCCATCATCCGCTCTTCCATCTGCAAAAGTGAAACTGAAACTGTACTCCTTACTCGTATTTTAATCTTCAAGACTGTCTTTGATATTCACTTTAAGCATATATCTATATTAAGTTATTGTGGGAGAAGCAGGGTATAGAAAATGGTTTATTCCAGTTTCCGTATCTGAGAGATAACCCAGGATCTTTTTGTAAGCATCCAAAATTAAAAGATGTAGAATTTTAAAATTTGATCAAAATCCCTTAGAAGTGAAAGCAGTTTTGTTGATCATAAGAACTAACACTCTATTGATTACAGATGAGAAATCAGATGCCCAGAGAGATATATCGGGAAATGATAGTCCTAAGTTCATATACATGGTTGACAAACTGGGAATAGACTCTCTTGTATCAAACCCTTGCCACGTGTTGAGAGTTGGCATCCTCTGAGCAGAACCATCTACACAGAAAGGCACGGTTTTCTCCCTGGGCTCTAGCTTCATTAACATGTGGCTCTCTACTGTACTGCCACCTCCACACTTTATAACTGTTTCAGGCAGTATTTGCTAAAAGAAAGAGAAAAAACACTGCAAACAAAAAGGCACCTTTCCAGCTGGGTGTGGTGGTTCACGCCTGTAATCCCAGCACTTTGGGAGTCCAAGGTGGGTGGATCACAAGGTCAGGAGTTCAAGACCAGCCTGGCCAAGATGGTGAAACCCTGTCTCTACTAAAAATACAAAAATTAGCCGAGCGTGGTGGTGGCACCTGTAATCCCAGCTACTCGGGAGGCTGAGGCAGAGAATTGCTTGAACCCAGGAAGCGGAGGTTGCAGTGAGCCAAGATCACGCCACTGCAGATCTGTCCAGCCTGGGCGACAGAGCGAGACTCTGTCTCAAAAGGCACCTTTCCAAAAATGTGTCTTTTGGAATTGCACTATTTTGGAGGTCGTACAGAATGTGTCTAGCCTTTGCAGGGCAAAGTGAGAGCTCACTCTTCCCATTTCTCAAATGTGCTTGGCATGGGAGAGGTGCCTGATAAATAGCATCTGAGTGAGTGACGAGTGACGGGCCTGCCTGCACTTCTGTCACTTCCTGTCAATTACTGCGATGGCCTCACCCACATTCCCACCTCTGGTCCCAAGTCCATTCATCTTCATGCTTTCCGCCAAACTCCTGCACAACTGACAAAATTCCCTCCATCATTTTATGACCCTCCCAAATGCCATTTCCATTCTTTTTCTCCACAAAGGAGAAAGGTAAGAAGAAGAAAGGGGTACACTGAGAGTGCTGGCTCCTGCCAAAACTTGGGGTCAGGTGGGCTCCCCAGAAGAGGGCTTCTCAAAGGTTTTCTAATCATGGTACACTTGCAAAATAGTATTTGAATGGGTGGCTGGGGTCAACTGATGAGGCTGCTCATAATAGGAGGCAGCTGCTCAGGGCCTAGCAGCAGACTGAACATTTCAGATGCATTTGGAATCCATACCCTTCAGGCCAGGGCTGGGGAATGGGCAGAGCAGGACCCCCGCCACTCTGTGGAAAGGTAGCATCAGAGGTGACTGCACCGAAGTTGAATATAATTGTAAAACCGGGATTGTTACCCATTTCTGTATAGAACAGTATGACAAATGTCACGTTATTTCATTACTTAAAATTTCGAACCATTTTAGTGAATAGGAAGTGATGCTAATCTGTATCTTTTTTTCCATGAAAACATAAGGTACTATCTACGAGATGTGAGTTTAAGTCTTCTTGGTATCCAACATGTAAGTTCCGTTCATAAATCATCGTTCACCTACTTAATGACTCATAGCGGTAGAACATTTTATCAAGAGTTGACCTCTGGAAAATTGTTTTACACCACTGTACACGTTGATGAGAAAGCTATAGAGTACTGAAGATTTAGAACATTCTGAGTGTAGTAAGACGAGTGTTTATTCTTCCTTTGGCAGTGATAATGTTCACATTTTCAGGTATTTGAAGGACTATTTGGGTCAACTAATTATTTGATCCCTACCTACTACAAATCTCCTTTTCAAGGGATATGGATTGTTGACTGGAGATTTCCACTTGGTATCAATGATGCTGAAATAACTAGGTTTTTTTCCCCCACCTAGTAACCTGATTTACCACTGAATTTTGTGGGATTTCAGTTTATTTGAAGCTAGCATTATCTGATTCTCTTCACACAGAATTTAGTTCCCTATGGATTATACGACCCAGCATAGTAATCAAGAGGGTTCTTCTTTCACTCTATTCAATGTTCTGTTGACTGACAATTTAGTCCTAGTGGAGGCATTCATACTAATGCTTCCATCACACAATTGTGACTTCGCTGGGCCTGTGCACTTTAAAATCTCTTACATCCAACGTGGGTTTCTCCAAATAGTGTAGCTGGCTATCTAAACATAACTGAAATTTCTACTATTAGAACACTATATCACATCTAAATTGAGGCCTAGACCACAAACTTTGGTTTATTTAACCCAAAAATCATTCATAACAATAATTACTAGGGAATACAAATGCCTGTTCTCTAAAACAAAATTTTAAAATTACCTTACTGCTAATATTTGAAATTACTTACAGAACACTAAAAAAGCACACTACCAAATACGTGTCTCATAATTTTTGCCTTAAAAAGTTTTCAGGCCAGCGGGAGTCCTACAGTTGTTTTAACAACAACAAAAGTCAATTGATCTTGACTTGCTTTCATTGATAAATCTTTGAAAAGTATAGACTAAGATTAGGGCTGAGAGAATTGAAATACAGTGATCCCTGCTTATATATGGGGGATACATTTTCAGACCCCCAGTGGATGACTGAAACCACAGATAACACAGAACCTGATTACATTATGGTTTTTTTCTGTTTTCTTTCTTTTATTCTGAGACAGAATCTTACTCCTGGCGCAATCTCAGCTCACTGCAACCTCCACCTCCCGAATTCAAGCAACTCTTCGGCCTCAGACCCCCAAATACCTGGGATTACAGGCACGCGCCACCACACCCAGCTAATTTTTTGTGTTTTTAATACAGACAGGGTTTCACTTTGTTGGCCAGGCTGGTCTCGAACTCCTGGCCTCAAGTGATCCTCCTGCCTCAGCCTCCCAAAGTGCTGGAATTACAAGCATATGCAATCACGCCCGGCAATGTTTTCTCTTATATATTTGTACCTATGATAAGCTTTCACTTTTTCACTTGAAGGCAGCACTTACAATCTCTTTGTCCTAAGTTGCAAGCATCACTGCTCTTGCACTTTGGGTCCATTATTAAGTGAAATAAGGATGACTTGAACACAGGAAGTCAAGCTGATAACTAAGATGGCTGCCAAGTGACTACTGGGGGCCAGGGCGGTGTCTACAGCAAGGATATGCTGGACGGAGGGATGACTCATGTCCCAGGAGGAATGGTGCAAGATTTCATCACACTACTCAGAATAGTTTGAAATGTGAAACTTAAGAAATGTTTATTTCTGGAACTGTCCATTTAATATTTTTCTAACACAGTTGACCGTAGGTAACCGAAACTTCAGAAGGGGAAATGTGAATAAGGGGGGACTATTATAATCTGGCTTTAACCACCTTTCAGTAATAAAGAGGTGCACAGCATAGACTGAAAGTGCATCGCTCAGCACCAGGCGTCTAGTGAGAAATTGCGCTGATGACGTCGATGACTTTACTGCATGTGCTCTCCTGGTAATGATAGTCTTGGTTATCACTCAGAAGCGCTAGCAAACGGGGAAGCTAGGATCTTTAAGAAAAGTTGATCCTCACAGTTTCTTTGGGGAGGTTTGTACCATGACTTAGAATCCTATCTCTCTATATTTGATGTTCGGTTTTCTCCTCTACCTAGGAAGGGGAGAAGTACTTGAAGTTAACTTCTTGAGTTCTCAATTCCTAACTCATTCCCGATAGTGTGCTTTTTTATCTATCAGTGTATGATTTTAAGTATTAGGAGTAAGGCCCCCCACCACCCCAACACACTTTTAAATAACGAGACATTCAGGCCAGGCATGGTGGCTCATGCCGGTCATCCCAAGCACTTTGGGAGACCCGGCCTCACTTGAGGCCAGGAGTTCAAGACTAGCCTGGTCAACATGGCAAAACCCCATCTCTATTAAAAATACAAAAATTAATCGGACGTGGTGGTGGACGCCTGTAATCCCAGCTACTTGGGAGGCTGAGGCAAGAGAATTACCTGAACCTGGGAGGCAGAGGTTGCAGTGAGCCAAGATCACACCACTACACTCCAGTCTGGGCGACAGAGCAAGACTCCGCCTCAAAAAAACAAACAAACAGGAGCTTGCCGTCTAGGCAGTAGCCCACAGAGCAGTGGCTCCCACACTCCAAGCCCCAGACCTGCCTGGCAGGACCTGGGAATAGACCTTGAAGATCTGAGGGTTTACCCTAGTGTGAAACCCCATTCTGTGCCTGGCCACAGTTATGTCTGGAGGCCAGTGTGGCCAAATAGTAACATTTTAACCATGGGGAGTAGAGACAGAAAGGGGGGCTTTCCCTCTGTGCCCCCCTGGCTGCCCTTTCTCCTGTTCAGCAGAACAGGTTTGAGCTTTTATCATTATTCCAAAAAAATTAATACTTTTGAAGAGGTAAGAAAGTACTTGTACTTGTGAAACACTCAGAATTTCCAATTAGTAAGGTGCAAATTTTAAGGTGCTGCATAAATCTTTCTCATGTAGCCATATTTCTCTGTCAGCATAACGTAGGCTCTCTGGAATATGACTGCTTTCTTACTCTGGGGATTTTAGACAGGTGACTTAACCTCAAGTCTCTCATCTATACAATGGGGATAAAGTACCTACGTCACAGGGCTCCTAACAGGGTCAACTGAGCTAATTAATGTAAATCTCTCAGCACATTGCCTGGAACTGGTGTGTGTTCAGTGAGTATGTGTCATTATTTTCCTCAATTGTTTCCTGTTGCTAAATTCAGAATGTGTGTTTAGGCCAGGCACGGCGGCTCACGCCTGTAATCCCAACACTTTGGGAGACCGAGGTGGGTGGATCACTTGAGGCCAGGAGTTTGAGAGCAGCCTGGCCAACATGGTGAAACCCTGTCTCTACTAAAAATACAAAAATTAGCTAGGCATGGCAGCGTGCACCTGTAATCCCAGCCACTGAGGAGGCTGAGGCAGGAGAATTGCTTGAACCCAGGAGGTGGAGGTTGCAGCGGGCCAACATCATGCCACTGCACTCCAGCCTGGGTGACAGAGTGAGACACAGTCTAAAAAAAAAAAAAAAAAAAGTGTATTTAATCCACCTGGGGACATTGGGAAGTGAATCATTTCCCGCTCTCTTTATAGCCTTGAAAAGATTTCATGTGCCTTCTTAAGAAACTCATGTACTTTGGGATGCCCATGTTACATAGTAACATGTTTTACACATTTTTGTACATGATTAAAATAATGTGTGTACTTTATAAGTAAGCTGTAGTTTTCAAATAAAATCTAGCTAAACTCCTACCACAAATGTAACAGGCATATAAAATTGTGATTACCTAAAAAGTCACTACTATGTAAAGATATTTAAATCTTATATGTCCTCATATTAAATTCTGCTTTGTACATTGAACTGCAGTTTATGTGACCTGAATATTTATTTCAAAGATAAACAATACCTACACATTCCTCCAAGGGTTAGATGAGGGTGTTTATTCCCAGGCATCTTTTTTTTTTCTGTTGTGTTCGGATGAGACACAGACATGTTAGACAATTTCATCAGTAATGAACAGGAAACACGCCAGATGCCAGCCTCGTGCCAAAGACTCCAACTGATCACCAAGAAACATCTGCCAAAATGCTTTTTAAACTCTTAGAGCACAGCTGTGTCTGTGCGCCCTGCCCCCTCGGGTCAAGCTTCCGCTGGCATGACTTGCAATGACCGGCGGGTCCTAATGTCCTTTTTCCCTGATGGTAAAACTTGCTGAAAGTTTCTTCTTGTGTCCCTGTGTCCTGCAAAGCCCTTGAGTCAGGCCACCTGCAAGGGAGAACCTTGATCGGTTCACAAGGATACATTCATCGCTTTCTCAGGAGGTGACTGACGCCACCCTTATTCTCTACGGTCACACTGGTGTGCAACCCAGAGACAGCCCTCTTTTGAGAAATGCGTGCGATGACTTAGAAGGCTTGGTAGGCCACTCATCCCTTTAAATTGAGGGCATGTAGAGTAAGCAATCTCATCTGAACGCCACCCGCTTGGCAGGCTTTTCCTCACCCCCTATTGTAAGGTACCTATTGCTTTACTATTTCCCTGGGGCGCAGGCCGGGATGCAGACAGAGGCTGGCTGTAGTCTTTGAAAGCACCGTTGACTTGGTTCCGGGGTGACCGCACACAGGGCACCATGACCCTGTTGAGCGGATCCTAGGTCTTCGGTTGCCTGTGTGCCCACGGTTTTGCTTTGCAAGGAGTCTAGCCCCTCTGAAGAATGTGACAGAAAATGTAGTAATAACAGTAATACTCCCTGGAATTTTACATAGGCCTGCTTCTTTAAAAGAAGAGAAAGGAGTAAGGATGAGGAGAAAGCCAACGAGTAAGGATGAACAGAAGACAAGAATTGAGATTTGGTCCCTAGGAGAGTCAGAGGATAATTCAGTGAGAAGACTGGGAAGATGAATAGACCAAGAAAACAATCCTCCTAACTGGGCAGCTGGAGGAAAATAAGGAGGAGGTAAAATTGCTGATGTCAGTTTTTTTTACACGTAAACTCTTCCATTCTTGGGCTTTATATAGTATACTTTTTTAGTCGAACAAATGCTATAAATACGTATTTTTTTTGAGTAGATTAGAATGCTTGTCACAAAGAGACTTGTAATTGGCATGGTAGAAGCTTTCTGGGCTCCTGACTCTAAAAGAAGAATTGGCACAGGAGTGGAATTGCGGTGTGGAGGAGGGCCGCTTGTATGAACAGGAAACCACGGTGGAAGTTGCTCAGATGAATGACGTGCTGAGGTTGGAAATCCCATTTCTGAAATAATGGAGGTGTGATAGTGATGCCATAGGTCAGCTGACTAGAATAATACAATTGAGTTGAGAATAAAGCTGGGAAAACTATTGAAAGTCAGCCACAGAATTGTGCCGGGCAACCTTATGTTTTACTCAGGATCTTAGGAAGGCTTTGCATGACCCAGGATTTAAAAGCATTCATGAAGTTAAAGGACTGCTTCCTCCCTGGTCATGAAGAAACCTTAGGGACAAGAAAGGAATGAGCTTCAGTCTGAAGCTGACATGAACGTAGGCTGGAAAAGAGATCATTACAGTCACAATTGCCAGGTGCATCACCAGAGGCTGTTTCCACGTGACGTTCTTGCCACAATTTAGAATTTAATTTAACATCTTTTCCTCCCCTATAGTGGGTGTGCCTTCAAAGCTCCAAAATTGCTTGAACCCAGCAAGCCCAGCACTGAGCTGTCTCTCCATCTAGACTCCCTTCCCTTCAGCTATTTCCTCCCTCTCTTTCCAGTCGCTGGCCAAGGTGGAACCCTGGAAGTCAGCCTTGCCTCCCGCCACCGTCCCAGCTGCCCTCTCTCTGCCCTGTTGAGAGGTGAGGCCAACTGGACTTCCTGGGTCGAGTGGGGACTTGGGGAACTTTTCTGTCTTACAAGGGGATTGTAAAACGCACCAATCAAGAACTTCCCTTACAAGAGGGTTGTGAAACGCACCAATCAGTGCTCTGTAAAACACACCAATCAGCATAAAATGCACCAATCAGCATAAAACACACCAATCAGTGCTCTGTAAAACACACCAATCAGCAGGATTATAAAAGTAGCCAATCACAGGGAGGATTGAAAAAAAGGGGCACTCTGATAGGTTGGAAATGGAACATGGGCGGGGACAATGTGGGAATAAAAGCTGATCCCCTCAGCCAGCTGCCCCAACGTGCTCAGTTCTTTTCCAGGTTGTGGAAGCTTTGTCTTTTCGCTCTTCACAATAAACGTTGCTGCCCCTTACTCTTTGGGTCCCTGCCATCTTTAAGAGCTGTAGCACTCACCGGGAAGGTCTGTGGCTCCATTCTTCAAGTTAGCCAGACCAGGAATCCACTGGCAGGAACCAACTCTGGACACACTGTAGTTTTCCCTGCTGTTGGTCTCTGGGCCTCCCTCTTCTCAACCAGCCCAGCCTGGAATCACCCCAGCCCCTGGGGCTCTACTTCCCGCAGCCTCAGCTGCTCCTCCACGTGGTGGAACTCTTGCCAGACTCACCAGGGCTCACACTTGGGCCTTCCCACTCCCGTCTCTGCTTTCCTTTTGAGTCTGGAGCCTAGAAAGAGCCTGTTTTTTGGATGATCCTGCTTCCTGCAAGGCCCAACATGCCATTCCCCAGTCCCTTCAGGGACAAACGTTGGTACTGAAGCTGCCCACCTGTGCTTGAAGCAGCCTTCTTCCAGATGGTCCCTGGGGACACACTCTTTTTCCCACAAAGCCCCTTCAGCGGCGCCTTGTCTACCCATCCCCTCTATAGCCCCCGCTATTCCAACTTCTCCAGCCACTCCTCTCCTGCACCTCTCCCCAGACACCCTCCCTTTATATGATGGTGTGCTTTTCTCCAAATGATCGCGACAAAACAGAAGCACTGCACAGAGACCAACTCTTCCTATCATTGCCCCCCAAAACATACTCTTGGAGGGCTTCAATCAACCAGAGACATGGCCATTTTACCAGAGAATCCCGGCAACGCCTCAACATCCTCCCTGTGTGTCTCTCCATCCTCATCTCTCCCCACCTACCCTGCCCTTCACCCTCTAAGCTCCAGTCCTGTTTGAATGATTGTTGCTCAAACTTTTTTTTTTTTTTTTTTTTTTTTTTTTTTTTAAGTTGGAGCCGAAGTCTTGCTGTCGCCCAGGCTGGAGTGCAGTGGCGCGATCTCAGCTCACTGCAAGCTCCGCCTCCTGGGTTCACGCCATTTTCCTGCCTCAGCCTCCTGAGTAGCTGGGACTACATGCGCCCGCCACCTCGCCCAGCTAATTTTTGTATCTTTAGTAGAGATGGGATTTCAACATTTTCGGCCAGGCTGATATTTTTTTAGGTAAGTTAAACAGAATCCTTTCCACATATCAATTCTAATAATTTGTTAGAGAAATTTTTTTTTTTTTTTTGGAGACGATGTCTCACTCTGTCACCCAGGCTGGAGTGCAGTGGCACAATCTCGGTTCACTGCAACCTCCACCTCCTGGGTTCAAGGGATTCTTCTGCCTCAGCCTCCAGAGTAGCTGAGATTACAGGCACGTGCCACTACACCCGGCTAATTTTTGTATTTTTAGTATAGACGGGGTTTCACCACGTTGGTCAGGCTGATCTCGAACTCCTGACCTCGTGATCCACTCACCTCGGCCTCCCAAAGTGCTGGGATTACAGGTGTGAGCCCGCCCAGCCACAAACGTTCTTTTCTCCCCCGCATGCTTTCAGCATGTCACCTAATTCCTCTGAAGACCACTGCTTGCTCCCTCCTTTTGCCTGCCTAACTGATTCTTGTTTTTCAGCACTTAATTGGCAAGTCTTGTCTGAACTGCCACATGGGTTAGTTGCCTCTTCAAGTACCTCATGGCTGTAATGAAGCACTCTGGGAATGTTTGCAGCACTTTGCTTTCTCCACTGTTGCCTGTCCTCATGTCTCTCTCCCCTACCTTGTCATGACGTCTTGGAGATGGGAGCTGTGGGTTATTATTCATCTTCATGTCTCAGCCCTCAGAATAGGTTCTGACACTCTGAAGATCATTAACAAATGTTTGTTCTAAAAGTGAATGAGTGGCTTCTGTTTAGAGTAACATGGCACACTGGGTGCTCAGAATATGTTCCCATTGAAAACAACAAAAAATACTGGATAAAATATACTGTCAGTTTTGTTGGATAAAATATATTGTCAGTTTTCTAAAAAACATTAACAAAAGAGCAAGACAGTAAGAAATCCTCTGGCTAAAAATTCAGATGAAGTCATGAACACAGAGCAATAACCATAGTACTGAGACTGGTTTTTGCTAAGGAGGTATTAGCCAACCTGTGTAGCCTGAGCTTCAATTTTTATCATTTTTTGAGGCATGGAATACAGGAGCCAATACCTGGGGTCAACCCATGGTGGGGTTCCAGTAAGAGGCCTTCACCCCATAGTGCTGGGACTCCTCAGAATAAGGGCAAATTAGAAGGGACTTGCCTACCCACAGAGACACACAAAGGACTGCCAGGAAAGTGCCTGTTTGCAGCCTCTAGTCTGAATGGTAGAGAGAGAAAAAAGAAAGCAAACATTGAACAGTTTAACCAGAGCTGCCTTTACACCAATTTGTAGCCAGAATTCAAACCACCTTGCGGGACTAAAAAATAATCTTAAGCCAAAGATTTAGTTTAAAGTGGTACCTTACTAGCACCTTTCAGAAACAAACACAAATCTGCTCTGGAAAAGAATCCTTCTGCATCCCAGGCCTCGGAATGTATTAACAAATACAGTTTCAGGACAAATGGCATCTGGCAATCAGAGTGAATCAACACACAACAAGGAAATAAGGCACCATGAGTGAAAACTAGAATGTGTGTGGCTATGACTACAGATACAGATACAGATACAGATATAGTTACAGATACAGAAGTAAATATATAGATTCAGCAGAAGCAGAGTCACAAAGACTTCAATTATGAGAAGTATCAGACAGTGATATAAAATTACTGTGTTTAATAAACTTAATGAAATAAAAGACAAACTTGAAAATATATATGGAGAACAAGAAGCTATAAAAAATAACCAACCACATATAAAGAACAGGCAAACAGAATGTCTATTAATGACAAATGTAAGAATTGAAAGGAAAATCCCAATGTATGGGCTTGGTGGAAGATTAGATACAGCTAAAGAGAGAATTGCCCAAATGTAGCACAGATAAATAGGTAGACAACATGAATGAGAGATTTAGAAATATGAGGATAGACTGACTTCCAATATACACCTAGTCAGGCTTCCAGAAGGAAAAAGAGAAATCATTAGGCAAAGCCAATAAGTAGATAGTGACTGAGAAGTTTCCAGAACTAATGAAAAACACCAAATTATGGTTTCAAGAAGATCAGTGAATAAAGGGAAATCCACATCTGGACTATCAAACTAAATTTTATAATCAACTAAACTATTTCAAGAATAAGTGCAAAATACATTTTCAGATTAACCAAAAGTAAGACAGCTTGCTAACAGAACCATGTTAAAAAAATAATGTTGCTCAGACAAGTGATCCTTGATGAAACACCTGATGTGCAAACAGAAGTAAAGATCACAAACAGTTGTAAATACATTTTGGACATATAAATAATATTTGGGGGTTTACCAAAAGCAAGATAAAATTAAATACCCAATACATTATACAGAGGGGATATTATTATGCATACATTAGACAGAGGGGAATGGAATTAAGATATTGAATCATTCAGATTAGGCTGGTTTATTCTCCAGTAAGAAGCAGTCCTGAAGTGTCAGTGGCTGAACACAGGGAAGCTTTATTTTCCCCTGTACTGCATGGCCCATGCAGGTTGCTACAGTGCTCATGTAATCAAACGACCCTCAACGACCCAGGGTGACAGAGTATTCATCTCAACACATCTTCCCAAACGCATCATGGCAAAGGGAAAAGAATAAGATAAATTAATTCATTGGCTCTTAAACACATATGACCCCCTTCACCTCTTATTGGCCAAAGCATGTCATATGGCCATATCTAAATTCAAGGCATCGGGGTGAGGAAGGACAATCCTACCATAAGACCAAGAGGAAGAGCACTGGACTATTTATGAACACCTCTAATGATAAGTTCTTGTGTTTCCTGGGAAAAGGATAACAGGATTTCTCCAAAGAGGACTTGTGTTTATTCCGTAAACATGATAGGACATGATAAGTCGACCACAATTAGAATAATTACAGTGTATAACGTCCATTCTTGAGGAAAGAAAAAATAGGATGAGAAAAATTTTCATCAATCCAAATAAGACAAAAAATTAGAGAGAAATAAAAAGGCAGAAAAAATAAGTGCAAAATAAGGTAGTACATATAAATGCAAACATATCAGTTATAATAAATTTAAGTGAACTAAAAGCTCTAGATAAAACACAAAAAACTTAGACTGGACTTTTAAAAAATCTAACTATCTGTTGTTTATAAGAAACATATCCAGGCCAGGCACGGTGGCTCATGCCTGTAATTCCAGCACGTCGGGAGGCCGAAGTGGGCAGATCACTTGAGGTCAGTTCAAGACCAGCCTGGTCAACATGGTGAAACCCTGTCTATACTAAAAATACAAAAATTAGGTGGGTATAGTGGTGCACACCTGTAATCCCAGCTGCCTGGGGCGCTGAGGCAGGAGAATCACTTGAACCTGGGAGGTGGAGGTTGCAGTGAGCCGAGATCACACTACTGCACTCCAGCCTGGGCAACAGAGACAGGCTCCATCTCAAAAAAAAAAAAAAAAAAAAAAATCCAAAAGACCAATACATAAAAAGATTGAAAGTTAGAGGATGGAAAAAATAGCCAGCAAAATTATAAGCAAAAGAAAGCAGAATTTCTACATTAAGATGGAATTAAGACAAAAAGTTACTTGAGATAATGGCAGAAAGTTTAATTTGTCAGTATTTAACTACTTTAAAATTTGAGGCAGTTACATAAAACAAAAAATTATTAGAACTATAAGGAGAATTAAGTCAAACTACTTTCAGTGTGAGAAATTTTAATGTAATTTTCCAATAGTTAATAAAACATGTACACAAATAGTGATAAAAAGAGAAGAGAGAATATTTAAACAATATGATTAAAACTATTGACCTGTATTAACTGTTTAGAACACTGCTCAACAACTGCTAGATACACATTAACTTTACACTGAAATAATTTAGACTGTGTTCTCTGTCCATAGTCCAATTAAGCTAAAAATTACTAACAGATGTATTACTAGAAATCCCTCATAAGTTGGGAAACAAAAAAACAAACACACTACTGAGGTCATGGGTCGAATAAGGAACCATAATGAAAATTAAACCTATTTTGAACTGATTGGTAACAGAAGCACTGTATATTAAAATGTGTATGCAATAATGAAAGCTGTAAATAGAGTGTAAATTATAACTTTGGATATTTATATTACAAATAAGAAAGGCCAAATGACAGAGGTAGGTTCTGGTGGAAATGTGGTGGCAGCCACATCTTCATGTTTCTCCTCCTAAAACCATGCAGAGAAACAAGGAAAATGTATGAAAATACTAATACTATACACCTTTCTGAAAGACTGGAAGGTAGAGGAAACCTGCAAACTCCATAACATCAGTAAGTTTTGGGTAAAAAAAAAAAAAAAACGAAAACACCACTGCCAGAAATAATCAATACAGACAGCCATTATGCTGGGGGCAGAAAATAAGTAGGTATTCCCAGAGGCTTAAGGGAGATACAACCCAGAAAACATCAGCAAATATTTATCCCAGAAGAAGACACCAACTTGAATGGAAATTCTGCTGGCAGGTCTGAGAATGAATAGAACAACAGATGAGTACTAGGGGAGAAGGAAGAAAAAAGTGTGGAAACTGCATGGAGCCAAGGGTCCTTAGACTAACACATTTGTCATTCTAGCAACAAATGAAGTAACTCTTTAACTGAGAAACCAAGAAAAGCAGCTCTGTAGCAAATTCATATTCTCCTATTAAGAGCCAGCCCAGTAAAATCCAGCTCACAAAAATATGAATTTTAGAAGTAAAAAATTCTGCATCTGTAGATACTATAAGAAAAAGAAAATTAAAGTTTCTTGGCAGAAGGGAAGAAAATCAACACCAAAAAAGCAAGAAATTCACAAAAAGAGGATAATTGACATATAACATTCCAAAATGAATTTTTAAAGAAAAAACATCCTGTAAAGCAACTGCAACCCTGGAAGAAAATCATGAGAAATAGCATTGAAAAAATTCAGAGAAGAGATGACTGGAACTCTGGAAAAAAATCTGAAGAAAAATGCAAAATCATTTCATATTGCAAAATGCACAAGGGAGACTAAATATCATGGAAATAAGAGTAAGGGACAGAACAGATAGAAATAAGAAAAGTCAAGAAAATGGGGAAGAATAGATTAAAAGGATCCAAGAAAAAAATGAT
This sequence comes from Papio anubis, assembly GCF_008728515.1. Taxonomy (NCBI): domain Eukaryota; kingdom Metazoa; phylum Chordata; class Mammalia; order Primates; family Cercopithecidae; genus Papio; species Papio anubis. Next base: position 160,103,336 of record NC_044981.1, read on the forward strand.
AGACTAAATATAAACAAGAGAGATCCAACATTTGTATAATTGACATGCTCAAAGAAATAAAACAATGAAATAGAACAGATGTTTAAAACTATAATTCAAGAAAACTTCCATAAAGATTTTTTAATTGAGGAGAGTGAACTTAACGTTCATATGGAAGAGATATATGCTTGAAAAATGTTTAAGGAAAAGAATAGTAAGAGAGGGCTTGACCTAACAACTAGTGAAATTAGCAAATCACTGTATTCAAATCAGAGTGGGAACTGCATAAGAACAGACACTGTATCAGTGAAACGGCTAGAGTGTCCAGAAATAGATCTCAATTATGTAAGAATTTAATATGTAACAAAGTACTATTTTAATTCAGTGGATGGAGTGGACTTTTTTTTTTTTTCTTTTTTTTTTTTTTAGAGACAGAGTCTCGCTCTGTCGCCCAGGCTGGAGTGCAGTGGTGCGATCTTGGCTCACTGCAAGCTCCACCTCCCGGGTTCATGCCATTCTCCTGCCTCAGCCTCCCAAGTAGCTGGGACTACAGGCGCCGCCACCATGCCTGGCTATTTTTTTTGTATTCTTAGTGGAGATGGGGTTTCACCATGTTAGCCAGGATGGTCTCGATCTCCTGACCTTGTGATCTGCCCACCTCAGCCTCCCGAAGTGCTGGGATTACAGGTGTGAACAACCACACCCGGCCAGAGTGAATTATTTAATACAAATTCTGTCATTGCCAGCCATCTGTTTGTAAGAAAATGGAAGTAAATAAAATATATAAGACCTCATATCACACACAGCAGAAATTTTGGGTGAATTAGGAATTAAATTTTAAAAATAAAAAGAACAATGAAATCTCTCAAGAAAAACTAGGCACTACATTTATAGTCTGGGGTGAGGGATATTCCTATCTGGCAACTTTGAAACAATAATAATCTCATGTGAATATGTAGAAATTAGACACTTTTGTATGGGAAAAGAAGTTAAACATGAACAGAAACACATAAAAATATAAGCATTATTGAGAAATGGGTTTGAACTGTATAATAAACAGAGGAGTCTGAAGAATTGGCAAGAAGGGCATAAACCCTCACTAAAAAAGTGGGTAATAGATTTGCAGAGGCAGTTCACAAAGGATCAAATTCAAAGGCCAAGTCAAAAGCATGAAAATGCGAAACAAAGGAACAGCATAGTGGCATCCTGGTCCCATGATATTTTTTTTCTCAACCATCAAAGAGTTGGCAAAAGGAGAGAGAGAGAGAGAGCGCACAAGAGAGAGGCTGCTGCTGTGAGGCTGTATGGATATGGGTTATTTACTGTAAGAGTCCCACTCTTGAGAATTGGGCCCATGGAAACTAGATCATCAATTCGTAAGCATATTTGTACATGGATATTTATCACAACATTTTTCATAGTGGCAAAATTTAATGAATGCTTCAGAATAAGAAAAATCATTGAATAATTTATGGTACAACCACTTGGAAATTTAGGCAGCAGTTACAAAAAGAATGAATTGGAATTATAACAGGTGAGTTAAAGGGATTTTTATCAGATATTGTTGAGTATGGAAAAGCGAGATTCAGAAAACTCTCTATAGTGTGATCTCACTTTGATTTAAAAAATAGCCAGACCTTCATTATATATGTATAAGTGTATGCACATCATAAATATGTTTATGTATGAACATGGAGAAAAATATTTCAAAATGTATAATAGATTGTTTGGCATCACATGGTGGAGATGGTCATGTTTACTGGTACCCAGAACTCCACTGGCCACACTGGTTTCCTAGCCATCTGAACCTGACCATCAAAGCCATGCCACTTCCAGATAACAATTTCTGTATTGGTTGGGTAACGCAAACTGCTATAAAAGAGACCAAGAAATCTAATGGCTCAAATTAGGTAGGAGTTTATTTCTTGCTGACATAACGTCAAAGGCACATGTTCAAGGTTCACTAATTCTGGGAAATAGATCACAAGAGACCTGGTGGCCTGTATGCTGTGGTGAAACATTTATAAACTATTCCTGCAGGAACTTGGAAGGTGGACCATAAGCCTACCCAGCCCAGAGATCCAGGAAAAGCAACTGGCAAATACCAGAATTTGGGTGTCTGTGGTCTACTCTTGACTGCTTTTAGTGAGATATTAAAAGGAAGAGGGAACTCAGAAAAGAATGACCTGGTGAGTAGGAAGAGGTGGAGTGGAGCAAAGAGAGTATAGAGATTTGGGGGCCAGACCAGACGGAACGGCCACTGCTTCTGTACCCCAAACAGCAGGTGATAAGATGATGCCCATTGCTCAAAACCTTTCCAAATTGCTTCTTGCTAAGAAAAAAAAGGAGGGGGAACCATCCTTGTAGAAAAGCTTATTGTAAAGGTGGAAGTGAGGCAGGAGACCAGCAGGATTTGTTTTCTGGTCACAACCCTGCTGACCAAATCAGAACCTAGTCCACACAGGATAAAGTGAAGAAACTGACAGGAACCAGCAAATGGCTAAGAAGGTGATCCCTAGCTGTCCTCACTGCTCATTGGCATAAGATACCACCACCAGCACCATGACAGTTGACAAATGCCATGGCAGTGACCTGGAAGTCATGCCCCTTTCCATGGTAGCAATCCAGAAGTTTCTGAACCTGTCCATGGCAATGACCTGAAAGTCACTGCCCCTTTCCTAGAAAGTTCTACGTAACCTGCCCCTCACTTTACATTGACCTGCTCCTTAATTTGCATGTAATTAAACTGGGTTTACATGGTTATAAATACAGCTGCCTATAGCCCATATGCTGCCGACTCTGGGATCACTGCATATTAGTTAGCCAGCTCTTGAAGCTGCAGTGCAGTTCAATCAAAGATCTAATTCTTCCCTGGACACAGCCAAGAACCCTCCCAGGCTAAGCCCCAGCTGTGAGGCTCACCTGTCCTGTGTGGGAAGGGTGTTGCTCATTATGTCACTTGGCCTCAGTTCAGCTGTCATTACACTGAGACAAGGGCAGGTACACAAAGAAGGAAAAAATACAGAATCAAAGTTGACTTAAGAACTACAAATAGGTGAAGCATTGGTTGTATTTATCAGCACATGGAATGGTCTAAAAGCAAATGCACTAGAAGCCTCTGAAGAGTCTGAGAGAATTACATTGCCAAAGGAACCTCAAGGTTGGCCTGTGCTGAGTGGGTGTGCAGGGATCTGTGCCAATCCGAGCCTCAGGAGGATGCATGGCATTCCAAGCTTGTCCCAACACCACATGGACTGTACAAGCGCTGTGGCCCCAGGAGGGCACACTCCTGAGGACAAGGCTTCCCACAGGAAAAAGTGGACCAGGGATTTCCTCCCAGAGGGAAAAACTGAGGTCAAATCAAGGCACATTCCCTCGGCCGGGACAGTTGTTATCACAGTTCCTGCCCAGCTGGACCCCTTGTTGCTGTGGAACAGTGACAGCCATTAGTTTCTCTTTCCTTGTTTTCTGTGTGAGAATTTCTACGGAAGTGCCCCGTGTCTGCTCCAGCACATGTTAGGTGTATGTGTGGGAGGCCTCAGTGTTACCTTTTAGTTTATGGATCACTAGACCATGAGTGATGTCCATGCCTGAGGAGGAGGATGAAGTTACCACTTGTCCTCTACACTGAGTTCGACCTAGTTCCTGAATGTGACCTAGACATAGGGCTGTCTGCTTTGGGCAGGGCAGTCAGGGCCATCTACATGTGGACGAAGGGAGTGCACACAAATAACTGATGGCTGGGATGTGGAAGTCCAGGTGGGAACAGTGTTCTAAGGCCTCCCCATCCCCCCCACCCCATCAACAGCTAAGTGTGTTTCCTTGACTTGGCTCCCTCCAATGCGATGTGAGGGAAAGGGTGATGCACAATCCCTGCCTCATGTTCTTGGGCTTCTGCTCATCCCCTCTCCAGGCTGAAATGGTGATGATGAGCATGGCCTTAGAGACCACGCCTAGAGACCAGACAGCAGAGCCTCCATCATTGGGTCCCCGAATAACGGTGCCGAGGAGAGCCACCTGCCCACTGAGACACCTGCACTGAGTTAGTTGCACAAGGTGCACACCTCCATGTAGTTTGAGCCATCATTCTTTTGTGTTGGATATGACAGCTGGTGTAACCCTGACAACACACATAGTTTATTGGGGGAGGGAGAGTGTGACTTACGAGATGGTATATTCCTTTCTTATGGTTGCTGTACCAAAGTACCACACATTTAGTGGCTTAAAGTGACACAAATGTATGCTTTCAGTTCTGGAGGTCAGAAGTCTACAACGAATGCGCAGGGCTGAGTTCCTTCAAGAGGCTCTAGGGGGAGAATGTCTCCTCGCTTTCTCCAGGATCTCGAGGCTGCTGCACTCCTTGGCTCATGGCCTCTTCCTCCATGTTCAAAGTCAGCCTGTGGCCTCTCCCTTCCTCCCTGCCCCTGCTCCCACCATCACACTTCCCTCCGACTCTGACCGTCCTGTCCTCATCAAGATCCTGCTGACGACATGGAGCCCCATGGAATAATGCAGGATCATCTCCCCACCCAGACCCTTAATTTAATCCCATCTACAAAGTCCTTTGTCTTGTAAGGTGACAGCCACAAATTCCAGGGGTGAGGATGTGGACCTCTTTGGGGGAAGCCATTACTCCATTCACAGAGAGGGGAAAGAGGGGAAGGAGGAGGGAGGAGAAATTAAACCAAAAAACCCAAAAAACAAAAAAGCCTCAGCATTTGTCTATTAAGAAAAATTGTATGCATATGTAAAAAAGTAATTTTTAAAAGGGAAAAATATTTGAAAAAAACGAAGAAGAGGAGGAGGAGGCCGAGAAAGAGAAGAAGAGGGTGAGGAGTAGGACAAGGAGGAGGAAGAGGAAGAGGTGGAAAGGATTAGATACTTTTGAGGAAAAATGTAACCTAGTATATCCACTCACGCCTCTGGGCAGGAAAAGGTATTTCACGAGAAAGCGTTTCAAAATTAGATTTCCTTTCTTATAGTTCGAGTTCCGGTTCCCCTGTTGAGAATAGAAAAGCAAGTAAAGGCATGGATGGGATTTTTATTTTTAAAAAGTTCCCAAGGTGCTGCCTTTCTAGAACAGAAACCTGCTACTCTCTCTTCATTATAGGCTCAGAAATTCTTTTGTTGTTGTTGTTCTGATCTAGTGTTCATTGAACAGCCTCTGCCTAACCACCGAGCTCGGCTTTATCTGATGTGTGCCTATGGACAGGTGCTAGGAAGATCCTTCGAAAGCTGAGTATCTTTTAGAGATGATATTGAGAAAAAGTAGCACCTAAAATAAAATTCTTAGAGCATCCCTAGGAGAAAAATTAGATACCTATTTTTATCCTCTTTTCTTGAAATTCAAATTTTCTGGAACCAAGAGCAAGATGACTGTGAGCTTTTTCCTTCCTTTAATTCATACAAAATTTTAAGAATAAAAATTTCCTTTCCTTCTGGTGCCGTTTTCTCATGCTTGAGATGGAGAGTACTCTCATGGAGGCCACCAGTGAAGGAATTCTAGTTCAGGAGCATCCCGGGACAAGGACGTGTATCGCGTTGCAAGGGCACCTTCCCCCTCAATCCCAGCTCACGGCCAGAATCCATCCCCCTGCAGCGCCCGGGCCTCACTTTAGACGGCCCTCTGCTTAGAAACCTGTCTGCTGTCCCTCATGTAGAAAGTGGGCTTGCCATGGAATGGGGATCCAATGACCCAGTGGAAGGAAACGGGAGGACCACCGGAAGCAGGTGAGCTGGGGAGGCAGGCATGGAACCGCGCAGGTGGGTAAATGGCAGGGGATGTCAGAGCCAGACCCGAGCTTGGGCAGAGCTCAGAGCGCAGATGACAGGCTTGTAGGGAGTCAACTGGGGTGAAGGCTCAGAGCAGAACTCTGGTGTGAGGGTGATTTGGTGCTTTTTTAGGCTAAAGCTCCAGGTGTTGGTCGGAGGTCTAATTTTATTCCTTGTTTTCAGATTTTATTTGGAGTCCTAAACGGAACTGGTGGAAGTGTGTGTGTGTGTGTGTGTGTGTGTGTGTGTGTGTGTGTGTGTGTTGCGTGTTGCTATAAATGTGCAGCCCAGTGGGAATACAAAGAGGTAATTATTGGTGCTAAGCTCTTATTATCCTGGTGGAATTGACAGCAGCCACCGTTTCTCTCCAGCTTTTCTTGATCTAATCCATTCAGCCAATTCTGTGGGATTCAGTGAAGATTTATGGCAGGAATTCCTGAGCTACACATAGGGGCAGCCTGTGGTCACTGGCTATGTACCAAGTGATGGCATTATGGGGAAAGTTCTCTAGTTGCAAGGGATGTAGGGGTCTCCTGTGGCCTAACCTCTCATCCAGTATGGGATTGTAGAAGCCTTTAGAGAGAACACAAGCCACTCCCACTCCCTTTGTTCTTAAACCTTTGTAGTGACACAGAATGGACTTCATCAAGCAATACATATTCAGCCCGAATTATAAATTGATCTTTCTTTCTTTATCTCTCTCTTTCTCTCCCTCCCTCTCTCTCTCTCTCTCTCTCTCTCTTTCTTTCTTTCTTTCTTTCTTTCTGATGGAGTTTTGCTCTTGTCACCCATGCTAGAGTACAGTGGCGCCATCTCGGCTTACTGCAACTTCTGCCTCCTGGGTTAAAGCAATTCTCCTGCCTCAACCTCCCAAGTAGCTGGGACTACAGGTGCCTGCCACCATGCTCAGCTAATTTTTGTATTTTTAATAGAGATGGAGTTTCACCACATTGGCCAGGCTGATCTCGAACTCCTGACCTCAGGTGATCCACCCGTCTCAGCCTTCCAAAGTGCTGGGATTACAGGCGTGAGCCACCGCACCCGACCTTGAACTTTCTTTACCTTCATTGAAGACTGTCTCTCTGGGTCTTCTTCCCACTGGCCCAGGATCTGCTTTTTGGAGCTACAGCCACTAAGTCTCTCTCTAGCCTGTTAAGTCCTTCAAAGAGCTAAACATCCCTGATTTGTTTTGTGTATTTTTGACCTCCTTTCTTTCTTTTTTTTTTTTTTTTTTTGGTATGGCAAGTATTATCTTAGTCCTATCTTTAATGGATGCAAACGTTCCTGAGTTTCAATCAGTAATGGCTTATTCCAAGGAATATTTGGTACATGAACAACACAGCACAACAGGAGCACCAAGATCACCACTTCAATGATTTGACTTACAGGACTTTTGACAACCAGGTTGTTCTATTTCTGGAAAATAAGAAGTACAAATTGGATAGGTCAAAATCAAGGAATATTTTTAGGAATATAAATTTGCTAGGTGCTGAAAGATGTCAAATCAAAGTAACTAATGGGGCTATGTACGATCAATGGTCACCAGCAAAGGAAGCAATACTATGAAAATGGAAATAAAAGTTTTGCAATATAGAAAATAGACTATTTAATTATAAACCTATCTCACATGTATTTAATACTAATACTGGCTTTAACAGCATGCAGAATATATGTCCATAAATTTCCTTTTTTTCTTTTCTATTTCTGCTAAAGAAGAAATATGAGAATCACTGGGTCACTGCCTACTGGAGCTGTGAGAAGAGGGCCACAGTCCTCCAGACCCCAGAATGGTAGATCCACCAACAGCTTGCACTGTGTTCCTGGAGAAGCCTCAGACACTCAATGCTAGCCTGTGAAAGCAGCCAGGAGTGGGGCTGTACCCTGCAAAGCCACAGAGCTGGAGCTGCCTAAGGCCATGGGAGCCCACCTCTTGCCTCAGCGTGACCTAAATATGAGACATGGAGTCAAAGGAGGTCATTTTGTAACTTTAAGATTTAATGATTGCCCTATTGGATTTCAGACGTGGATGGAGCCTGTAGCTCCTTTGTTTTGGCCAATTTCTCCCATTTGGAATGGGTGTATTTACCCAATGCCTGTACCCCTATTGTATCTAGGAAGTAACTAACTTGCCTTTGATTTTACAGGCTCATAGGCAGAAGGGAGTTGCCTTGTCTCAGATGAGAATTTGGACTTGGACTTTTGGGTTAATGCTGGAATGAGTTAAGACTTTGGGGGACCATTGGAAGGGTATGATTGTGTTTTGAAACGTGAGGGCATGAGATTTGGGAGGAACCGAGGCAGAGTGATATGATTTGGCTGTGTCCCCACCCAAATCTCATCTTGAATTGTAGTTTCCATAATCCCCATGTGTCATGGGAGGGACTTGGTGGGAGGGACCCGGTGGGAGGTAACTGAATCATGGGGGAAGTTACCCCCATGCTGCTGTTCTTGTGATGGTGAGTGAGGCTTTCTCCCTTTCACTCAGCACTTCTCCTTTCTGCCATTATGTGAAGAAGGACATGTTTGCTTCCCCTTCTGCCAATTGTAAGTTTCCTGAGGCCTTCCCACCCATGCAGAACTGTGAGTCAATTAAACCTCTTTCCTTTATAAATTACCCAGTCTTGGATGGTCTTTTATAGCAGTGTGAGAAAGACTAATACATCTTTCTATTGTTATTCTCATTTGACCTTCTAAATAATGCAGACAAGGAGAGAGTGCTTTCCTCGTTTTCATATAGGGCGGAGGGAGGCTCAGAGGTCATTTGCCTGAAACCATGATGCTAGTTGGCATCATTGAGGTCCCAGACTCAGAGCACAGGCTGGGCAGAGGTGAGTGCAGCCACATTTCTGAAGAAGTGTTTCCTGAAACTGCTGCACCCACACACAGAGCATAGATATCTAGATGAGAGGGAAAGACAGTAGGGGAAATGGCTTTATGATTGCAAATGGGTCTTTATTCTTCATTAGCACGTTATTTATTTATTTATTTAGGCATATTTACTTATTTATTTATTTTTTGATTTGACAGGACCTGGTTCTATTGCCCAGGCTGAAGTACAGTCGTGTGATTCTAGCTCCCTATAGCCTTGACCTCCCAGGCTCAAGTGATCCTCCTGCCTCAGCCTCCTGCATAGCTGGGACTATAGGCACATGCCACCATGCCTGGCTAACTTTCTAACTTTTTTGTAGAAATAGGGTTTTGCTCTGTTGCCCAGGCTGGTCTCGAACTCCTGAGCTCAAGCAATCTGCCTGCCTTGGCCTCCCAAAGGGCTGAGATTACAAGCGTGAGCCACCATGCTTGGCCCCAGTGCCATATTGAGAAGGATCAAAGACATCTTCACTGACACCCAGTGTTTCTGGAATATTCTGCTTGTCTTTTCTTGCAAGGCTTAGGAAGACACTAGTGCCCGCTCCAGGTAGGGTGATAAATTATGAGGCTAGACTTGGAACAAGGGTGCTGACATCTCATGAGACCCCCAAACGGAACCCACGTCTCCTGGGACCAGGTCTGGGGGGGTCGCAGGATCTAAGAAGCTTGTGTATTGTATCTCTTGGTTTCTCTAGGAACATAGCAGAGCTTGTCATGGCACCCACTTCTCCTGGGGGCCTGTTCCACCACTCTCTCTTCATCTTTTCGCTCCTCGTGGCTTTGTCACAAGCCGAGTTTGGTTTTCTCTCGGCCTCAGCTGCCTCATGCCTCCCATAGCTCATTCTCCCCTTCCTGGCCTCCACACAGCAGGTCAACTTCAGCCTTCACTGCTCCCCGCTCTGTGTCCCTTGACTTGCACTTTCTTGGCTCAAGTCAAGGGCCCACCCTTGGTCCAGTCATCAAAGGTCAGAGAGAATTGCACTGCGGTGTGCAAAGCAAAGCTGTCCCATTGGGAAGGGCTGTGGGCACAACCAGTGCCACGATGGACCTAGCTCAGGAGAAATGCTTGAACCCTGGCAGCAAAGGTTGCAGTGAGCTGAGATTGTGCCACTGCACTCCAGCCTGGGAGACAGAGTGAGACTCTGTCTCAAAAAAAGAAGAAGAAAAAAAAAAGGCTTGCTCAAGAAGGCATTAGAGCTAAATCATCATTTATGTTTGTCACAGAGGTTGCAAATGTATAATGAGATTCCAGAGTTAATGTTTTGTACAAAGCACTTAGGAGAGCCAGGATGAAATTGGCTCAGAATTCTGATGTGGTGTTTTAATTAAAGATAGTTTCTAATGAAGGGTGGAGCACAGGCTACTTACAAATGTCAGTGCGTTGTCCAGCCCACTGGGGCAGGGATGGGCAGGCGGCCTGAGCTGCTGCCGGTAGAGAGAGCAGCAGCCGGGAAAATGCACTCAGGACACGGGAGTGAGATGTTCACCTGGAGATGCTGCTTGCCACCTGGGACCCCCGCGTGTGCGACACCTGTGTTATGTCCCCGTGGACATCATCCTGGTGTGGCACCTCATGCAGGAGCCATGTTTCAGTGCAGCTGTGTGATGCTGAAGGGATGGTACTGATCTTGTGCAATAGACCTGGAGAGGACTGGGCAGATGAGCACACAGGTGTGACCCCGAGCGAGCTTTGACACCCCAGCCTCTGCCATCACTCTGAGGATTACAGCTTTGTAGCTTCGCATCCCTTTCCAGCAGAAGCCAGCATATGGCTCCTCGCTCATTTCCCTGTGTGCTGGCGTCACTCATTTTCTTTTGCAGGGACTTGGTCTGCTGAGAGAGTGACCTGGGCCCTGGCACTCCCTGCAGCATTACTCCAAGCAATAACATTAATGGGGGTTTCACGTTAGTATTTGAAGAGTCACCCGCTTCTGAAAAGGGTTGACGCAAACCTGCAATGTCTAGGCAGGAAGTGGCCAATTGAACCAGGGCACGAGCTCTCATTTCATTAATGCTGTTGCTGTGAAGCCGAATTTCAGCTTATGAAGTTAATTGAGTAAAACACTGAGAAACAGGCCTCTTAGCACAAGGTCGCAGTGACTAGTGGGTCTGGTGAGAATCACTCATGTACAGATTTGATGAAAATGATTTGTAGGGATTTCCTTGAATATTTAAAGTCATACATTAAAATTTTAGATAGCCTGTATGATGACTCTGGGACTGTCCTAGACCGAAGTATATCCTGTTAAGCTTCAAAATGCATTTTGGGGGGTATATCACAGAATGATAAAAGCACACTTTGTTTTCTTTTTAAATCCAGGTCTCAGGCCTCCTGTTGGTTGATGTCATGGTCATTTTACTGTTAAATTGCATCAATGTCTGCACAGGCACATTTCTGTGTATGTGTGTGAGTTGGATCTGTAGATGAAAATAAGGTTTCCCTTCCCCCAATTTAGAGAAGGCAGCAGGATCACGAGGGGAAGAAGACGTTCTGGATGGTTCACCAGAAGGCTTCTCTGGCTCCCGCACCTCAACTGCCATTTCCACTTCCCCGGCACCTTGGTTTTCTGGTTTCTGAAAGTTTCTTGTTCTATGATCCCTTCCTGTGGAGTCAAGTTCTGTCTTTCATTAGAATGCGCATTCTCTGGGAGAGGACATATTTTAATCTTTATTGCTCATGACTTTCTTCAAGTGGAGGCTGAGGACAGGGTGCTATTTCGGGAAGGGGAGGCTGGGGACCAAGCCTGCTCAGCCAACCATCTCTAAGGAAACCCGGCCTCCAGCTGTGTTCACTGCCTTTCACCTGCATTAGTTTGCTTGTTCCCATCTGGAACCTTCCCCTTTGAAGCTTCAGTCACAGGATAACATCACTATGAAACTACATCTTATATTTTACAATCAGCTTTTGTCAGCATTTTTGTCTCACTTGTATTGTTTTAATATAAAAAGCCAAATGGTTTTTCCATTTTCATGCATGATAGTCACTAAAATTATTTAGCAGCATTAGTTAATAACAGTCTGTCATCTAGAAAACCAGTTTGCATTTCATTTGGGAGAAAGATTTTAATAATTCAATATGATCAATAGTGGAATTACCATTCTAGTGAATATCTGAGTCTGAGAAAGATGTCAATTTGCACTTAGTGCTAGCACTATTTATTTCTTCAGTGGATCTTATTTTAACAAGCTTAATCATCTTTATTTCTCTCTGATTCCATCTTCTTTCCCTTTCATATTGCATTACTCACATAAGCGCCTCCAGAGTAAGGCAGGAGGGAGATACGTATTTTTCCCACCTGATATTAGCATTAGGTAAGTCCCTTTAGTGATCTCCTGATCATTCATATAGTGTGTGGGCTGCAACATTTTTTTTTTTTTTGAGACGGAGTCTGGCTCTGTCGCCCAGGCTGGAGTGCAGTGGTGCAATCTCGGCTCACTGCAAGCTCCACCTCCCAGGTTCACACCATTCTCCTGCCTCAGCCTCCCCAGTAGCTGGGACTACAGGTGCCCGCCACCACGCCCGGCTGATTTTTTGTGTTTTTAGTAGAGACAGGGTTTCACCATGTTAGCCAGGATGGTCTCCATCTCGTGACCTCGTGATCCACCCACCTCAGCCTTCCAACGTGCTGGGATTACAGGCATGAGCCATCGCGCCTGGCCGGGCTGCAACTTTTTTTAAAAAGCACACCCGATTGAAGAAAAGAGGGTAAATCCCACCATCTTAAGTTCAGGACTCAGTCAAAGGAACTGGGCTTAGTTTGTGCCTGGCCCAGCACTTTTCACTTCCATTACACCGGTTCTTTACCGACGCCAGCAAGGACAGCTGTTAAGTGGAAGGCAGTCAGCAAAGGTACTCAGGCCAGGTCCTCCCTGCAGTATGACTCTATAAAAAAACAACCACCAGAGCTCTTTTACTAGCTGTTTGCTTATCAATATGAAAATACTGCATATTTCCCACGGAAGTGTTTTCATAGGAACACTTTTGTCTGATTCTTACAATCTCCATTTGAACCATCACTGTGAAGGCCTCTGCTCTTCTCCCCAGGGACTTAGCCTTTCCTCTCTCTGAGGGCATGGCCATCAGGAGCATTAGTAGAGGCACCAGAAGAGGAGCTTGTACTCCAAAGAGAGCAATACCCCCGGATACACCAACGCGTGCCTCTGCAATGCAGACAGAAGGGAGGACTGGCCTTCTCAAACTTTCTCCCGCCCCAGCCCATTTTAGGTGTCCTGGGAACTCTGCCCTGCCTGGGGCCCACTGATGCTTTTAACAGTCTCAAGGACAGAAAGTAGGTGGGCTTAAATCTTTATAATTGTTCCCTGTTGTTTCTACTTATAACAAAAGCAAAATTTATATGTACATTATATGTACATATACATATATGTATATATGTATATATACATATATGCACATATACATGCATACATATGTACTATATGTGTATATTTAAATATATATGTTTAAAATATATGTATATTTTGAGATGGAGTCTCATTCTGTCACCCAGGCACCAGTGGTGTCACCCAGTGGTACAATCTCGGCTCACTGCAACCTCTGCCTCCCAGGTTCAAGCAATTCTCCTGCCTCAGCCTCTTGAGTAGCCAGGATTACAGGCGTGTGCCACCACACTCAGCTAATTTTTTTTTTGGTAGAGACAGGGTTTCACCATATTGGCCAGGCTGGTCTTGAACTCCTAACCTTGTGATCTGCCCACCTCGGCCTCTCAAAGTGCTGGGATTACAGGTGTGAGCCACTGTGCCAGGCCAAAAAAACATATTTTTGTTTATAGCCTGTAGCTTCAGGTTGAGAAACTGTGTATGCATTTAGCGGAGATGAAATTTACTGACAATTCAATCGGCTTCTAGGAAGCATGTGTAGCCCTCACTTCTTTTGCCTGGATCTGCACACCTAGAGTTCTGGGAAGAGCAGGCAGCCCATGAAGCGAGTGGACCCAGGCATGGGTGGGCTATGGGTGCAGGTGGGCCTCAGGTGTGGGGAGACCATGGGTGCAGGTAGACTGTGGGTGCAGGTGGGCCTCAGGCATGGGTAGACTATGGGTGCAGGTGGCCTCAGGTGTGGGGAGACTATGGGTGCAGGTGGCCTCAGGTGTGGGGAGACTATGGGTGCAGGTGGCCTCAGGTGTGGGTGGGCCACAGATGCAGGGGGACTCTACATTGGAGCTGCACAGCCACCACTTCTGCCCTAAAGGGTGCTCCCCTGGGAGAAGGTAGCCAAGCAGGACAGCGGCTTCTCTTGCTGGTTTCATACATCATGCTTTGGAAATCTTTAATAAACAGAATGTCATGCAAGAACGAAAGCACACAAACAAACTTCTCTGCAAAACTTCGTTTCCCCTGCCTGTGATGTTGCTGCTTGTTATCTGTTCTGCTCCAGCGTCAGTGATGGGCGGGCTCATTCCAGGCAGCATGGGGCATGGATTTTGCAGAGGACCCACCCTAGCAGCCTCTCCTCTGCTGGGACACCCAGCCAAGCTTGAGGGCCTTTTTCCAGGGACACTGTGAGGAAGGGATGACCGGAGGGGAGAGGAAAGAGGCACTTGCACAAATAAATGTTTTTAAAGAAAACAGAATGAAAGTTGCTTTTCTTTAGTGTATAGATTAATGGAAGGAGCAGGTGCAGACACTGGGAGCTAATGAAGCTGACATCCACCTGCAGCTGAGGACAGAACACCTGCCAGCCCCCTTCTATGGCTGTCTGTTTGGGGGTACAAGGAGGACGTCTTGTGCAAAAGTCTTGCTTGCTTTGGAAATGAGGTCTTTACAGATACCATATCCATAAAATCTTCCTAAAGCGGGAGGGGACAAGGGAAGACCAAGAGAAAAGGGGTGTCATGCCTGCATTCAGAGAAATTAATAGGAAAGTGCCTTTTTGTCTTTACTCAGAAAGCAGTATATATGAGTGGTGACAGGAGGCTAATGCTAACTTTGCATCTGGGAGATGCACATGCCTCAGGGCGTGGCCAAGGGCAATCTGTGGTGAGCAGTTGCTCTGCCAAATCCACCAGGAGCAGGTGAACACAGGAGCTGAATCCCACTTCGTGCCTCACTCAGGGCAGCCCAGGTTGCTGCTGTGTGATAATACTCATCATCATAACCACAATAATAACACATAGAATCCTATTTAATAATAACAAAGGTGATAAACACCATCAAGACGGATGACAGATGTTGCCCCTCCATGAAGAGCTGAGTGCATAGCATGTGTCGAGCCAGCGCTTCATTTGCATCAGTGTCCCAAAGTGTGGCTGCATCAGAGTCACCTGGAGGGCTGGTGATAACACAGGCTGCCGCGGCCCAGCCCCAGAGTTTCCGATTCAGCAGGTTCGGGGCAGGGCCTGAGGATTTGCATTTTTAACCAGTTCCCAGGTCATGCTGGTGTTGCTGACTCAGGGATGACACTTTGAGAACCACTGATCTACGTTAGTTAATTTAATCCTTATAACAAGCCTATAAACTGGCAGTGCTTATTATCTCCATTTTACAGTTGAGATAGCTCAGACAGAGAGGGTTTAAGCAACTTGCCAGTACTCCAATCCCAGTGGGTCTGCCTCTGAAGCGTGTCCCTGGGACCACATGCTCCACAGGACACAAACACCACATGAGGTCAGCAAAAGTGGCTGTGCCCTGAAGTGTCATCTTAGAGCCCCCAAATATGTGGGGTTTAAAGAGGCCTCTAAAAGCCAGGCTTGGTCATGGTCTTTGAGAACTACCTTAGAGTTCCCATAATCCCTTAGAGTTCCCATAACCCCTTAGAGTTCCCATAACCCCTTAGTGTTCCCATAACTTTTTAGAGTTCCCATAATCTCTCAGTGTTCCCATAATCCCTCAGTGTGCTCATAACTCCTTGGAGTTCCCATAATCCCTCACTGTTCCCATAATCCCTGAGTGTTTTCATAATCTCTTCGTGTTCCCATAATCTCTGTGTTCCCATAATCCCTCAGTGTTCCCATAATCCCTGAGTGTTTTCATAACTCCTTAGAGTTCCCATGATCCCTCAGTGTTCCCATAATCCCTCAGTGTTTTCATAACCCTTTAGAGTTCACATAATCCCTCAGTGTTCCCATAATCCCTGAGTGTTTTTCATAACCCCTTGGTGTTCCCATAATCCCTCAGTGTTCTCATAATCATAACAAGCTTTCTCCTCACGTGGAGCCCGCAGGGCACCAAGTGATAGTAGTGATAGTAATGGGCTTGCAGCTGTACTTGATGGCCCAATAATAAACTTGAATCCTCTGACATACTTGTTTCATGGGCGTGACTGCTCTTTTTAGCAAGAGGGCTCAGATAAATGAAAGGTACCAAATGTTATTTCTATTCTGTTTTGCCTAAAAGCAATTATTTTCAACTTTCTATTCTCTCATACAATGTAAGTTTTCAGAGCACAATAACTAACCATTACTAATGGATTTAAATATTGGTCTATTTCATACATATATTTTCATTCTAAGTGCCTTATGTTTTAATTTTTAAAATCTTGAATGATAGATTTAATCTCAACGTCAGCCTTAAACCATCTGGAGGAGAGCTTAAACTTTACAAGCCAGTACACGGAATGGGTCCTTTACAATTTAAATGTTTTAGAACTTGTTGGAGTCCCAAGAGTGCCCTTCATCTGCTATACATCTGCACTAGGTGCTTGCAGAGGTTTCTTGTTTATCATTAAGCTTTGTTTTCAGACTCTGAATATGGTCTCCAACCAGAGGACAATCTCTCCATTATCGCTAAAGGAATACAACTCTAAAATAATGCCAGCGATAGAGCCCAGTTTCTCTATGTAGCCCACCTTGGAAGCAAAGGCATTCTTTTAGCCAGGCAACTCTTCTAATCTGCAATAAAGGCACGTAAGTGAGTATGCCTACGGTACCCTGCTATGGTTTGGATGTTTGTCCCTCCAAACCTCATGTTGAAATTTGATCCCCATTGTTGGAGATGGGACCTAATGGGAGGTGACGCATGGGGGTGAATCCCTCATGAATAGAATAATGCCCTCACTTGTGGCTGAGTTCTCACTCTTAGTTTCCTTGGGACCTGCTAATTAAAGAGAGCCTGGTCCCTCTCCCTTCTCTCTCTGGCTTTCTCTCTCACCACGTGATGTCTGCACATACCAGCGCCCTTTTGCCTTCAGCCATGAGTGGAAGCAGCCTGAGACCCTCACCAGATGCAAATGCTCACTTTTGAATTTTTCAACCATCAGAATTGTGAGCCAAATAAATCTTTTTTCTTTATACATTTCCCAGCCTCAGGTATTCTTTTACAGGAACACAAGACAGAGTAAGACACACCGAGACGTAATAAAGAGACACAATAAGCCCCCACAAATTCAGTTGCTTTATTCTCACACTGTCTGGGCTGCAGGTCACCCAGGCTGGCCGACATAGGCTGGGTGGGGCAGAGCAGCTTAAGGCAGCAGCCACCTGCGGTCTTGCTCTTCTCATGGTGAATGAGTGGATCACATGCCAGGCGCCTGCTGCCTCATGCTCACTGAATTCACGAGGCCAAGCTATGCTCATGGCAGAGCCTTTTTCAAAGGACCAACGAAGCATATGCTCCCTCAGTGGAAGGAGGAAGAGAATGTTTGCTTGACAATAATCTACCCTGTCAAACTTACCACGTCTTACAGTTCCATTAAAAAAAAAATCGATCAGTTCAATGAGAAATAAATTAAACTGGTAATTTGCATAGTTTAACTTACTTAATAGCTGCTTTCTTGCTGGAGAAAGCTAGCCCTAAGGTGACAATGTTGTTGAACTCTGGTAGTTTTAATATTTTTCCTTTTGATTCACAGGAGTTTGCAAATCCCTGAAGCAGACAGTGTGTGTTCTCCAGAGGGCCTTTCAGTCTCTATTTACTGACTTTTCGTTTTACCATAATTGGGATGCACATGTTCTGGCTACAGGACCCCAAAGCTGAGAATTGTTTCAGGCAAAAACATCTATGATGTTACTTCAAAAGGCAAATCATACCACCTGTTTGAAAAGAGCTAGATGAAACAATTTGTGTTGGGCTAATTTGTTTCATTTTTAGCTTCTTTTAGGGCTTGGGCTTAGGCTGTGAGCAGCCTAATATTGGCAGGGTTGAAAGATATCGTTATTTTCCCTGTTGTAGGTGCACAATATTAGGGTGGGCCCTGTCTCTGACTGCGCAGCTCAGCCTCCACCCCTGAGAGTTTGATGGCCCCGAGCCTGGAACACCAGGAGAAAAATGGAGTGAAAAGGAGTGTATCTCCTGGATGTAGGGAGGCTCTGAAAAGCCTGGAGCTTTTCCGTGTTGTGCCTGATCCCAGAGTCACTGGGACAATGGCCTTTAACTTTCTTCTGGGGTCATGGCCCCTTTGAGAGTCTTATGGAAGCTATGATTTCTCTTACAGAAAAATACACAGACACACACACACACACACACACACATTTACCACTCTTTAATATCACTTTGAAATGTAACCCTTGAATCTCATATTCTTTCGTAGAATTTTAGATGCAAATTGATATAGACACTAGGACTTTTTTAGTTTAGGTATATAGAATCTTAAATTCCTACTTAGATGTGCCAGTGTTTATTGATTTCTGACCCCACTGTTCGAGTTCATTTTTTGCTTTGTTTGGTATGTCCTTGAGCATTTCATTCAGCAAAGGTTTCTATGGGTAGTGGTTCTTGTCTACATACGTCTGAAAGTGCCTTAATCTCAGCTCAATCTTGAATAAGAAATCAAGGGGACGTGGCCTTCTCAGTGCGAAGCTCTTTTCCCCTAGCACTATGCGTGTGTTACTCCGCTGTTTTTCCTGGCAGTATGAGCTCCTATTTCTTTGGTCTGTCTCTCTGGGTTTCTTCCATCAGCTGAATTTCCTTGCGCCGTCTGTTACTTCTGTTTGAGAGTTTGTAGTTTTTGGAGTTTCCTCCTGTGTGCATCTCTCTCAGCTTCCTTTCGGGGCTCTTTCATGGTTTCTGGCTGGTAGAGAGATTTTGGTTGCTCCGAGGAGCAGGAGGCACGTACACTCCGTCAGGATGGGTTGTGCCAGCCTTGATCTGCTCCTGGCTCCCAGAGAGCTGTGTGGTCTTGACCTCAATCTGTTTGGGCTCATAGTGGGGTTCTTGTTTTGAGTGAGCCTGTGTACTTTAAAATATGTGTAAGATATTTAATCTCTCATGTCAATGTGTTTGGAGAGAGGTGGAGAAGATGAGGTTCTCTGTGTGCTTTCTTCCTGCTGAAAGGTGGCCCTCCAAAAGATGTGTCCGTGGGAGTCTGAGGCGGGCAGATCACTTGAGGTCAGGAGTTCAAGACCAGCCTGGCCAACATAGTGAAACCCTGTTTATACTAAAAGTACAAAAAAATTAGCCAGGCGTGGTGATGTGCACCTGTAATCCCAGTTACACAGGAGGCTGAGGCAGGAGAATCACTTGAACCCAGGAGGTGGAGGTTGCAGTGGGTTGGGATGGCGCCACTGTGCTCCAGCATGGGCGACAGAGCCAGACTCCATCCCCACCTCCAAAAAAGATATGTCCACATTCTAACCCTTAGATCCTGTGAATGTGGTCTTATTCGGAAAAAGGATCTTTCTTTGCAGATGTAATTAGTTAATGATTTTCCGACAAGATCTTCCTAGATGATTCAGGCAGGCTCTAAATGCAGTGACAAGTGTTCTCAGAACAGACAGGAGAGCAGGAGACACTCACACAGAAGCAAAGGTCATGTGACGATGGAGGTGGAGACTGGAGGGAGGCAGCCGGCAGCCAGGAACACCTGGCGCTACCAGAAGCTGGTGGCTCACAGTGACATGAGAGGCAAGGGCGGATCCCCCCCAGAGCCTTCGGAGGAAGTGTGACCTACCTGGCACCAAGATTTCAGGTTTCCGGCCTCCAGAACTGTGAGAGGATAAATTTCTCTTTTTTCAAGATCCCAGGTTCGTGGTCATTTGTTCCAGTAGCCCCAGGCTGAGATAAACTTTAATGAACATTTATTGATTTTATTTTTATTTTTATTTTTTACTTTTATTTTAGTTTCAAGGATACATATGCAGGTTTCTTATATAGGTAAACTCATGTTACGGGGGTTTGTTGCACAGATTATTTCGTCACCCAGGTACTGAGCCTAGTACTCAGTAGTTATTTTTTCTGCTCCTCTCCCTACTCCCACCCTCCACTCTCTGATGGGCCCCAATGTCTGTTGTTCCCTTCTTTGTGTCCATGAGTTCTCATCATTTAACTCCCACGTATACGGGAGAACATACGGTATTTGGTTTTCTTTTCCTATGTCAGTTTGCTAAAGATGATGGCCTCCAGCTCCATCCATGTTCCTGCAGAAGAATGACCTCAATGCTTGTTATGGCTGCATAGTATTCCACAGTGTATATGTACCACATTTTTGTTATCCAATCTGTCATTGGTGGGCATTTAAGTTGATTCCATGTCTTTGCTACTGAGAACAGTGCTTCAGTGAACATTCATGTGCATGTGTCTACAGGGTAGAATGATTAGTTTAAATGGGCAGAGGTGAGACCTGTGACTTTTTGTCCTTGCTCCGTTCCAGGCATATGGCTCTCGTCTGGTACCAAAACAGCCTTCAACCCTTGGCCAGAGAGGAATGGCCTGCCTTTCCTTTTTGGAAACTTCTCTGATCAATCTCTTGTGTATCACATTATCTTTCCGGTGTTCTGCCTTTCTCCAAACGCCCCTGTGCGTTTTCAAGGTTTATAGACACGTATGTTGAACTTTAGGTGTTGAGATTTTCGGTCACATCTTTGGCAATACATCTGCAGGAAGAAAGTATGAGTTGATCAGAAAGGAAGAAAAAGCTACAAAATCTATGGCATTATTATTCAGAGGACATTTTCTGGTAGAGTTATGCTAAAATTTTTCCAATAAATTAATTTCACAGACTTTTAAGAGAGAGCTTTTAGATTAATGGAAATATTACTTAAATTTAAATTCAGCCCATTAAGACATCAATCATCTTGTTGTTGCGACATCATGTATTTCATGTTCACGACACACACAAATAAAAAAGAAATGAACCAAGAAAATGATTTGCTTTACTGTTTGGGGTGACCAGAGCCAAATGCTTGAAAAGATTTACCCTTAGTGGCTAAAGCTGAGAGCTTTGACCCGGAACTGCTGAGAGCTGCCAGAGCAGAGGGTGAAGCATGGCGGGAAGATCTGCAACCTCAGGAGGCGCTCTTCAGGGCAACAAGCAGGAAGCAACCTCCGTATTCCCCACATGGAGTAAGAACGCGACTTCCTTAACGGCACGTCTTTTTTCTGTCTGCCTCCATTCGATTTTTCTTCAGTTTCCCTAATATATTAATTAGCTATCTGATTCCTATTCTAATTCCTTTGCTTCTCATTTTATTTTCTTCCCTGCTTCCCTCAAAGTCTGCTCAGTTTGCGCTACCCCTGAGTCTTGAAGACTGACATTTTCTCTGCTCTTTCCCATGCAGTTCTGATTCTCACTGTGGACTTCAGCTCAACCTAGTGCTTTTGTGCACATTAGAAAAGGCACGCCCACTTTGGATGGGTGAACTGGAAAATGCTTCCTGCTCTGAGTTTTCACAGACCCATTTTCATAGTTCGTCCTCACACTGCTAATTACTCACAGAGATTGGGTAATTTATGAAGAAAAGAGGTTTAGTTGACTCACAGTTTCACAGGCTGTACAGGAAGCATGGCTGGGAGGCCTCAGAAAACTAACAATCATGGCGGAAGGAGAAGGGGAAGCAAGCACCTTCTTTACATGGCGGCAAGAGACAGACAGAGAGAGAGTGAGAGAGGGCGAAGGGGGAAGTGCCACACACTTTTAACCATCAGATCTCGTGAGAACTCCTCACTGTCACAAGAACAGCAAGGGGGAAATCTGTGCCATGATCCAATCACCCCCAACCAGGTCCCTCCTCCAATTCCACATGAGATTTGAGCAAGGACACAAGTCCAAACCATATCACACATATTGTTTTGAACTGAATGTTTGTGTCCCCCCCAAATTCACATATTGAAATCCTAACCCCCCCCAGGTGATGGTATTAGGATGGTTTTAGGGATCACTTTTGGGAGGTGACCAGGTCGTGAAGGATCATGAGGGAGTTTATATGAGAGCCTCCAGAGAGCTCCCTGGCCCTCTTTCTGCCATGTGAGAACACAGTGACGAAATGGCCTTCTGTGAACCAGCATGTGGGCTCTCACCAGACCCCAATCATGCTGGCACCCTGATCTTGAATTTCCAGTCCCCAGACTGTGAGAACTAAGTTTCTGGTGTTCATAAGCCACCACTTATTCAGTTACAGCAGCCAGAATGGACAAAACACAAACGCCCAGAGCCCGACCAGGGGTACAGGGTGGATCTGCACCCCATTTAGCCCCGTGGCTGAGTGACTTTGTGCAGCACACTCATCTTGGTGTCCCTGCCCCGCTGTCTCCACTGCCCCTTCCTCAATCCGTTGGACTTATTGCTCCTCGCTGGCCCATCTACCACTGGACCCCCTGCTCCACCCTTCAAATGTGCTTGCTGTGGTGCCCTTGAGTCCTTTGCCTCTTTTTTTTTTTTTTTGAGACGGAGTCTTGCTCTGTCGCCCGGGCTGGAGTGCAGTGGCCGGATCTCAGCTCACTGCAAGCTCCGCCTCCCGGGTTCACGCCATTCTCCTGCCTCAGCCTCCCGAGTAGCTGGGACTATAGGCGCCCGCCACCTCGCCTGGCTAGTTTTTTGTATTTTTTAGTAGAGACGGGGTTTCACCGTGTTAGCCAGGATGGTCTCGATCTCCTGACCTCGTGATCCGCCCATCTCGGCGTCCCAAAGTGCTGGGATTACAGGCTTCTTTGCCTCCTTTTCTACACATCCCCTGGGTGTATAGACAAGACTGCTCTCAGGTGTGCCATGGGTCCCTCAGCCTGGTGTATGTACCTGGCAGGATGGTGCTGCCACCCCCAGGACGCCTTTTCCAAGAGCTCCATGGGTGACTGTTGAATGGATGAGCGCATTGCTTTAGCCTAGCGCTGCTTCCTTGTAAGATGGGCCTAAAGGTTTCTTTGTACACAGTGAGCTATCACTTAGCTGGACATGTAAACAGACTGTAATTAATCTACTCTTGTACCAATCCCTGAGTTTTAGCCAATCGCAGGTGTTACAACCGCTCAAATAAGGCAAAGGCCCAGCTGTCACCAATCCGGCTGTGTCTGCACCTGACTTCCATTTTCTGGGCATCACTTTCCTTTCTCTGTTCATAAATCCTCTCCAACTCTGTGGCAGCACGAGAGTCTCTCTGACCCTATTCTGGTTCGGGGGTTGCCCGATTTGCGAATCATTCCTTGCTCAATTAAACCCTGTTAAATTTAATTTGTCTGAAGTTTTTCTTTTAACACTGCCAACCAACCCATCAATCCATCTCCCGTGGCTTTCTCTCCCTGCTGCTGCGTGGTGCTGAGGAAGTTGTCATGCAGGTGAGCTGACAATCCACATTCCTGCAGGAAGACGTGACCTGCCTGCCTCAGTGCTGCTGGGACAACCTTTGACTCGTTTCAAAATGACCTCTTCTCGGCCAGGCACAGTGGCTCGCACCTGTAATCCTAGCACTTTGGGAGGCCGAGGCAGGTGGATCACCCGAGGTCAGGAGTTCAAGACCAGCCTGGCTAATGTGGTGAAACCCTATTTCTACTAAAAATACAAAAATTAGCCCGGCATGGTGGCTTATGCCTATAGTCCCAGCTACTCAGGGGGCTGAGGTAGGAGAATCACTTGAACCCAGGAGGTCGAGGTTGCAGTGAGCCGACATCGCCCCTCAAAAAAATAAAAGAACAACAAACCCCCCCCCAAAAAACAAACAAAAAAACCGAAATGACCTCTTCTCAACGGTCCAACAGAATGTATCACCAAAACCCCTACTCTTCTCCAACTCCTCCATGAACGTCCCGTTTCTGGAAGAGAATGTCTTAACTCCTACCTTACCAAATGACCTTACAGAAACTCGAGGCCATCTGAGTTCTTCCAACTTCGACGTTCTTCATTTTCTTTATGTCTTTATGCACTTTTGATGTCTCCTTCACACCTCAGAAAGAAGTGAGTTCTTTCTTCTCCACCAGGCTAACCATGCAGACCACGAATCAAAGAGTTGACCGTTTCTCTTACACATGGGCTGGCCCTGTCTTTCCCGTGGATTGAAGCTCTTGTGCCTTCTCCTTTGCGGCCATTCCCCATGCTGGTCCCTTTTCTGGTCCTCACTGCCTCTGACCTGGCTTTGGCAGCAGTTTCTCATCAGGGAGGACCTTCTCCAGGTACTCCTCCTTCAAACCCTTACACACTCTAGCTTAATCCTTCAAACACACTTTTTTTTTTTTTTTTTTTTTTGAGACAGAGTCTCACTCTGTTGCTCAGGCCGGAGTGCAGTGGCACAATCTTGGCTCGCTGCAACCTCTACCTCCTGGGTTCAAGTGATTCTCCTGCCTTAGTCTCCTGAGTAGCTGGGATTATAGGTGCGTGCTACCATGCCCAGCTAATTTTGTATTTTTAGTAGTGACGGGGTTTCACCACGTTGGCCAGGCTGGTCTTGAACTCTTGACCTCAGGTGATCTGCCCGCCTCAGACTCCCAAAATGCTGGGATAACAGGCATGAGCCACCATGCCTGGCCCCAAAGCACAATTTTTGTTAAAGCACTTCCACTCCAAAGGAAAAAAATAAGTTAAAGCCTTACCAGTTACTGATACACAATGGATTCCAAATTCCATAGCCTGCCCTTCACAGGTCTACGGGTCTACGTAGTCTGAGTTCAATGGGAAACTACAGCCTTAATTTCCATAATTCTCTTTCCTCATTTTTACCACAGCCAGTGGAAATAGTTTCTCTTGTTCAGTTGTACCCATGGTTGGAGCCTCATTTTTTATTCATGTGTGTGTGTTACGTGATGTGTGTTTTTCTCAGCATCCACATGCCAGAGTGTTACTGAACTCCGTAGCCCAGATGAACAGCCACCTTTTCCTCTAAGCCCGTGCTCTGCCCTCCCTGTGAACAGAGGCCTCTGCCTTCTCTGAATTCATTCAGCCTGTCATGATCTCTTCCTTGTGACCTTTCTTTCTTCTTGTGATTCCGTTTGTATACTCATGCCTTATCGCCCCTTCTGAACCATAAACTTCTTGGAGGGCATGACTCCAGTAGGGTCATCTTTGTGTGTTCAAAGTCCCAGCACAGTCCCTTCCCCACAGGAGGTATATATATATGTATATATGGATAGATAGATAGATAGATAGATAGATAGATAGATAGATATAATTTAACTCCGTATTTTTTCTTATTTATTTTTTGTCCATCTACTGCCTGTTTCTTAAAAGCATTTAGGGCAACTTACAATAAAGGCCAAAGCATAGGATGAGATTGGTAAAATAAATCCAAAAGTCAGAAGGCACAGGTGACAGTGGTGAGAGGTTTGAGCAGACGATTCACACACACAAGGTGTTCAGCTGGCCAAAGGCTCAGGGAAAACCCTCTGCTTCACTAGCAAGCTAAGACACAAAATGAAAGTAGCTGGCTGGGCGTGGTAGCTCACGCCTGTAATCCCAGCACTTTGGAAGACCAAGGCGGGCAGATCACCTGAGGCCAGGAGTTCGGGACCAACCTGGCCAACATGGTGAAACCCCGTCTCTACTAAAATACAAAAATTTGCCGGGTTTGGTGGCACATGCCTGTAATTCCAGTTACTCGGGAGGCTGAGACACAAGGATTGCTTGAACCTGGGAGGCCGAGGTTGCACTGAGCTGAGATCACACCATTGCACTCCATCCTGGGTGACAGAGTGAGACTTCATCTCAAAAAATGAAAAAAAAACAATAAAAAACAAAAAACAAAACAAAACAAAACAAACAACGAAAGTAGCCATGTATTCCTATATTATTTAACTATTTTGTGGGCAACCAGTAGAGGAAGATCACAGCCGCGGTGTGGAAGAAGTTATAGGAAATGACCACTTTTATGCACCAATATTGGTGTTTACATTTATCATAAACTTCCTGTAGGCTAATTTGTCAATGTTTACAAAAATCTAAATATTTTTGGGTCTAGCAATTTTACTTATTAGAAATATATATATATGTATGTGTGTGTGTGTGTATGTATATATATATATATATGTTTTATTTTATTTTTTTGAAATGGAGTCTAGCTCCGTTGCCCATGCTGGAGTGCAATGGCACAATCTCGGCTCACTGCAACCTCTGCCTCCCGGGTTCAAGTGATTCTTCTACCTTAGCCTCCTGAGTAGCTGGGATTACAGGCACCCGCCACCATGCCCAACTAATTTTTGTATTCTTTTAGTAGAGATGGGGTTTCACTGTGTTGACCAGGCTGGTCTTGAACTCCTGACCTCGTGATCTGCCCACCTTGGCCTCCCAAAGTCCTGGGATTATAAGGGTGAGCCACCGCACCCTGCCATTTCTTAGAAATATTTCTATGGAAATAATTGTGGATAAGCACAGATATTAAGTAACATAATTGAAATATAACTATTTGTCTTTTTTCTTGCACTGAACACGTTTATCCTATTGTCATTGATATAATTATTATTTGTTTCATCCCTAATATATGGAGTTTCAAAATGACAATATTAACACTGTAACTAGTGAAAATTAGAGACAGCACTTTAGGATGGCTTTGAAGTGTTTTGGGCTTTAGGATGTATCCCATTAGGGACGTACCATCAAAATACTGTGTTTTAAGGTTATTATAAGAATTATTTTCTGTGTAGATATGACACCAACTGGATATTCTTTTGATTTATTTTCAGTTTTATGAAAGATCAGTTATTTAAAAATTTAATTTTGCTCTTTAAAATTTGAAAAATATGATATGGATTCAAAGCCAGCACTCTTTGGAGAGGTGTCTTCAGTAAGGTCCAGTTCCTGTCCTGACTCCTCCCCCATGTCTCCTGGATTCCTACCTCTCACCCCACCCAGCCCTTTTTTTTTTTTTGAGACGGAGTCTCGCTGTGTCACCCAAGCTGGAGTGCAGTGGTGTGATCTCAGCTCACTGCAAGCTCCACCTCCCAGGTTCAAGCAATTCTCGTGCCTCCACCCCTTAAGTAGCTGGGATTACAGACATGCGCCACCACACCCGGCTAATTTTTTTGTATTTTTAGTAGAGACGGGGTTTCCATGTTGCCCAAACTGGTCTCGAACTCCTGAGCTCAGGTGATCTGCCCTCCTCGGCCTCACAAAGTGTTGGGATTACAGGCGTGAGCCAGTGCGCCCAGTCTTCCTTTTTTTTTTTCTTTAAAATGGTAACATCCTGGTAATACTGTCCTTCATCTTCATTTTTCACTTAATCTATTTTGTAGATCACTGCATAGCCATAGAGAGAATTCGCTCTTCCTTTCACAACTACATAGTATTCTGTTCTATCAGGATTTAACCTATTTTACTCCCTGTCAATGGACATTTCAGTTAACAGTCTTTATAATCATGGACAGTACCAAGTAAGTGGCCTTGTGAAGGTGTCCTTTTGTGTTTTTGCCAGAGTGCCTGTGGTACAGGCTCCTAGATATGGGACCGATGGATCAAAGAGGTGATGCATATGTCATTCCGTCAACTCCTGCTGAACCCCCTCTACAGGGACTGTGTTATCCTTTGCGTTCCCACCAGCAGTGGATGAGTGCCTCTCCCTCCAGCTTTGTCCGCAATGTGTTGTCAAGCTGTGAGATTTCCGCTAATGTAATTGATGCGAAATGGCACCTCAGTATAGTTTCAACTAGCAGTCCTCTTATTTTTAGCAAGGTTGAGCAGCTTCTCCTCTGTGTCACTTGCATCTCTTTCTAAGGTACTGTCTCTTCATACGTCTTTCCCATTTTCCTTTAGTCTTAAGGGTGGAAACAATTTAGGGCACGCTTTAGTCTTAAGGGTGAAAACAATTTCCATTCCTGTTTTTTCCTGCTTCCGTCTTTGACTGTGAGGAGATGGTGGGACCCAGGGAACAACACAGCCTATCAGAATGGAAGCCTCACATTTACATAGTTACCAGTTTTATTTAAAGAACTTGGACTTCCTCAACTGTCAATTAGATCTAATGACTGATATTTCATGGTGTCAATCCCTGCAGTCAAAGACGACCAGGAGCACACAGCTGTGGTTGACAAGTTGGGTTTTTTCTTGCCGCTCTGAGGGAGAACACATGCCAGTGGGAACATGGGCACCGCAGTAAGCGGGTATGAGAGAGGACTGATGGGACCTGGACTTTGGCTGGGTGATTCTAGGGGGCTTGAGAAGGCAGAGCTTTGCTCTGGACAGGATGCTGCAGGAAGTGGGGGTGACTCTATGACCGAGCATCTTAATAAATCTCCTCTACAGGAGGGAAGACCAGACCAGACTAAGGCTATCGCTGGTAGAGAATTGGCCGTCACCTGTATTAGCCTGGATGCGGGAATGCTGGCTATTTTGTGGCCCAGACAATGTCTGTGTTTTGTTTATGCTGATGGTGCTGAACTATTAGAAAGCATCCCCACGATCCAATCAGCTCCCACCAGGCCACACCTCCAACACTGGGGATCACAATTCAACTTAAGATTTGGGTGGGGACACAGAGCCAAATCATATCAGGAATAATCTTGTTCATGTCTTGATCCATCCTGGTCACAAAATGGCCTTGTCTGTACATGTGTGATGTGACATCTTGTGAAATCGTTCAGGAAGAGAACACCAAAGCTCTCCAGGCCAGCTCGCAGCGGCACCAGCGCCTGGAAGACAGCGCCTGGGCAGCTCTGCTCTTCTCAGTGGGCGCCTGCAACAAAGCCTTGGGCCCTGTCCTATTTGTAACGTTGTAGTGCTGAGTGACCTATTTGTAATGTTGAGTGATTATAACCCTGAGGGAGACGACAGTGCCGTATTTTGGCACTTATTTCACATCATATTGTGGAATATCTCATCACACTGCATTCCACCTGAGAGAGAGTCAGCATCCAGGACACGGTCACCCATCTTTCTGGCTCAGCCTTTCAATATCCTGGAGGTCTTGTTTAAAGTGATTTGGCCAAAGGGAGAGGGATCTGGCTTCCAAGAAGGAAATCTAACTCAGGAGGGAGAAAAGGAGAGGAGGAGGGGAGAGAGACCATCTGCCCTTGGGGCAAGGGTATTCAGTTCCAGAGCTGGGAATTCGGAGGGCTGGGAGTCCCCCACTTTTCTACTGTTTTCCTTAAAATCTGCCCCCCGCTTCTAAAAGTGCATCTGCCTCTAGGGTACCTGTAAATAAATAATAAACCAGAGAAAACAAGCTTGAGCACACTTGTAATCTGGGGAACTGGAAATAACAGTCATTCTCTGTCTCACAAGGAGATTGTGGTCACCATGCTTCCTGAAGTACCTCCTGGTCTGATGAAAAACTTTAATACTACATGTAAGACTCTGGAACGTCTCATGACATAAACAATTCATACTTCAGGTTTTAAAAATAACGTATTAGATCACTGAGAACATAGACATTTAGGGAATTAGAAGGAGCACCACACTCGAACACATTGAAGATGGGATCGCAGCCACCTGGAAAGTGACATCACTCTTCTGAACTTCGCTATTTTCATTTATAAGAAATTCCTCTCATGGAGTTGTGATAATGATTAAATGTGGTAATGTGTTTTTTACAGCATCTAGTGTATTTCCTGACACACAGACATACACAGTAAATAATAGTCAATCATAGCAATAATGACTCTGAATATTCTGCCTCAATAAAAAATATTTTCTATATGTCTAACAAATTACTGATATGGCCATATTTTCTCTTCATAAAGTGACTTGAAGTTGTAATGCAAGGGTCCTAACTGGGTTTGGCTACTTAGCCTGGATGCCAAAAGTTAAA
Organism: Papio anubis; assembly: GCF_008728515.1. NCBI lineage: Eukaryota > Metazoa > Chordata > Mammalia > Primates > Cercopithecidae > Papio > Papio anubis. The sequence continues at coordinate 160,132,783 of NC_044981.1, forward strand.
ATATAATGAGAGTACTGGAGTCGGCACAACCACGGGGAGGCTGCACACACTCTTCTTGAGAAAGAAGTTACCACCTGCCCAGCTGCTCCTAGAACTCCGTGTGTGGGGTGGGTCACTGCTGTCGGATCCACCAGGTAGATGTCTGGAGAGTTATACCTTTCCTGTGAGAGTCTCACCCGAGCATGGCCTCACCCTGGGTTAGGGCGTGTCTGAGGAGGAGCCCTGTCCCGCATGTCTAACCTTGCTTCTGGCAATGATTCTTCTGCCCCAAAGATACCAAAGAGACAGTTTAGCCTCCAAGCCCACTGGGGACAGACCAGAACCAGGCTCTCCACCTGCTGGGACCTGAAAGGAACAGCGCCTTCTTAGGCACCCCAGCACCCTGACTCCAGGGAGCGGTCCCATGGGGGTGGAGTTGCTATCAGCCCTGTCAGGGCCCCAGGAGCAAGAGTGGATTTGCCCCTGGCAGGGAGAAATGCCACTTCGGAAGGAAAGAAAGGAAGCTGTGAATACTTGGAGCTTATCTGATTGGATTCAGCCTTTTCCGCCGGAGAAACAACTTTTGCTCCTTCATCTAAACCTTCTCCCCTGCACGCCATGTCTGTCATGTACTTGAATCCAAAGATCCAGGAGTTTCCAAAGTTTATTGAGCAGAACCAACAAAACCAGCATTTAAAAATAGATCTTCTTATGGCTTCCATTAAGTGACCTCCAAGAAGAATCTAATCAATAGTGTTTTCAACCACATTAATCTGGACTAGACGATACTGTGCCCTTAGTCTAATGCGTCGATTACTTGGTTATTGATAGTAAAGCTAATTGCCATATATATATGGCAAATATATATATGGCAAATATATATATATATATATTTAGACGGAGCCTTGCTCTGTTGCCACTTTGGAGTGCCGTGGCGTGATCATAGCTCACTGCAACCTCTGCCTCCTGGGTTCAAATGACTCTTGTGCCTCAGCCTCCTGAATAGCTGGGATTACAGGCATTCACCATTATGCCTGGTTGATTTTTGTATTTTTTGTAGAGACGGCGTTTCACCATGTTGGCCAGGCTGGTCTCCAATTCCTGACCTCAAGTGATCTGCCTGCCTCAGCCTCCCAAAGTGTTGGGATTACAGGTGTGAGCCACCAGTGCCCGGCAGCCAATTATATTTTGAGCATGTCGCGAGTCTTTACCTTTGGGAGTGGTGTGGAAAAGGACAATATACATTTTGGATGACTTCTTTTCTTTTTAAAACATGAAATGCTTTGGGGATGAAAATAGTTACCCAGAGGTCATGTGATTTTTAAAAAGTTGTTGAAGTCTTAAATAATCCAGAATTATTGACTCAAAACTCACTAAACAGTTATCTGCTGAGCATTGTGGTATGCAAAATAATGGCCCCCAAGTGGTCCTCATCCCAATCCCCAGAACCTGGGAACATGGCAAAGGGAAATGAAGGTTTTAGATGGAATTAAGGTTGGTAGTCAGCCAACTTTTAAAAAGGAAGATTATTCTAGATTATCTGGGTGGGCTCAGTGTAATCAAAAGGGTCCTTAAGTGTGGAAAAGGGAGGCAGAAGAGCCAGGGTCTGGGTGATACAATGGGAGAGAGACTCACATGGACATTGCTGGCTCTGAAGATGGAGGCGCCATGAGCCAAGGAATGTGGGCAACCCATGGAAGCTGGACAAAGCAGGAAAGGGCCTACCTATCTACCCCAGGCCCTCCAGGAAGAAACTAGCCCTGCCTACACCTTGGGTTTAACCCAGTGAGGTATGTGTCAGATGTCTGACCTCCAGAACTGTAAGACAGCCAATCTGTGCTGTTATAAGCCATCACATCTGTGGCGCATGTTTGCAGCAGCAATAGGGAACACCACCAGTGCCTTCCACATTCCAGGCTCCGTGCTGGGCTCTGCCACAGTGGACTCCTGGTCTTGTGGGAGAGGGAACCAAGGTGATTGGATGCCACAAGGTAGCTGCTTAGAGTCCAGGTCCTCTCCTCACCTCAGTTCCTATCCAATAGTGCTGTGTGACAGGCTTGTCAACCTGATGAGGGAGGAAGCAGGTTCGAAAATCACTGAACTCAGTGAAACAGAAATAATGGCATTCGGTGGAGAAGAACTGGTGTTTGAAATTGTTTATCAGGGCCGGGGGCGGTGGCTCAAGCCTGTAATCCCAGCACTTTGGGAGGCCTAGACGGGCGGATCACGAGGTCAGAAGATCCGGACCATCCTGGCGAACACGGTGAAACCCCGTCTCTACTAAAAAATACAAAAAACTAGCCGGGCGAGGTGGCGGGCGCCTGTAGTCCCAGCTACTCGGGAGGCTGAGGCAGGAGAATGGCCTAGACCCAGGAGGAGGAGCTTGCAGTGAGCTGAGATCCGGCCACTGCACTCCAGCCTGGGCAACAGAGCCAGACTCCGTTTTTCAAAAAAAGAAAAAGAAAGAAAGAAAGAAAGAAAGAAAGAAAGAAAGAAAGAAAGAAGGAAGGAAGGAAGGAAGGAAGGAAGGAAGGAAGGAAGAAAGAAAGAAAGAAAGAAATGGTTTATCAGACCTCCTTCTTACTCCAGTAAATTGCATTACATATTAAGGAATTTTGTTCCCAGTTGGTTGTTTTGACCTCACGTAGACACAAGGTAACTGCTTTCCAGTCAATTCCTCCTTCTTGTGGCCAACTTAATTGACTCAGGGTCAGTGCAATCCGATGAGAGGTTACCTTAAGCATCTGTCCAAAGGGTCTGGCTGCCTGGCTGTGCCCCCTGCTCCTCCTGGAGGTCAGGAGCAGCCCTTTGACTTGCGCGAGGCCAGGACCCCTGCTTGTTGGTTATGGGCTCTCCTGCTTCGAAATGGTTGGACTTGATTTTGTCAGTGGGCACTGAAAGAGAAAGGGGAGGTTTGGGGTCGGCACAAGGAACTGAGCAGGACGTGCTGACACTTGGGAATGCCGGCAAGCATGTCAGGGCAAAGACCTGAACCTAAATCTGAAGGCGGAGGAGAATCAGGACCGCGCGGAGGGTCCCGGGGGCTCCACGTGCTTTTCCACGGCTGAGGCCCGGGCAGCACTCGCTGTATTAGGGCTGCAGCGCGGTCCGGGCCAAGCCCAACGTGGAGCCCACTGGCGAGGGCGCCTTCCCGCCGAGAGCTGAGCGTCGGACTTACGACGTCCAGAGCGGTAAGACAGCCTGTCCACGCTGCTTTAAGCCACGACATCTGTGGTGCATTTTCGCAGCAGCGATAGAGAACTAACGCCAGCGCCTGCCACCGTCCAGGCTCGGCGCTGGGCCCTGCCACCGCGGACTCCGGGTCTCGTGGGAGGGGGAACCAGGGCTATTGGACGCAGCTGCTCAGAGAGCTGATGTCCAGCCCCTCGGTTCCCTCGGTCCATGCGAGTCAGGCGGTCTCTGCAGGGCGGGAGCCAGCGGATGCGTTCTAGCGGTCACCAAGGCGCGACCCTCATCCTCCTCTCTCCAGTACCCCCATCTTTCTCTCCCGGGAGTCCCGTCCTCCTCTCCCGGGGGCTCCTTCCTCCTCTACCCGGGACCTAGTCCTTCTTTCCCTGGTGCCCCCATCCTCCTCTCTCGGGGATCTCCGTCCACCTCTCCCCAGTGCCCCCGCCCTCCTCTCCTGGGGGCTCCATCATCCTCTCCTGGGGGTTCCATTATCCTCTCCCGTGGGCTCCTTTCTCCTCTCCCCGGGCCCCCGTCCTCCTCTCCCCCGTGCCCCCGTCCTTCTCTCCCCAGGGCCCCATCCTCCTCTCTCGGGGGCCCTCGTCCCCCTCTCCCCAGGGCTCCGGCCCTGCCTGGGGGTGGCCAAGACTTCCCGTTATCCTGGAGTCAGCAAGTCATCCCCACCTTGTGAGGCCCTGGAGGTGCATTTTCCGCAGTCGTGCATTTGACTCGCGGGCTCCCAGCCCTGCCTTCTAAAAATGCTTAGTCGAGAGGGATCACCAGTCCCCGCGCGGTGCACTCGGCTTCCTTGGTCTCACTGGAGGCGACACTCTCTTGGAGGGGCTGGTGTACAGGGGACTGAGCTACAGACCTCCAAAGGGTCAGTCGCTGCTCCTCAAAACAAATCCATGAAGGTGCAATGCCTTGCGTCGTAGGATGAACTTATTTTTTTCTATCCGAGTTCCCACTTTCTTTGCATGTTTTATCTTCTCATATTCTAGTGACTTGGGCTGCTGGTGCAGGATGCCAGGGGCTTTTTATTTTTATTTATTTTACTTATTGTTATTGTTATTATTATTATTTTTTTTGAGACAGATTCTCCTCTGTCGCCCAGGCTGGAGTGCAGTGGCGCGATCTCGGCTCACTGCAAGCTCTGCCTCCCGGGTTTAGGCCATTCTCCTGCCTCAGCCTCCCCTGTGCTGGGACTACAGGCGTCCGCCACCACGCCCGGCTAATTTTTTGCATTTTTAGTAGAGACAGGGTTTCACCGTGTTAACCAGGCTGGTCTCAATCTCCTGACCTCGTGATCCGCCCACCTCGGGCCTCCCAAAGTGCTGGGATCATAGGCATAAGCCACTGCACCTGGCTTTTTAAAAAGATGGTTCTGTTTTGTTTCTCTTTCAGTAACCTGATTAACTGCACGCGTTCATTGATTCAACCATTATTGCCATGTGGCCGCTTTGTGTCTGCCATTTTCATGCGAAGGAGACACTGTCCCTGCCCTCCTGGAGTTTATATTCCAGCAGGAGAAGAAAGGTGCAAATGAAGCAGTGAACATCTCATCTCAGGAAGGGATGGATGCTCCGAGGAAAATCAAGCCAGCAGGGAGGGGAGCTATTTATAGAAGGGGAAGGTCCTCAAAGGGCATTGGGGGCAGAGGGAGGGACCCCGCCTCCCCGCAGAGCTCACATGCAGCTGGGTAAAGTCATGGGATCCAGGCAGAGTGTCCTGTTTCTCACCCAGGAAAACTCCCTCCTCCATATTTTTATGTAAATTATCAAGATATTTCCAGCAAAAGTAGATTTTGGGAGGGCTTGAGCAGTCGGGATGGTTGCCTGGGGTCTCCACCTTGTTTTGCATGTGGAGACAAAGTCTAATTCCAAGCCTTTTTTATGAGCACTTCTCAAAACTTATCTTCTATTAGCAGAACGCAACCACCCCCTATGGCTAATATTGCAGAGGTTGCTTAGAGCAAAGTTTTCACTCAGGGCTAAAATTGGCTGAGATGTTTGGTGATGCTCAGTGTAGCCTCCCAGTGGGGCAGGAATGAGAAAAAATATCATGATCTCATAATATACCCATAATAATGGAAGTATTAATTTACCAAATAACGGGTTCTTTATATTTTTCACAGAGATTGCTCTGTCAGAACAGCTAGTGCATAGGATATGAAAAGGAACAATCTTTCCAGGTAATGTAGGGAAAAATGTAATTTTGCAAAACTTAATAGAGCAAGAGGCCAGAAATTGAGATCAAGGGAGGATGTTGGTCTCTGTATAAAGAACATCAATAGTACATGCAAGAGAATATCTCCAACTTTTTTTTTTCTTTTTTCTTTCATTTTAAGAATTAAAAGATGATAAAATCTTAAAATGCAAGGAGAATGTGTTAAGGTCCTGCTTATAAGCAGGGTAGAAAATGAAAAAGGTGATTTCACTGGTAGAGGCTAAATGTAGCTTTTTATTTTTTAATGAACAGCTCATAACATTTCTAACTGAGTAAAAATTAAACGAATAAATAAAAGGCAATTCTTCCCTAACTTAGGAAAAATCTGAAATTCCATTTCTCAAGAACGTAGTACATAGGTGATGTCTTAGTTATCTGTTACTGTATAAGAAATGACTCCTAAGCTTAATGGTTTTAAATAACAACGCTTTCTTAGCTTAGCTTAGCCGGGTACCTATCTCTGAGTCTCCCAGGGGGCTGCAGCTGAGATGTCAGCTGGGGCTGCAGTCTCATCTGAAGGTTCAACGGGGAAAGCATCTCTCTCCAAGCTCACTTATGTGGTTGTCAGCAGGAGGCAGCTCCTCACTGGCTATTATCTGGAGGCTGATCTCAGCTCCTTGCCTGCTGGGCCTCTCCACAGGGCAGCTGACACCATGGCAGCCAGCATCTCTGATATGGTTGGGCTGTGTCTGCACCCAAATCTCATCTTGAATTGTAATCCCCATGTGTCATGGGAGGGACCTGATGGGAGGTAACTGAATCATGGGGGCAGGATTTTCTGTGCTATTCTTGTGGTAGTGAATAAGTCTCATGAGATCTGACGGTTTTATAAAGGGCGGTTCCCCTGCACATACTCTCATGCCTGCTACCATGCAAGACATGCCTTTGCTCCTCATTTGCCTTATGCCATGATTGTGAGGCCTCCCCAGCTATGTGGAACTATGAGTCCATTAAACCTCTTTTTCTTTATAAATTACCAAGTCTCAGGTATTTCTTTATAGCAGTATGAAAATGGACTAATACAGTCTTTCAGAGTGAGCAACAAGAGAGGGAGATGGAAAGGCATGGAAGACAAAGCCTCCACCTCTTTGTAACTTAACCTCAGAAGTGACATCCATCACTTTTGCTGTGTTCCATTCATCAGAAGCCAGTTACTAGGTCCAGTGCATGCTTGAGGGGAGGAGATTGCACAGGAGGTGAACACCAGGGGTTGGGGATCATTGGGAGTCATCGTAGAGGCTGCTGACCACAGGCGATATCTGTGTACCTGCTTAGCTGTGATCAGTCTGCACTAGCAAGAAAACTTTCCACAAATCTCAGTACATAAATGCTGCTTAAGTGGAGAAATTTGAAGTGAGTTCATATCATTTTTTGGAAGGGCCGAAAGGATATTTTAGGCAAAAGTATGCTCATGAAAGTTATGGAAGAGGGAAGAAGGGAGTGGGTGAGCCCTTTGAGGGACTCCAGGCTGAGTCTATGCTCTAACAATACATTGAATAAATTATTAATAACCGGTCATCAGAAACAGCACACTGCTTTCCACTCCCAGGCCTTTTGAGCAGGCGCTGGGGAAAGCTATAACGTTGCTGGTTTCCCAAGTCCTGGGCGGTCAGCAGGCTGCATATCTGGAGGCACCTGTCCCATCCCGCTGCGTTCTCTGCTCATTAGCCTCTGTGCTTCCTGCTTTCCAAAGAGTGAGTGACAAAGGGGTAGATGCAGTAGCTATGACTTTCAGATCACAAGCTCGAGTGATCAAGAAAAGTAAACTACTGAGTTTTTCAAAAACCAGTTATATAATTTCCACGTTTCTAAGCCTCGGTATGACTCTCTCCACTGCTGTTTGCTAAGCTGCACCTGAGTTTCAGGAGGGTGGGGGAGAGCTCCTCCAGGGAGGAAGCGCCGGGAGCAGTGTTTGCTCTTTGGCTATCACGTCCACGCCTGCACCTGCCGAAATGTTCTGTGCTCTGCTGGGTCCATGGGGTCTGAGGATGAGTCACCAGCCTCTGTCTGTGAGGCCCTGGGGCTGTCATCTCCACGAGACGGAGGTAGCTGGGGCTGGTCCTGCTGCTCTGGAAGTTGCTGCAGCTCCGGAAGGCCCCCGAGGCTGGCCAAGGTGCTGCTTGCCCAGGCTTGCCATGCAGCCCTTTCTCCTTAGGGTCAGCATCTTTCCAGAGCTCTACCTGTGCAGGAAAGGTACAGGTCTCCATACCCTGGGTCACAGACACCTCCCTGGCCTGCGGAGGAATCCCCTCTCCTGCCCCCTGTCGGGGATGGAGGAGAAGGGCCCCTTCTCAGATGCCTGCCCTGAAGCTCCACCTCCCCTTGATTTTTCTTCTCAGCAAGTCACTTTCTGGATGGTGGTGGAAAGCATCACTCTGAGCCCTCACAGATTTCCTCACATCTTTTGTGCTGGCCCTAAGTGCTTTCTGTGTCCTTCAGGGCCATGCTTTCAAACTCAAAGGCCAAGGGGTGTGTGCTTCCCCTGTAGGCTGCAGATTTCCCTGGAACTGGTGGCTGTGGGGGGTTGGTGATGGCACTAGAGTGTTCTGGGGGGGTTGAAATAGCTGTGCGTACCTGTGTGAACCAGTGTGTGACTGTGTGCACCTGCATGGACAATTGAGTACGTAGGAGTGAGTGTGAGCAAATGAGAGTGTGGATGAGTGTGTGAAAGTGAGTGTATGTATGAATGACAGTGACTGTGTGTGAGTGTGTGTAAGACTGAGTGTGAGTGTGAGTGAGTGTATAAGAGTGAATTTGAGCAAACGAGAGTGTGGATGAGTATGTGAAAGTGAATGTCTGTGTAAGAATGAGTGACTGTGTGTATGAGTGTGTGTAAGACAGTTTATGAGAGTGAGTGTGTAAGACTGAGTGTATGAGTGGGTGTATGCATGTGTGAGTGTAAGACTGAGTTTATGAGTGAGTGTGTGTATGCATGTGAGTGTGTATGTGTGTTAGTGAGTGTGTATGTATGTGAGCGAGGGAGTGTGTGTGCAGTGGTTAACATCTAACAGACATTTCCTGGCCATACAAAGGACATCGAGGAGTCTGGGGTCCTAACTGAAGCTGGATGGAACGGCTGGGGCAAGGCCTAGTGAGAAGTCAGGGAGTGTGGGAGAGTGGAGACTGAACACAGGAAAGGCATGTGGGTTGTCTGGCAGAGAGACCTGAGAAAAAGATGACAGCCCCTTGCTCTCCGGTGTGCGTAGCTGTGAGGCAGCCGCTTAGCCCCAGGGATGAGGAGCTGAGGCCAGAAGAGGGTGGAAGTGCCAGGGAGGCAGGGTCGGTGTGGGATGGGAGGCCCTGTTATTCCCAGGCCTCTGCAGGTGGACAGAAGCCCCTAGTTGCTGCCTCCAGGGTACTGTCCTGCTCTTGCCTGCAGCTTGAAATACGAAGGCAAATCAATACAAAGGCTGCGAGCCCCATGATTCATCTGGGGACATTGGCACCAGCTCATGTTTTCAAATGTGCAATTACCCTGGAAGGCTCTAGGCTGGGGAGAATCTGCCTCTTCACAGTTGTGTGAGCGAGTGTGTGTATGAATGACTGACTTCAGATTTACGAGCAAGACGTGATAGTCAAATTTTTACGTAACTATGATAATCAGAGTTTGTATTTTGATTCTGATAGAAGAATTAAATGATACAATCATAGAGACAATGACTTTTTAAAATTGTGTGTGTCTTAGGTTCTTTCCACCCTATGGTCTTTTGTTAATTGTAATTATTTTTTCCATAGATAGACTCTATCGAGTCAGGCATGTTGAGTGATTCTCACATTTAATCTTGACCGTGGTCAGTCCTGCATGGTAGGCATCCTCACAAACTCTGTACAGGTGAGGAGACAAAACAGAAGAGATTAAGTCACTTGCTCACGTTCTCCCAGCAAGAAAAGGTTGAGAGCTGGGCTTTCACCCTGCAGGTTGCGTGGAAAATCTTTGCCATCCGCAGGTTCTGCCTGGCTTCCCTGCTTTGCATGGGGGAATATCGTCTGGACTCCTTTCAGAGCCCCTGACCAGGATCTGAGCTTGTTGAAGATAAGGACCTGGAACACAGTAGGCAGTCAATAAACACTTTTTGAATTAAACAATTAAACATAAAGACATTAAGTAATGTGGGTGATTAAACACATATAAAAAAAAGTGGTTTTGTGTTGAGGTTGAAAGTCATTTAAAAAATGCAGTGTTCTATAAGAGTCTGATATTTGTAAAGAAATAATAAATAACTTAGGTGCTAGGAATGCAAATTTATGACCACCACAGACAACACTGGACATCGACAAATAACGTTTGTTCAAACACCAGTGGTTTCATTATGAATTATTTAACTTCTCTCTCAGCATGGAAAATAATTCGGATGTGATTGCATCTTTTCCTAATGTCAAATGTGCTGTACCTCTGCGGGTGGGAACCAGGAGTCGCTGGATAAACATGGACCAGCCAACGCCACGTGGGTGTGCAGGTCTGGTGGCCCTTCCAGTCTCCGGAGTGCTCCGGGAAGTCACTGAGTGAGAGGAGCATGGAGTGGAGTGAGAAGGTGACACAGCCCCAAATCTGGATACGTGGAAGCATCAGATGATTATCTACTGAATGGGGACTGTCTCCACCATCGTTGGAAGCAGTGAGTGCCGTGGAAGATGTTAAGGAGCAGGGACCACTCTCAGGGGCTCCCGGGATGGCCAGTAGCATAATCCCAGTAGCCCCCCGTGAGGCGCTACCATTATCCCCATTTTACACACTGGTGAGGTAAGTCTCAGAGAGGTAACGTAACGTCCTCAAGGCTTTCCAAAGAAACTGGAATTTGCACTCAGATGTTCTGACTTTTGAACGTGCGCTCTTCACTCCAGCACAGTGCTGTCTTTCTTTGGAGTCTGGTGGTGGATCTGAAAAGTTATGTAAATTTTGCACTTCACTTCCCACACTCCTTGTCTCAGTCTCTTTCATGGGATGACTCAGGTTTTGAAATGCGGACCTGAGAAAGACGTGAACCCCCCAGATTCTGCCTTTGTGACGCTGAGCACCTTTAGAGCAGAGAGCAATGGACTTGGTCTATGTTAGCTGGACTCTTCATAGCAATTATAGCCTTGACTGAAATTCAATATTACATCCTGGGATATTTCTGTGTTTGGTAGCACCTCAGCTACAGATATGGTCCACCTACAACAAAGTTCTTTGTGTTGGGACATCTGGGATTAACTTCTTGAAATATGGTGCCAGGAAGGATTTCGTGTTCCTAAAGAATGGGTGTGTAACCTCTGTGCTTGGTTCACCACGAGGGCCAAACCTAGTGCTTAATTCAACCCCAGTTTAAAGTTAATCCCATGCAACCTCTGCATATTTGGGAAAAAATAAAAACAGGGATTTTCATGTATTTTCCTACTTTCCCTGAGAAATTTCAGATCGCTTCAAGTAGCTTTTGTGCATTTGGAAATGGGAACTTACCATAAGCCTTTCTAAATCTTTTCTTGGAAGTATGTGGGTGTTGAACTATAAACGTAAGAACATAAATATTTCACTCATTACACAGACCTCACCACACACCACACAACATTTTGTTATGAGTGTGGCCTAGGTGACAACATCCACATTCTGTGTCTCTGTGCACCACAAGAAGCAGGGGTTGGCAAACTACAGGACGTGGGCCAAATCTAGCCCACTGCATATTTTTATGAATAAAGTTTTATTTAGAATACAATTACACAAGTTTATGCATGTGTTGTCTGTGGCTGCTTCTGGCCTACAATGGCAGACTTGAGTGGTTGCCACAGAGACCTTATGTACAGCCTGCAAACTCTAGCATGTTTTCTTTTCCTTCCTTCCTTCCTTCCTTCCTTCCTTCCTTCCTTCCTTCCTTCCTTCCTTCCTTCATCCCTTCCTCCCTCTCTCCCTCCCTCCCTTCCTCCCTCCCTTCCTTCATTTCTTTGAGACGATGATTTGCTCTTGTTGTACAGGCTGGAGTGCAATGGCACGATCTCGGCTCACTGCAATCTCCACTTCCTGGCTTCAAGCGATTCTCCTGCCTCAGCCTCCCGAGCAGGTGGGATTAGAGATGCCTGCCACCACGCCCAGCTAATTTTGTATTTTTAGTAGAGACAACGTTTCACCACGTTGGCCAGGCTGGTCTCAAACTCCTGACCTCAGGTGATCCGCCCACCTTGGCCTCCCAAAGTGTTGGGATTCCAGGCGTGTGAGCCACCGCACCAGGCTTCTCTAGCATGTTTTCATTGTAGCCCTTTACGGAACAAGTTTGCTGACCCCCGGAATAAAATGTAAAAGACAGGCAGCACCATAGAAACTCCTGTCTGAAGAGAATTTCAGTTAACTGGCTAGACAGTGGGAACACACTTAATATTTTTTGCAAGTGGTGGGGGCAAGCAGGGAGTAAATTGTTCTGCTATAAAGCTCTTCGTTTTACATAGAGTGTAGTGAGGTCCTAGATTCAGAAAATAGGGGTTCCAGTAGAAATTCTTCCACTGAACATGTGTCTGTGGGAAACGGCTTCACCTTCACAAGAAACCTTAGCTGCTTCACTTGCCTCTTAGCATGGCTGAGAGGGTCAAAAGGAAGAATGGAAATGAATTTGTCTACAAAGTGTTATTTTTGTGGCAGGTTGGGCGTAAGAGCTATGTTTAGCTCTGGACAGCGATATTTTTCAACATCCGTTTGTTGAGGTATCTGTTTAAACTAACAATTGTCTAGTACCTTCCCAATCTACCCTCAGTTAGATTTTCAGAGTAGTTTGTTAGATTACGCGTTTATTATCGTAACTCTCGGTTCGCATTGTGTGGGAGAGAAATAGAATCTATTCATTTTGAAACTTGAGGAATGGGAATTGACAATATAGATATGGAAGCCACAAAAGGAAAAACTGAAGAATTGAAGCAGTATGGTGTATAAATAGGGCAATTTTTAAAATATTTGAGTTAGCCAAATAATTTTCTTTTTTTTCCTGTTTGTAGTGTTTGGCTGTGTAGACATGACCTTAGTTACATTAACTCATGAAACATCACCACATTGAGAAAAATCTGTATTAAAATAAAATTTAAATGAATTTTCAGTATGAATTGGATGCAAGAACCCATAAAGATGTATTGCCATTATTTCAAACATCATTGAAATTAGACTTAATTATCTGTGCAATTTGCTGGAAATAGCATTTTAGCATTTTTGATCAAGTATATGCCATTAATTTTAAAATAGAAATGTAGCAAGCTGGTTTTTAAAACATCCCCCAAAATATAATTTCTAAAGCACTTCTTTGAAAAAGTCTCTCTTCTTCCTTTCCTCATCCCAAATGTTTTGCCATTCCTAACTCTTAAATTGGCAAACAGATTATTTTTGCTTCTTTGCTTATTCCTTTTTAGACCATGACAATTTTGAGTGGCCAGATGGGTTCGGGTGACCACCCAAGATACTCACATTAGAGGAAGAAAGGAAACAGTTTTGCTCTTCAGTAATTTCAGACTTTTAAAGGACACAGGTTAATGGCTTTTTATTATTGGGTTTTTCTTTGGGGAAAAGTAATCTTGTATTTTCTCCAGGTATGCTGGTGTCTGTACGGCACACGGAAAAGATGAAATTTATCAAATTAATTCACTTGGATATTTCAACCGAGTAGTCATCCTCGGCAGCACGCTTTGTAAGAGCTCATTTTCTATCAAGGTAACAGTGTTAAGTGTACGGAGCCAAACCTCTAGAGGCTGTGATTTGTGTTTTCACGCCTGCCTTCTTCATGGAAATCTATTTCACACAACTGAAATGCATCGACGGTATAGCAGGGCTTTGCCTCTTGAGCTTCATGATGGGAGCTTGTCCCAGAATCATCTCCAAGGCCTTCCTCCCACCGTTGCCCATGCCAGCGCTGACATTCCAGTTTCCCACCTGCCTGCTGCCTGAGCCTCTGTTCTGTGGCTCCTGAGCCCCTGCCTTTCAGTTGGTTCTCTTCGCTGTCCATCCAACTGACTCCATGCCTCGGCCTGTGTCCCACACCCTCCCTGCCCTTTGAAGCCTGACCATCCCCGCTCCCCCGATTGCCCATCATCTGCCACACACGGCACTCCCAGGTGACTCAGGGTTCGGGGAGGAGGAGAGCAGACGGAGCCTTGGCTGGCATGGCCTCTGCACAGGGCTGCCGTGAAGCAACTTCGTGACAGCAGTGGAGAGGTGGCCCAGGAGCGAGACAAGCAGGCCCCAGGCCTTGGACTCAGACACGCTGGGTCTGATCAGGCCTGTGTGGGAACCGGTGTTTTAGGGACTGAGTACTCCCTCATAGAAAAACTGATCCTAAAGAAAGAGTCAGGAAGACACCAGTGGGCCAAATCAAAGAGGAAGAGAGGCTCTCAGGACATCATGGCACTTACTACTTGGGTTTGTCTCCTGGTCCAGAGTTTTGTGGGCTCATGTCTGATTTTCTTTTTTTTTTTTTTTTTTTTTTGAGACGGAGTCTTGCTCCGCCGCCCCGGCTGGAGTGCAGTGGCCTGATCTCGGCTCACTGCAAGCTCCGCCTCCCGGGTTCACGCCATTCTCCAGCCTCAGCCTCCCAAGCAGCTGGGACTACAGGCGCCCGTCACCACTCCTGGCTAATTTTTTGTATTTTTAGTAGAGACAGGGTTTCACCCTATTAGCCAGGATGGTCTCGATCTCCTGACCTCGTGTTCTGCCTGCCTTGGCTTCCCAAAGTGCTGGGATTACAAGTGTGAGCCACCGAGCCCAACCTCATGTCTGATTTTTAAGAGAGAGAGAGAGAGAATGTGTGTGTATGTGTCAGAGAAAAGTGGGGAGAGAGAGAGAGAGGAGAGAGAGAGAGGAGAGAGAAAGACAGTGTGCGCGTGTGTGTATGTGTCAGAGAAAAGCGGGAAGAGGGAGAGAGGAGAGGGAGAGAGAGACAGACAGAGAGAGAGAGAGAGAGGAGAGAGAGAATGCTTACATGAGCACCCAAGAGAATGAAGTAAAAATAAAAACGCCAGTTGGTAGATTGCAAAACTCTTCTCAGGTTTGACTTTGTGGTTCTTCCCACAGAGACCACTCCCAGGGTCCCCTTGAATATGAGCAAGCCTTGTGACGAGGTGCTTCCACCAACAGGACGTGAAGGGAGTGGCATTCCCTCAGCACTCACAGGCGTGCAGCCTCTGTCTCACTCCCTTGGAAGGCTGCCCTGAGAGTGCCAGGGAGAGCACCAGGCCCACCCGCGGGAGGGTGAGAGGCCGCATGGAGGGAAGCTGAGGCACCCAGCCAGCACCCTGCACCCGTAGCCAGGCATGCTGGTGAGGCCCACTCAGTCCTTCCTGCCCAATAGTCCAGCTCGATGCAGCTGCGGGAGCGAGCCTAGGTGAGAGCAGCAGAGGAACCACCCACCCGCCGACCCACGGAAGTGCGAACAGCCATAAACTGTGTTTAAGTCACTGAGTTTTGGGGTCATTTGTGGTGCAGCAAATGCGACAGAACCAGGCCGCTTTACTGAAGTCGCAGTAAGATCTGTTGGGATGGCCGGGCGCGGTGGCTCAAGCCTGTAATCCCAGCACTTTGGGAGGCCGAGGCAGGAGAATGGCGGGAACCCGGGAGGCAGAGCTTGCAGTGAGCCGAGATCCAGCTGCTGCACTCCAGCCTGGGCGATAGAGCGAGACTCCGTCTCAAAAAAAAAAAAAAAAAAGATCTGTTGGGATGTGTTTCTACTACTCTGGAAGAACACAGCGTTCTCCTAAGTGCTGGGGGAACTTACTGTCCCAGCATCTGGAGCGAGCATCCTTCTCACGGAGGGGGTGTTCTTCGTGCAGTGGGTTGATGGTGGGGCTGTGTGAGTCTGTGAGAACTGCTTTGGGGCAAAAAGGGAGACCTGAGATGCCGAGGTAGCAACAGTTTTCTACATGAGGACGCGGCAGGAACTGGGGGTTAGGTCAGAGGGCGGGAAAGACGGAGCTGAGTAGCACTTTGGGAGGGGTCCCCGGTCTGCAAAAGTGTCTGAAGGACTTTGGAGAGGCTCACAGTGGATTCGCTGTAATGTAAATGCCTCGGTTACACACAAAACTGATGCGAGTGTTTGGACACCCTGGGACATCTGACTGACACACGATTTCAGTGCGTGAGGACCCCAGAGGTTCAGACTCAGTGCAGGTCTGGTGATGTTGTGGTGGAAGCTCCTTTTTTTCATCGCCCAAAGGAGGCTAAGTGGGTAGGAAGGGCCTCATGAGCAGGTGTCCCAGAGGGGCCAACCAGAGAGCAAGGAAAACGGGGAGGGGGTCCCAAAGCTCCAGCTCAGCATTCGCTAATGCTGGTGTGACCTCTCTGGAGGGTGCCTGAACTAACTGGAGATGGGGGCCACACGGGGCAGGCGGAACAGAGATCCACTCTCAAGAGGAGAAGAGAAGAGAAGAGAAGATAGAAAAGTAGTCCTGCAAAGTGACTCCGTTCTAAACTTGGCACCAGTGAGAATGGGGGAAGCAGAGACATGCAGAGAAAGCCAGAAATGCGGAGGATGCTCAGTACGTGTCTTTGGCTGGAGGGAATGGTGAGTGGGCTCGGGAAAAACTCTGCTAGTCTGTCAATTTCCAGGTGGAGAATCTGTAATGACTTTTCTGGCTGACTTGGCTGATCAAAGTAGGTCCACATTGTTTTCCTTTTTTTTTTTTTTTTTCGAGACAGAGTCTTGCTCTGTAGCCCAGGCTGGAGTGTAGTGGTGTGATCTTGGCTCACTCCAAGCTCCACCTCCCAGGTTCACACCGTTCTCCTGCCTCAGCCTCCCAAGTAGCTGGGACCACAGGCACCCGCCACCACGCCCGGCCAATTTTCTGCATTTTTTGTAGAGGTGGGGTTTCACCGTGTTAGCCAGGATGGTCTCAATCTCCTGACCCTGTGTTCCACCTGCCTCGGCCTCCCAAAGTGCTGGGATTACAGGTGTGAGCCACTGCGCCTGGCCTGTTTTCATTTTTTAAAAAACGTGCTCCCATTAAGTAAATAACCTTTTATTAACATTCTTCTGGGCCGGGCACGGTGGCTAACATGGTGAAACCCCATCTCTACCGAAAATACAAAAAAATCAGCTGAGCGTGGTGGCGGGCACCTGTAGTCCCAGCTACTCAGGAGGCTGAGGCAGGAGAATGGTGTGAACCTGGGAGGCAGAGTTTGCAGTGAGCTGAGATTGCACCACTGTGTTCCAGCCTGGAAGACAGAGCGAAACTCTATCTCAAAAAAAAAAAAAATTCTTCTGAATAATTTCATGCATCTGTATTAGTTTTCTGTTGCTGTGTACCATATCACCACACACTTAGCAGCTTAGAAAAAACATGCACTTACTGCTTCTTAGTTTGTGTGGGTCAGGAGGCTGGGTTGTAGGCTGCCTGGGGCCACTGCTCAGGGGCTGAGCAGGCTGAAATGAAGTTGGCTAGAGCTGGGTCTCCATGGACACTCAGGGTTCACTTCTAAGCTCGGTTTTTGTTGGTGGAATTCATTTCCTGTTGGCCGTTGGCTGGGGCTTGCTCTCAACCCATTGAGCCTCCTTGTGGTTCCTTGCGAGGTGGCCCCATAGGCAGCTCACAGCAAGGACATCTGCTTTGTTCCAGGCCAGCATCTGTGGCCTCACCTTCTTCAGAGTCCCCTCTGATTGGGTCAGGCCCATGTGGAATAATCTTCTGATTACCAAAATCAGTAGGTGGGTGCCCTACTCACAGAGGCCCCCCTCACACTCCAAGGGAGGGCACTGCAGGGTGTGTACACCAGTGGGCAGACTCTTGTGGATCGTCTCTATTCCTGCCTCCCATAGTGTTTCTGTGTGAGTAATTTGGTCTCAGGAAATTACTGAAGGTTGTGCCTCAGTTTATTCATGCTCCTATAACAAAATACCTTAGATTAGGTAGTTTATAAAGAATTTTGTTTCTTACAGTTCAGGAGGCTGGGAAGTCCAAGATCAAGGTGCTGGCATTCAGTGTCTGATGAGGGGCTGAAGACAGAAGGGTCAAAGAGCCTGGTGAGGTCCCACAAGCACCTTCGTAAGGCACTAATCCCAGTCATAAGGATGGAGCCCTAGCAACTGTACCACCTCTTAAAGCCTTCATCTCTTAACACTATCACATTGGGGTTTAAGTTCCAACATATACTTTGCGGGGGCACATTCAGACCATGGTAGATGTCATTACAGGTTGCAATGTATTTCCTACCTTTCTCATGACAGACTTCAGAAGGACCTACACTCCTGTATGACCTAGTGGCCTCCGATGTTGTCCTCAGTCCAGCCACTTGATGGTTCAAGGTCAGCCTGCTTATCTGACTTCAAGGTTGAGGGTCTGGAGCTGACGTTCCCCAGATGAAATGGGGGAAAGGCAGAAAGCGTTTTCTTTGTACTTTGGTCCTACAGAATTTACTTACCGACTCCACAGAGTTGAAAGAGAAAAACTGGAGCAAATGAGGAGAACCAGGGAAAATAACCTATCACGCCCTGTACTTGGAAGTCATGCTTCAAGTGACAGGAAGGGACTATCTGCCATCGAGAGCGGTCACAGAGAACATGTTCACCACATCCATGCCCGCCTTTCATGCCAACCCAGCTTCATGGGGAAACCAGTTTGGTGGGATTACCATGTTAGTCCTGGTACATGCTAATGTGGGAAACCAAATATGAGTGGGTTTACATCTTGTTAGGTTCTCCCGAGATCTCTAGATGATATTTTAAAATCTTTTTTTCCTTTGTTCCTCCATGTGCTGAGCTCATTTCAAGCACAGCCAATTCAAAGTTAACCTCTGCCGTGTATCTGCAGCCGGGACTGGGAGCACTGAGGTGATTCAATGCGGTAATTAACGTCAAACACGAAACAATCAGCGTGTGTGGGTGATCATGTCTAAATAACTCAAAAAGAAAGACCCAGTGTGTTTGGCATGTTTAGATACAGACTCTCACCTTGTTTGCCTTTACAACGGTCTCACAGATTCCAGGTTGGTTTGCAGATTATGAATAATGAGCATATTACTCATGCCCTGAAAGCATGACATTTGCAAATCACACCGTTGTTGCAGTCTTAAGAAATACCACATGATTCTGTTTTGACATATTTTATTTTCAGGAAGGAGAGCAGTTATCTATATGGGCTCACCTCAAAGTGCCTACAACTGATGGAGCATTATCATATTCCATAAATAATTTGGGCACGAGTGTCATTCTAGGTATAAATCAAAAGGACAACTTTTGCTTCCAGATTTGCCTGTGTTTGTAAATTTATATTGTATTTAGTAAGGAAGGAGGTAACCTGCAGAGCTGTTCAAATGGCTTAAAGCTCACTAGCTGTTGGGAGCCAGGCAGCAAAACTAAGAAGCTGTAGCTTTATTGGCTGGTGTTACAAAGAACTGAGGCTTACGAAGTAGATGGGAGAGGAAGCCATTGTAGAAGCTGGCTGTGGTCCAGAGCTGTGGTTCCCAAACCTGCGCGTGCCTTGGAGTCGCCTGGCAGACTTGCCGAACACAGGTTGCCGGGCTCCACCCCAGACTCTCTGGTTCACTGCATTTCTGCGCAGGCCAGTGTGATGCCGAGCCCACGTTCAGAACCCTTCACCAGAGAGCGAAGTGTTCCTCATGGGAAGAAAGTCGGACTTTTCTTTAGGGAAGCACTTTGATGAGACCCTTCCATTGACAAGTTCAAGACTCCTACTTAAGCTAGTTTGGATTCAAAAGCAGAATTCAAAAAGTAGTAAGGCAACATGAAAGTGCAGTTGCACTGTATCATAAAGCAAGGGGAGTTTTATTGTTGGGTGGTAGCTGGAGGGCAGAGACAGGACCCTGGATGATCGGGAGAAAGGTGAAAGGACCAGGCGTACGGTCTATAGTAAGATGGTGGCAGACCTGGAATCCACATGGTAAGAAACTTCCTGAGGTTGGGAAGGGCCAACGAATCCCTAGAAACAGTGGCATCAGAGGTTCAATGTGAAGTTTTCCTGAACTGTGTTGCTGTTCTTCCTGTGACCCCCAACTCTGAACTCCACCATCATCCCCAGCATTTGCTAAAGATCAGGTCTGTTCACTAGCCACGCTGAGTTCTTTAGGATCTTGCCACTCAGGGTGTGATCTATGGACCTAGAGCAAGTTGGCCTTCCCGAGAGCGTCTCAAAAATGCAGAGTCTCAGGCTCTGCCCCCACCTACTGGATTGAAGTCTGGAGTTTAACAAGATCCCCGTGATGCGTTTGTGCATTCATGTTTGAGAGGAGCTTTTAAGGCAGAGCTGTCCAGACTTCTATGATATCACTATTGCCAGGGACACTTTTTAGGCTTGCAGATTTAGGGCCCCACCCCAGCCCTTCTAATCAGAGTTGTCCAGAGAGAGGCCTAGGAATCTGTGTTTCTAATTCTTATGACCGGGCATGTTTGAGAGGAAACTTCTTTGAGGGAATGAAGGGGAGCTGTTTGGATGCTTGGGTGGTTAAATCGAGGCAGGGACAGGATGTCAGCCACAGGAAGCACGCAGCAGGTGGGGACGAAAATGAACAGAGAGTAGGACTTTGTAGTAAAAGATGACAGAAAGACATAAACCCGCTGCAGGAACCTCAGACCGCCTTGGCAGCATTAGGAAGGTCTCTGGATTTCCCCTAGACTGGTTGCCTTCAAGTGGTGGGGAGGGATTTGGTAACATCTGGAGACACTTTTGGTGGTTACAAGTGGGAGATGTTACTGGCATCTAGTGGGTAGAAGCCAGGGATACTGCTAAACCTCCTATAATACACAGGACTGTCCCTCCTACAGTGGCCCCAAATCTTAGCAGTGCTGAAGTTGAGCAACCCTGGTCTAGGGCTGTGGCTTTAAGTGTGGTCCCGAACCGGCAGCATCACATTGCCCGGGAATACCGGACTTGTTAGACACGTTAGTTCAGCTGTCTTTCCCTGAGGGGGCTGCATCTCAGACCTCCTGGGTCACACACCGTAGGGCTGGGGTCCAGCCATCTGTGGTTCAGCAAACACTCCAGGTGCTTCTGATGCACGCTACAGTCTGAGGGCAACTGCGGACATCGGTAGAGTGGGGCTCCCATTTTTGCCCATACAAATTGCACAGCAAATGAAAGGGTGGCCTAGGAGGCTCAGCACTTGAGGCTGTCTGGGTTCAGCTGCCACACCAGCCAGGGAGTCTTGTGCGACCAGCCTCGTGTCAGCACTCCCGTGACAGGGGTCTGCACAAGGGCTCCGTGCGCCTCCTGAGAGCCCCGGCCGAATGTGGCTTCCTGACTCCACTCAAGACCCAGGGACGTGCAAGCTCCCCGGGGGTCCCCATATTCTCTCCAAGTTTGAAGATGGCTGCCTTGTATTCTGTACTAAAATGAAGGTCACTGTTTCCTCTCGTCCCATCTCTGGCTGTGAATGAATTTTTTTTTCTGTTTTCACGCTATACTTGATATTCAATTTAACCTGATTTCATGGATTTATAGTGGTGGATATAGTTACCCTCAGGGCCATAATGTTGGCTGTGTTTCTGAACAGAGCCTGCAGCGTTCTGCAGAGGTGCCTTAGGGCCCTCGCCAGGCAGTGGCTGGGCACGTTTGCTTTTACGCTGTGCTAGTTCTTGCTCTTCTCCTCCCCACAACCAGACACATTCCATTTTAACTGTTGTGTGAACTGGGCTTCTGAGGGGGGATTAAAGCTTTCTTCTGCTGAAAAAGGACAGCACTTCCCAACTTTTTTTTTTTTTTTTTTTTTTGAGACAGAGTCCATCTCTGTTGCCCAGGCTGGAGTGCAGGGGTGCGATCTTGGCTCATGGCAAACTCTGCCTCCTGGGTTCAAGTGATTCTCCTGCCTCAGCCTCCCAAGTTGCTGGGATTACAGGTGCATGCCACTGCACCCAGCTAATTTTTGTTTTTTTAGTAGAGATGAGGGTTCACTACGTTGGCCAAGCTGGTCTTAAACTCCTGACCTCAGTGATTTGCCCACCTCGGTCTCCCGAAGTGCTGGGACTACAGGCATGAGCCACTGCGCCCGGCCTTCCCAACTTTTTTCTTGTTCAGGCACACACAGAGAACGGAGCTATTTATGCAAGGATAAGCTGAGGGGCTTTGGAGCCTTTGAACAAACTCCCTGGAGGCTGGAAGGTGTGCGTTCAGGCCCACCAGCACCTACCGTCCGACTGCAGCAGCACATCCTGGCAGAATCCTGTGCCCCGCATGCTGGTCAGGAACACCCTGTGCTGTCTGATTCCTACTGTGACCCCATGTGTGTGAAAGAGTGAGGCTCTGTCCTTGTGAGGACATCCCCAAGGACACCTGCCTGTGGGCTGGGTACCCTGGGCGTCCCCAGTAGTGTTGACAGCTCTGGATGGCTCTGGGTGGCCCAGCCTCAGAGCCTTGCCTCGCTCCTTGTTAATGTAACAATTGTCCATGGAACATCTCCTGTGTGATGAATGCTGTGGCAGATCAGCTGACTTCTGGTGGCTCTGTAGCAAGGCTCTTCAGCATGGCGTGTGGCCGTCATCTCCACTCCACTAAAGAGCCGCTAAAGCCCGAAGAGATGGAGTGACTGGCCTCAAGTGACCGGCTCCAAGCTCAGCAAGACGTGCAATCTGAACTCTGCCTAGAGCTCCACCTGAACCCCACCATCTCTTAAGTGCAACGACAGGTCAGCCTGTGATGTCCGTTGGCTGGAGTGAGGACCGAGCCTCTGTTCTCAACCCCATCAGTGTGGTGTCAACCCCCAGGGCTAATTCAATTCATTTAAGTGAGTATTTCTGAGTGCTGACTGTGTGCACAGCACTGCAGCAGGAGTGATACACTCCGAGTAGCTGTTTATTTGAACAGGTAGAGGACTTGTCAGTCTGTCTTCTAGTTGTAGCCTTTTTCTTTTGAGACAGAGTCACATTCTGTAGCCCAGACTGGAGTGCAGTGGTACGATCTCGGCTCACTGCAACCTCTGTCTCCCGGATTCAAGCTATTCTCCTGCCTCAGCCTCCTGAGTAGCTGGGATTACAGATGCGTGCCACTGCACCTAGCTGATTTTTGTATTTTTAGTGGAGACGGGGTTTCACCATGTTGGCCAGGCTGGTTTCGAACTCCTGACCTCGGGTGATCCACCTGCCTTGGCCTCTCAAAGTTCTGGGATTATAGGCGTGAGGCCCCGCACCCGGCCTAGTTGTAGTCTTAACAATGTTTCAAAAAGTGGAGGTTTCAATGCAAAAGACATATTCCCAACCAAAACAAGGACGATATTGGGAAACGTAAGTTATTTTCACGTGAGTTTGCGACAGAATAGCTAGGAGACCACCGAATGTTTGTTCCTGTTTCTGAGCACACAGCCAGACTACATTTATCTGCTCTCCTTGCAGTTGGGTATTGTGATGTTACTAAGTTCTGGTTGCCTGAACACAAGCAGGTGTGATGTGCCCCTTCCAGGCCTGCCCCATAAAATGTCCCCACAAGTGATCCTTGACCATCCTCCCTCCTCTGCTGGCTGGACCAGGGGGCTTTGGAAGGCATCTGTTGAAGATGGCAGAAGGGAAGGAGGTGGGCCAGCATGGGGGGAGCTGCCTGTCCACCCTGCATGCCTGATGTGGGTTTCTCCCAGCAAGCCAACAGCAAGCGAAAGCAAACGTGTCCTGGAAAAAACCAGACCCTCCTTGGTCTGAGCCCTGTCTCTACCACGTTAGCCATAAGGCCTTCGGGAAGTTACTAACCAGAGTGAACCTCTGTTTATTCTTCTTTAGAGGGAAGATAGGATCTCTGCTTTGCCACAACGGTGACACTGTGGGAAAGGTCAACTTAGATCTTGGGAATGGTAAAGCAGGAGAAGCTGTGGATGAGTGACTCAAGGACCAGACTGGCTACTAAACTTGTGTAGTTCAGGTGCTCAAGCTTCTAAACACTTCTGGACTAGATGCCATCATTTAAAACCCAGGAGATTTCACATAAAAATGTGGATTTTTCCACTTTTCTTGAAAAGTCAGAGGCTCTGGCAATACCTAGCTAACACTCTCAAACGGCAGTGATTGGCTGGAGCTGAGCATAGTGGCTTCCTCCCGTGGACAGTCTCTACCACTGCCTTACCATAGGGCCACACTAGTGACTTGCTGGCCTTTACAGAGTTTGAATTTTCAACTCGGGTGTTATACATAGGTATGCTTTTGTTATTAATACAGTGGCGTACAACATATAAAATAATATCTACATTGAAACAAATAGGAGCTAGCTATATATTTAGTATCTAGGTCAGCTAATTAAGCTTAACAACGTGCACCAGACTACACTGGGAACAGATGGTTGGACATCTCCCAGCAACAACCATAGACGAGAGGTGAGGATTCTGCTTTTCAAGGGGGACTAACGGGAAGATCCTCAATTATTTGGCATTTTTTGCTCTTGGTCCTTGGCTTCAGGGTACATCTGTGTTGGCCTGAGCCAGATATCATGAGCCTTTGACCCGCTGGAGAGAAGCGAACCTTACCCAAACCTTGGGAAGCTGAGAAACCCATTTAGAGGTCATCTGTTTGCTCTGAGCTGTAGTTTTCTCCAGTTTCTGCTAGGCTAGAGAGCAAGGAGTCATCACTGACATTCTAAATGCACAGTGTGTTTAGGGGAGGAGAGTGGGCACCACATTCTCAGGTCTTTTAATAGGGTCAGCCCACAGGAGATGTCCATTATCTTAGTTAGAACCACAGCCCTAAAAACTAAACACACTCCAGTGAAATATCAGAAAAACAGGGCCTCCCCGAAAGTCTTAATATGACTTCCGAAGTACAACACTTATCCTCAAGGACCGATTTTGGCAGTCCAATGGGGGAAAACAGCTTGCAAAGCAGTTAAAAGCCTGAAAGCCAGAGGAAGAACAAAATTTGAGAAATGGATCACTGAGAACAAGTTATGTTTAATTCAAAGAGGAGCCAGAACTGCCAAGGTACGGCATTACTGAAGCTGGAAGAATTGCACTTGCCACTTGGAATATAGTTAGAGACTTGATTTTGTGAAAATGAAGACTCTCCCTATGCAAGCAAAGAAAATAAGATGGAAACATTGGTGTATGAGGAGTCAACTAAAGGATTCCAAGCAATTTATTTCCATTCAGCTCAGTTCAAGAGATCAGTAGTCACATATTATTCTACCTTGTTCTGAAATAGTGTATGTTTCATATTTCTCATCATGGTTATGAATAAAATAAGTCCTTTCTCAGGAAAGTATAAAGAAATTATTCTTGTTGCAGGAAAACATTTAGGGATTTTGTGTGTGTGTCATCCTTGGGTCTTGTGCAAGATGGAAAGATGCTTTGTGGAAGAGATCCGAGGGGCATGGTGAATGGGAGCTGCCCATGAATCATCTGCACAGACCAGAGCTGAAGCAGGGATGCAATAAGGGATATTCAAAGCAGGCTGACACAGCCAAACTGCAAAGTAATCCTTCTTTTATGCTCTGTGCCGGGCAGTCTGTTGAAAACATGCTTTGCAAATAGGGCTTTTGCAAAGAAGAATCCATGGTAGAGGTCAGAAGAAGGTCACAGAGATGGTCTAAATGTAGGAAATAAGAACCCGGCAGAAAGGTGAAGGCTGTTCTTCTTAAAGTGTGGTCCCCACACCACCACCACCAGCAGCAGGAGCAGACCCTGGGAACTCGTTGGAAACGCACATTCTTGGGCCCCACAGCAGACCTCACCCGAACCAGAAATGCTTAGGGTGGAGCCCAGCAGTCTGTGCTTTAGCAAGCTCTCCCTGTGATTCTGACGCAGGCTACGGTTCAAGAACGGGGGTATAAAGGGGACCAGAGCTCATTAGTACAGAGAAGAGAAGGCAGAGTGGGGAGTTTAAACTTTGCAGTTCAAGCTCAGGGTTGGCAATGTGCTTCCTCCCATTCCCACCCATTTCTCCCAAGGGCAGGACAGCAGGTGGTGGCAATGCCTACTACAAAGTGAACCCCACGGGCTCATCCCAGCTGCTACCCAGAGTCGCCTGGTGGACTTTCCTAACAGCTTCACGCTGGGCATTCTGATTTAATTGGTGCAGTCAGGATTGACAACATGACCCCCCAATAATGCAGAAGAACTGGACAGAAGTAAATGTGCTGCTGCCCTACCGGGGATTCACACGGGAGAGGCGTGTCCTCAAGGGAAGGCAGTTTGCTGAGGACCATTTCAGGTCACCAGTCCTGGGGGGGCCCCCTGCTATCTCAGGACTCCCCAAAAGCCTCAGCTGGCTGGGTGCAGTGGCTCACGCCTGTAATCCCAGCACTTTGGGAGGCCGAGGTGGGCGGATCACCTGAGGTCAGGAGTTCGAGACCAGCCTGGCCAACATGGTGAAACCCCCATCTCTACCAAAAATATAAAATTAGCTAGGTGTGGTGGTGTGTGCTTGTAATCCCAGCTACTTGGGAGGCTGAGGCAGGAGAATCGCTTGAAGCTGGGAGACAGAGGTTGCAGTGAGCCAAGATCACGCCACTGCACTCCAGCCTGGGCAACAGAGTGAGACTCTGTCTCTGTCTCAAAAACATAAAATAGAATAAATAAAAAGTCTTACTTATCCCACACACCTTCCCTTGCCCTTGGTCCTTGCTCAATATGACAACCTCCTTTTTATTGATCTTCGTTAAAGTGATATTGTCCTGGGAGCTGTTCTGGTCTTCTCTCTCCCTTCTTGCTGCAAGGAGAAAAACTTATTTTTCCTTTCTACCCCACTACACACTCAGCTTGACGGCACTTCTACCCCAACAATGTGGGGTTAACATGATTTGCAGCTAAGGAGAAGGGCTTTCTTCCTCTTGGATGTCTTTGTTTGGCTTTAGATGCAAGGAATTTATTTATTTACTTTTAACATTGCTTTCGATTTTGGCAAAAGAAAAAAAGCTCATTGTAAATTAGTCATATCTTCATTTTTTTTCAACGGCCAACAAACAATAGATAATCAACAGGAATTTCTGTTTCAGAGGTAAAATGAAACCTGACCATGTTTTAGGATGGGAGGCCCTGATGTTCTCTACTTGTCTTCATAAATAAGAACCATCTTATTTGTAAGCCTGCCTCTAAAGGGGATGAGAAGATAGTGTGCCTGATGTATGCCACTGGTCCATGTCCCATTCCCTCCAGTGTTGAGACTACTATTCTTTCCTTATACAGGGTTGCAATAGCTTAATTTGTTTCCAGAATTTCTCTCTTCCCTGCCAAGCATTTCCTGCGAGGCACTCTTTCAGTGATGGGAAGTGGAGTTACTTCTCCTTCTATCCCTTCCTTTCCAGATTCATGCACTTCTAATGGGGATGCAGTGTCAGACAAACAACTTTGATCAATGCATATATTGCATGCTGGAGGACGGCAGCTTAGCCCTGGGGTGTTCTGCCTCTGAGCTGGCACTTCACCTGTGCCTTGAGCAGGCTGTTCCAATATTCTGTCTAGAAAGCAACTTCTGGGCAGGATAGTGCAGTACGCATTACGTGACAAGTAGATCCCTTGACAACAGACCCATTCCCATGCCTCCTTTGCTATAAAGTAGGTTTAGTGTTCTGGTACAGTGCTACATGGGATCCTGAACCAGTGTAGCAACACTTTGATCAATCTTAAGTAGTGGTTCCACCTGAGATCCTGCAAGCAGAAAAAGGCAAAACCACAATATGAACACATATTTATTTCTGTGAGACATAACCACAGACCCTTCAAGAATGAAAGGGATTTCATGTGGTCACCTTGCCACCAGATAGAGAGCTGGTCTTCTTGAAGAATGGCACCATATTGGGGCTCACCATTGGTCTCTTTCTCTTTTGCTCACAGGTTGAAAATTCAGTGACAACAGTAACTACGTAAGTCCATAAGAGTCCAGGCCATTGGGCCCATGCATAGTCTCCACCTCTGCCACTGTGACCAATATATCCATGTGCTCATCATGCCACAGGAGCAGTCAATGACAAAGGTTGGCTAATGTCAACTGGCCCATTAATTTTGTCTACTTGTTGAATTAGTACTCCTTCAATGTGGATAATTTATGGCAGTTATTCACATGTGATGCAAATATCTTTACATCGTGTACCCATTCCCAAATGTCCATATGCCTCTATCCCAGACCTCTTTGAACCCCGCCTTCCAATCCTTTCCCATTTCAAGTCCCTGATCAATTAACCAGTCCATACGCAGCTGCCCATGAGTGTATTGATAGTCTAATCTCAGGGCATTTCTCTTGCCACCCAAAATGAATGATCAGGTACATTGCCCAAAGCTCTGCCCGCTGGGAGGGTTTTCCCTCAACACTATCTTTCAAAGATACCTCTCATGATTGTTACACATCTACATACTTAGCTGATTTCATCAATAAGCCCAGCTCTGGCTTTTTCTGCCTCCTGATTAAACAGAATTACTCCCTACAGGGGTAGGCATAAACTGAGGGATAGGTGCTGGTGTAACAGTGCTGGATGCCGTTGAGGTCTGGGCTACCTGCTCATTGCTTGTGCTCTCATTGCTTGTCCTGCTCTTGTTGGAATCCAGATGAACCATCTTACAATGAAGTGTGGCTGAATCTGCTCTGACATATGACTTGGTGGGTCTGAGAGGCCCCAGCCTATCATGGGCAGTCTGGTTACATGGTTACCTGGTGTCCATGGCCAGGCGTTTTGCTTCCACTAGGGCTCAGTAGAACATCAGGAGAGGTTTTTCAAACGACATGTCATTCTCTGCTGCAGAAGACATGTCTTTGGTCCAGAACCACAGGGGACTGCATTGTGATTCTCCCACTGGGCTTGCCCCAAACTCCACATGGCACCTTTTCCTACCACTGATACGTCCAACACAATAGGGTCTGCTGGATTATATGGCCCAAGTGGCAGCATTGCTTGCATTACAGCCATGACCTGAGTCCTTCCTAGAAGGTCATCACTTGACCCAGAATATGGGTCAGAGAAGTATCCCACTTTTTACCACGTTAAGATGAGGGAAAAAATGCATCTTAGAATTGATGATGGTGCAATAATTAATTTTGTGTGTTGATTTGACTTGGTTATGGTTCCCAGTTGTTTAATCAAACACTAGTCTGGCTGTTGCTGTGAAGGTAGTTTGTAGACATTAGTGTTTACAATCAGTAGATCTTGAGTAAAGCAGATGACCCTCAAAAATGTGGGTGGGCCTCATCCAATCAGTTAAAGGCCTTAAAAGCAAAGACCAAAGTTTCCCAGAAAAACAGAAATTACCCTTAAGCCTGTAACCTAGAAATTCTGCCAAGATTTCTAGCCTGATGCACACTGCCTGCCCTACAGATTTCAGACTTGCTGCCTCTCAATTTGCATGAGCCAATTTCTTACAATAAAATAAATATTTTACCTCCATGCCCATATATTCTATTAGATTTTTTTTTTTTTGGACAAGCACGTATGGTGCATATGTCTTTATGGAAAAGAGTAAAAATGAAATCTGGGATGAAATAGATAACTTTCTAGAAAAACAAAAATAAAAAAATTGACTTACTAAAATAATAAAATTATAATGTCCGAGTAGATTAAAAGAAACAAAAAATAATGGAAAACATGACTAAAACAACACAGTAAGCACTTGTCTTCCAAAGTGCATACACAGTTTTATGGACCAATTCTATAACATCATCATAAGTACAAATGGGTAATTCCTATCCTAGTAAAGTGTTTCAGAACATGGAGTAGGATAAAAAGTTTCCTATTTTATTTTATGGAGGAAGCATAACCTTGATACTAAAATGTGCCAAAAAGGGTACATCATTAATAATAACAGCAGCAACAAAAACATCTACAGACGAATCCTGCTGATGAATAGAAATATGAATTTTCAGTGATTTCTGACAGGGCCTCTCTAAAGCATAATCTTAATAGTACAAAGTTTGTTTCAAGAGTATAGATTGGTTTGACTTCTAATAATGTAATTTGTTTTATTAACAAGTCAAAAGGAATACCATATCATTATGTTCTATAAGGATATTTTATAACATTCAAAAGCCATTCTTGGTTTCTTTTAAATACAATACTCTTAATTAATTAGGAATTAAAATTTAATTGAATTATAACCCTGAATTCAAGGCCTGTTGGATAATTCCATATCCAAAGTCTGTCGGATACCCATATCCTGTTGGATAATTCCATAGCATTGTGCCACTAAAGTAATCACAGAACTTGTGTATGCCTTCGTGAGTGTGAGTCCATGAAAACCCATACAGGAAAGCATTTTTTGTTTCTCCTGTTGCCTGCTCAATGGTTGTTGCACAGGAAGGTACAATGTGATGGACAGCCCAGGAAACCCAATAGATTGCCATCCTTCCTTTCTTCTTGAGTGGCCCTCATTGCTGCCCCTGCTGAGTTGCTTTTGATTCAGTGAGTTACTACCCTTTATTACAAAAATCTGAGGGTGGCTAAAAGGAAACGCTTAATTTTAAGAATTACTGACTGTCATCTGTCCAAATGCATAACAACTTTTTAAAAATCTCATTGAATTTTTTGTGATATTTATTTTAGATACCTCTTCCCAAAACTCATTTTCTCATGTTACAAGAGGTTCTTCCACAGCAGAAGAATACAGTAGAATGATAGAATTCACAATGAACTTGATGTAGTTTGTATGTGTGTTCCCTACAAATCTCATGTTGAAATATAACCCCCAATGTTGGAGGTGGGGCCTGGTGGCAGATGTTTGGAACGTGGGGATGGATCATGAGTGGCTTGGTGCTGTCCTTGAGAGAGTGAGTGAGTTCTTGTGAGATCGGTTGTTTAAAAGTGTGTGGTACCTCTCTGCTATCTCTCTTGCTCCTGCTCTTGCCATATGCCATGCTGGCTTTCTGTTGCCTTCTGCCACGATTGTAAGCTTCCTGAGGCCTCACCAGAAGCAGATCCCAGCACCACACTTCCTGTAAAGCTTGCAGAATCGTGAGCCAATTAAACCTCTTCTCTTTATGAATCAGCCAGCTTCAGGCATTTCTTCAGTCACACAAAAATGGACTAACACAGAACTGTTAGAAAACAGATGCCTCTCTAAAGAAGGAGGTTTCTGGTCATTTACCTTTGAATGTAAATAAGAAGTCCTCTCCTCTATTCATTTTGAACAATTTAATATGTTGTTAATTAAAGTAATGATATACTAATCATGACTTACTCTTTCATGCTGAAAAATGATTTCTATTCCCCTAAAGAAACTTTGAAATGAATGAAAATGGGGCCAAAATGGAATCTTTCCAATTTATTCCCTCAATATATTCTGCATCTGAAACTTCAGTAACTCTCTGAAGTAAATATTTGAGTAGGTTTTGGTGTCCATTTCATTTTCTTTAAACTGTGCTGATGACCTTTGAGGCTAGAGAAGTGAGCTATGGACATGAAGCCTTTGTAAGCCAGTGGTATATCTGGAACCAAATGCGAGTGTAGACATGACTCTGAGATACTTGACCACCTCCTAGTTATTTCTTAATGGCATCTTGTTTATGCCACTTGGCTCCTTTGGATGGGTCCTAGTCCCACCACTTGGATGCCAATTTCACGGATCAGCACCTCCACCACCACCAATCCCTCACTTCAACTCCAAAGCCTCCTTGAGCATGGTGCAGTTTTGGAAGCTGCGGGAAGTCTGATGAGAATGAACGGGGGCTCACACTGCTGCCTGGTCCATCTCTGATTGGTCTTCAAACTGCCTTCTCCCTGCTGCTGACATTGCGTTTCTTTTTTATTTCCTTTCTTTTCCTCTTCTTTTTTCTCCTCATCTTTTCTTTTCCTTTCTTTTTTCCTTTCT
Organism: Papio anubis; assembly: GCF_008728515.1. Classification (NCBI taxonomy): domain Eukaryota; kingdom Metazoa; phylum Chordata; class Mammalia; order Primates; family Cercopithecidae; genus Papio; species Papio anubis. Next base: position 160,163,816 of record NC_044981.1, read on the forward strand.
TTTTTCCTTTTCTCTTTCCTTCCTCCCTCCCCTTCTCTTTTTATTCTTTCCTATTTTTTAAACATCAGATCACAGGGCTGCATAGCTTAATAAGTCAAATAACTACTACTTCTTCCCCATTTTCCTTTCCCCAGAAACAACAAATTTCAACTCTTTCAGCTGATCCTTACCTTTGTTTCTCGAGGAAAGAAATATCAATATTTCTCATTTTATGTTAATATTAGGCATTATTCATTGACTTCATACAGTGCAAGCTGAGGGCTTTTTTTTTTTTTTAACACCCTCCTGTCCTACCACACATAAGCACCTCTTCAGGCTCTTTTAAAAAACATTTGCTCAGCTTTCTAGGTACTTATCACCAATTATGCTACAACTCCCTGCTAGCCATAGAAATCTTCTCTCAATATCCTTAAACATGTTTGCAACTCAGTGGATAAGTGCTTGATGGGATGGATACCTCATTCTTCATGATGTGCTCATTTCACATTGTATGCCTGTACCCAAACATCTCATGCACACCATAAACATACACACCTACTATGTACCTACAAAAGTTAAAGCAATCCTCAGACACATGAGAAAGTTTATCAGCTTCATGTTGAGACCATCTGTGGAGCACTCTGACCTGCTTCAATCCGCACTGATCCCCACCCTTCCAGCCACAAAGCTAGCATTTTTGAACAATTTGTTGCCTTTTGGGAATTACCCTTGGTTGGCTCTCGTTTCAGCTCTCTGGTTTCCCAGACCCTAGTTTATGTCTCCCTCCACCCTTTTTTTTTTACTTTAATCTTTATTTTATGGAACACATCCTCCTACAACTTTATGAGAAGATGTAGCAGGAGGTACATTTCTGGAGAACTTACTTGTCTGAAAATATCTTTATTCTATCCTCATACTTGATTAATGCTTTGGTTGTTACTGTATTCTAGGTTGGAAATAATTTCCCATAAAAACTGTGAGGGATTTGCTCCAGTTTACAATATTGCTGGTGAGAAGCTGGATAGAATTTTGATATTTTGATGTTTTGTACCATATCCGTTTTTTTGTTTATTTTCTTCCTGAATCTATTTTCACCATAGTGCTGGACATTTAATGGTTCCCTCTAGTTTGTAAACATGTGTTCTTCATATTTTGAAAAACCTTTATTTAATTTTTTTTCTTCTCCATTTTCTCTGCTTTGTCTTCTGGAACTATTATTATTTGGTCATTGGATCTTGTAACTTGTTCTCTACTTTACTTTAATCTTCCTATCTCTTTTTCTTTCCCTCCCCCCCTCCCTCCCTCCCTCCCTCCCTTCCTTCCTTCCTCTACCTTTTAGGAGATTTACTCAAGTTTTAGATTTCAATGTTCTATTAGATAGGATAGATTTGGTTGCTAAAGTTGAGACATAGTGGCATGCACAAGCTCCTTTTCCCTACAAAACAGGCCAGGTATGAGTGGTCAGGGCTGATGTCATGACTTTGAGATATCAGGGACCCAAGTGTCTCTACCCTGCAGCTCTCCCATCCCTAAGGTGCTGGTTTCTTTGGTGAAGTTCAGGGTGTTCCACTACCATGTCCATATTCTTGCTCTTGGTTAATGGGGGGACACAGCTTAGATGCTGCACACATTATTTTTGTTTACATGCTCTTGGTCAGAGCTTAGTCACCTCACCACTTCTAACTATGGGGGTGCTGGGATGTGTGGTCTTTATTCTTGAATCTCGTGTTCCCATCTAAAACTTATGGGTACTATTACTGTAGAAGAAGGGGGAGAATAGATATCAAGTGACAACTAAGTGTCTCTGTCACAATTCTCACTTTTGGCAACCCATATATCCATGTACTTTCTTCCCCCACTCTCAAACACATTCACACCTTCCTAAGAAAGATAACTTGAAAATCAAATTCACGGACTGCATGCCCCTTAATAAGGTTCCTGCCTGCCGGCCCACCTTCACTCAAGGCCCTGTGGAACCGGGATACATGAGCAGATAACCTCAGCAAAACTCCCACTGAATAAAGGAAGGATAGAGAAACCCACAAGAATTACTGTCCATTGTGATGCTCAAATCCTACTGGAGAATACGTGTTGGTGAGCCCTCCTGGCTACACCTGCTCTCTGGAGGTGCAGTGGGCTGGGCTCTTTGCAATAAGACTCTGCACTCTAAGAGATGCTTCCTTGCCTATGATCCTCTATGGCTACATGGAGCATGCGCCCTGGAGACCATCCCCTTCTTTGGGACTAATGGCTTTTGTAGTCCATTTCCTGCAGTTTTGGGGAATCAAGAGTTTCTAACTGGTTAGAGAGTTACAGGCTTTTGCAGATCAGTTTGTATTTCTTTGGCAATGCAATCTACCCCAAAACGTACAGGTCTTTCAGTCTACTTTGTCTGGCCAGTTCCATGTGTAGGAGACAGCCAGGAGTCTTATCTGGACAGTTGTTGAGTTTGATCTCTCTGTGTACTTTTTGCCCCAGGCTTCTGTGTTCTTCCCATCTTCTCTTTCTCTCAATGGAACAGTGGCCCCTTGAGGGTGTTTGAAAAAAATGGGCTTGGGTGGAAGGCAACACTTCTATTCTGATTTTTGCCTGCTGGGCTGGCTTCCCTGATCTGCCCAAGAACTCTTCAGGAGAGGTAACTGAGACAGGATTGGGGTCAGGCTTTTCTTTGCTGAGGCTCTCTCTCTTTAGAGCCATCCTGTTATCACTGCTTCCTCTCGGGTCACAGAACCATTTGACATTTTTCAACTCCGCAAAGCCGCCAATGCCCGGACTCTTAGCCAGCAGAGACTGCAGGCTGCAGAAGAGAAAGCTCCCTTACCAGGGTTGCATTTCCTTCCATCTCTGTTTCATGCAGACTTTTCTCGTGCTCTCTCGTGCAGGCGTTTCTGAAAGGAGCAAAGAGCAGACAACACATCTCAGCAGGACACAGTGTGGTGATGCCAGGTTCATTGCCCTAGTGATGGGAAGGGCTTGGAAGGCAGGGCGGTGGGTCCCTGAAGGGCAGGCTGCATCATCCCACTGGCAGCTCCGGAACTTCTGTGTAGGAGGGGTTACGGGTAGGAAGACACTAGGGCACTTGCCTTGCGACTGTGTCTCAGAGTGGCATAGTGTGCAGTAGTCACTGCAGGGAGTTCTGGAGGAGTTGCTGTGGAGTATGGGGGTTCAGCTCCCCTTGTGCTTCCTCTCTGGGCTAGAGCAAGGGGGGCACCTAAGATGACAAGAGGAAGCTGGATCTTAGGCAGGTGATTAGGGCCAACCTCATTTACCTGGGATCCACTTCGTTTCCAAATGGACACAGGCAGAGAGAAGCTGTTGCAGAAATGTTCTTGTCCTTGAGGGTGAGTGAAGCTTAGCAGAAAAATTAGTCCCTTTCCCTGTCTACGAATCTTCTCCCCCATTGCTAATGCCTGTTTTAACTGGAGCAGGCCACTGTGGGTCAGGCGGATTCATGATTTTATGGTGAATGAACTAGAACAGATATGGGCTTGCTGGCAGGAATTCAAAGCTCAGACACTTTCCTCAGACCTCTGACTTGCATAATGAACATTCAGCTGCTCAATTCAACTGGGAGCCAGGTAAACAAGAGAAGGAAGGGTGAATAGGAAAAGGCAAATTAAATCATGAAGCAAATGTCAAGTAGAGGTCAAAGTAGAAGTTAGGCCTGACAGGAGGATGATTTTTGATTCACAATCAGTATTTCCTGCTACATTTCTGATGGGATCAAATTAAATTTGGTAAGTGGAGGCTGCTGCACAATAGGAATTTGTAGAATCAGTTGGAGGAAACTCCTGCAACCTCTCCCGCTGAGGAAGGACGTGCATCTGGTCTTTGTGGATTTGCCTGCTGTCCTTCCGCCGCCTGTTCCTGATGTGTTTGCAATCCCCAGCATTAACCGGGATTCCCTGCCATCACCGTGCGGCCTTGTTCAGTTCTGCTAGGGGATCAGGTCTCAGCACAAATAACCCAGCCATCCTCTGCCGCAGCCTTTGGGGACCGGAGACACGGCAGTTTTATTTGTTGACTTCCAACTTCATTCCAGAGCGGTGGGCTTTACAACGAGCCTGGCCGAGTCTTTTATTCTTGTGTAGACTGGTTTTTCTCTCAGACCAATGTCTCCCAGCCCTAGCAACTCCCTCCTCTGCTCCCGTGGAAAGCCTATGGCCCTGGGAGGGAATGTGTGTGACAAGGACAGAAACCCAGTGTCCAGCCGCAGTGTGTGCGGTCCCCTGGCACAGAGATGCAGAGTCAGTGACACAGAGCCCAGGCCACTGAGCCATTTCACTGTTTACTCCTGGGCTTGGAAGTAACATATTCGAGGCATCTCCAAACAGAAATATTGGTTACTCTGTGGATTTGAAGCAAAACAGAGAAAAGTCTTGTCCAGAGTCCTCCCTGCGCTTTGTGGCAGAACCCAGAGTCCCCGGGCCCTTCTGGACTCCTGCTGGCGTCATTCCTAGACACTGAACCATGGTCCCTGCCCACTGGTTGCAGGGATGACATGGGCACATAGAATGACAAACTCCAAAGCTGACTCAAGGCCATGCGGGGTTGAGTGTCGAATGGAAAAGGAACAGGAGGGCGGCCTGGGAGGCGGTGCAGAGCCCAGCACTAGGGCCAGTGAGCTGGGGTTTCAGCACCCCAATGGCTGCTTATTAGTGGTGACCGTGGGCATGTCCATTGTCGTCTTAGTGCCTCAGTTTCCCCAACTGTGAATGGGAGCTAATAGTACCTACAATGAGGATCTGATTAGTTCTACCCATAAAGCCCTAGGAAGAGCACCCAGCTCACAGAAAGTGTTCCGATATTATTGGCGAAACTGAAGATCCTCTTTCCTTGACCTGCAAGGCTTCTATAAATTCATGGGAATAAAGCCCTCCCCTTTGGTTGGGCCGAGCAGAGGCAGCTCCATGGAGGAGGTAGGACCTAAACTGGGCCTTGGGAGATGGTTAGGGTTTTGTGAGGTGAGGAAGACAAGGGAGGGGGCTCTGGGAGAGAGAAATGGAAGAACAAGGCCTGGAGGCATGGGAGGTGGAGGGGCCGCTTGCTTGGGCCCGGGGACTCAGTGCTGTCGGGTCACCCACTCCTGATGGTCACCCTTCTGGGTGAGGAGCTGGCCTGGAGGAATCCTGAGAGTGAATCACGAAAGACTGCCGTAGCTTCTCATGCAGACTCTGCTGGCGTGTGGGCACCGGAGCCGAGTTCATGTGTGGGAGAGAAGCCGCCAGGGCTGGCTGCAGCAGACAGTTTATTTTGGACAAAAGTGAGGGACGTCAAGAGCAAGCTCGAAGCAAGCAATGGCTGAAGACGGGGAAGGAAGGTGTTATCAAATGTCATCATGGGGACACCGTGACTGCCAAATGCCAGTGGGATCTGAGTCAACAGTGGGATATTTTGGGGACATCACGAAGACTCTGAAGGCTCAGTGGTTTTTCTCACCAGGACACAGTCCTTGCATCCTCCTTGAAGCCTTTCAGGTCATGCCCTTTGCTGAGCCATCATATGTGCCCACTTTAATGTCACTGTGTCCAGGGATCCCCCCACTGCTGGTTTGAGACAGCTCCCTCTTCCTTCTACCTGAGCAGTCCTTCTGCAGCCAGGATGAACACTCTCACCCACAGTCACAGCCTCCTCACAATAAGCATACCCTGCATTGGTCCTGGGCTCCTCCACCAGCCTCACAGTCACAGCCACCCAACAATGAGCGTGCCCCGCATTGGACCTGGGCTCCTCCACCAGCCTCAGGCCTCATCCCCTCTTGGGATCATCGATGGCTCCTTTGTAATGATAGGAAGAAAGCTGAACCCCTGGGAATATGGTCTATATGGCATTTAGCAGCTTCCTGGGAAAGAGGGGGTGCAAGTGGTCAGACTATTCCCGGATTGCAGCCTTGAAAATAAGGGACAAAACTACAGAATCTAATTTTTGGCTGAAATTTCTCCAAGTGCCATATTCAATGTGACACCACTCTGTGGGGGTTGCTCTCAATCTTGGTTGGTCAGAGGTATCTGGAATACCCAGAAGGTTCTGTTGAATTCCAGAGAGAAGCGAGGGCCTTCTTGGGGCAGATTGGACTCTCTGGATTTGGGCCTGATGGAGACAGCCATTCCAGGGGCAGCAGATACAGGTAGTCTGGAGTGGGCTGAGAAGCGTCTTGCCCGCTTGCAAAGCAGCACCCACTTCCATGGGCTGACAGGGTCCTATACAGCAGAGGGACTGTGTCTTAGCAAATGAACGTATTTTGGGTGAAATGCAGTTCTTCACAAACTTTAAATGCAAGAAGCTAAAGACTGACCAGTTCAGATAGAATTGGCTTAAATAAGCAGACTGGATACCTGGCTCAGAACCTGCAAGCACAAGGATGCAGCAGGGCTGGACCAGGTAAGTGTCTCTGCCCCCAACCCTTAAGAGTTAATCTTTTAGGGCACATCAAAGCCTTCATCAGTCTTGGTTTTTCTTGAGATTCAAATAAATTACGTAATGGATTTTGAGTATATGGTCTCTAGCGCCCTAATTCCTCTTGAAGGAGAGAAATTAGCCAACAGGAAGGGAAATTGACAAAAAGCTTGCATTGACTCCATCAGTTAATCAACAGGGATATATCGGCAAGGTGATTAACTCTACTAGAAGACCACAGCTCTGGCCAATTCTATTTTAAATCCAAGTAAGGGTGGTAGAAAATGTATATTTTCACATTTGGCCTAACAGTTATACACATACACAGATTTCATAGACTGGTGCAAAGGAAAGGGGAGAGGCAGTTTGTGTCATTTATTCATTTCTTGAAAAATTGAGTGTTTGCTGTGTCCAAGTCACCATTTTTAGCATTTTGGGACACACACTTTGCACACAGAGACACACACAGACACACACCTAGAGACACTCATACACAGACATAGGCTAATACACACAGAGTCACACTCACACAGACACACCCAGAAATACACACACACACACACACAGAGTCATACACACAGAGTCACACTCACACAGATACACAGACACACAGACAGACACAGTCACATACAAACACCCAGAAACACTCATACACACACACAGTCATATACAGTCACACTCAGACACACACCCAGAGACACTCATACACACTCACAGACATACACTAATACACACAGTCACACTCACACAGACACACACCCAGAACCATTCATACACACACAGAGTCATACACACAGAGTCACGCTCAGACACACAGGCACAGTCACATACAGACACACACACAGACACACACCCAGAGACACTCACATACCCTCACAGACATATACTAATACACACAGTCACACTCATACACACACCCACATGCGCACACACACAGAGTTATACACAGAGTCACATACAAACACAGAGTCATACAGAGACATACACATCCACATGTACACACTTATTCTCTGCCCTTCAGGAATTTTACATCTAGGTAAAATTGTTGACCTCTCAAGCAAATGCACAACAGCAATTTAAAACAATTCGGTTGTAGGGCAGAAAAGTGTGCTCCCTGTCTTTTGGGAGACTGGCCTGGCGATAACTGGGGCTAAGACCATCTATTAGCATCTACTCCAGTGCATGTGTGGTGGTGCTCATCGAGTGAAAAACCACCCACTCTCCAGGCCCCGCCCCATGGTCCTCCTGGGTTATATAATGGACCTCAATAACTCCAAATGAGCTATTCTACTCTGCCATATAATTATATATTTAGAACACATGTAGGGTTAAAAAAAGAAATCCACAGGAAAACACTGAAACAAATTGCAGAGCAATTTCACTGACTGATTATATTTAAGCTGCAGTGTGTCAGCTGTTCTCATATTTTTTTTTCAGAGTTCCCAAAGCCGTTAGACAATATTCTGAAGCTATCAAACACCGGTCTTTATTTTTGAATCGAAGTCATTTTAGAAACCATGTCCCTGATCTTTTCTTTTTGAGACTCATAAAGTATAAAAATGGCATCTCACTTTTTTTTTTTGGACAAGCTTTTTATCTTCTTTGTCCTCTTCAGATAATAAAAATACCAACAATAACAAATAAAAGCAGTTGTCATTTACCGAGCTCGTGTTCTCTGCCAAGTACTGGGGTATGTATTTTATATCATCTCATTTTGGTTTTCACAGCAAACTTAGGAAGGAGCCATGAGTTATATGAAGTTCCTGTGGTTGAGGAAGTTTAAATATCATGTTTAAAGACACACAACTTATAAATGATGAAGTTATGACTAGAACTGGGCTAATTTATTCTTCTAAGTTTTAGCAAAATGACAGCTATAAATTTCCATTTCCTAGAGTATTTTCATATGTGTTGTCTCATTGATTTTTCACAGTCCTGAACATAGATTAAACCTCAGTAGAGTATCATCCCGATTTTACAGAGGGAAACCCAAGGCTCAGAGAGGTCGTGATCCATCCAAACACAGCTCACTTTTCCAGCCTGGCTGGAAAGCCTAGCAGAGAAAGGGATTCTCTGCTAAGATCATCAAGATGCAGCACAGCCAGCGCTGGCTGCTACCTGCGAAGCTGCTTAGCACGCCCCACTGTGCGCCTGTCCAGGGGACGACATGCACCCCCAGGGGTCTGCTTATGATTCCTGCCCCTGCTTGCCTCTGCTGCTTGCAGCCAGAGCTGGCTGGACATGGAGAGGCAGCACCCAGTTCCATTGCTTCCATTCGGCACCAAGTGCCTGATGGAGCCATCCAGTCTCAGCACAAAAGAGGCCTGAGATGTTGGGGCAAAATGAGGGTCCTTGCTTGAGCTCACCTTGACTCTTCTCACAGGCCAGGGCATGAAGGGAGCGGAAATGGAGCAAAGCCAAGAGACAGGGAAAAGTGTGGGCAATAACCTGGGGACTGAAGGGATGGTTGTGGGGTGCAAGTGGCGGTCACGGTGAAACCCGGTCTTACGGGCACAGTGCTAGTGGGGAGAACGTTAAAGGAAGTCACTTTAATCTTCAGAATGAGCTCAGAGGTCCACAGGGTAGATATGGAACCCCTATTCATTCATTTAATATATGATTAGATGTCAGTGATGTTGGAGTTACATTTTAGGAAATGACTATTCATAATGGAAGTCCTGGCACAGTTTCTTTCTAATCAGCAAAACGGGGTGGAGGGCTCAGCTGTGGCACCCTCGCAAGAGGCTCTTAATTTACGAGTGATGTTAAATTATGCTGGCTGCCAGATAGTCAGATACGGGAAGTGATACAATAAGTCATTGGGGATGTGCTAGTTCTTCTTTTTTCATTTGACAACCACAGGAAGTGGCCATTAGCCAAGCCATCTGAGAGAAAGCATCTGATTGCTATGCTACGTGCACAGTTTCTTGAGTAACTGCAAAAGCCTGACAGGAAGGACTGCAGGGGGTGGGGGTGAGAAGCAGGGTGGGGAAGATAGAGATCTGGGGGTCAGGACCCTCAGAAGCTAACATCGGGACGGCTCACGTGGCTTGTTTTTTGCAGGCTCCCCTGGGACTATTCTAGGTCGGGCTAACCCTAGTCAGGTTTGTCAAAGCCCTACAAAAATAGTTTGTGTTATTTTTGTGGCAAATCATGCACAAAGAACTTATGAATAACTAATTTCTTACTTGGCTCTTTTCTAGAAAGGGTAATTCAATACAATGTGCTTTCTAGTCTGTCACGACTGCATCAGGGCAGAGGCAGATTGCTGGTGAGGCAGGACTTTGTAGCCAGGACTAACTTGACTGCAGAGGGTAGCCTGTTCCTCAGCTTTCTGAAGCCCTGACTGAGACTTGAAACTGTAGAGAAATTAGCAGGACTCTGGGGAGAACAGAGTCTGCAGAGAACAGAATGGTGTGTGCACGTTTGAAGAACGTATAGTTTCTAACAGCAATTTCAGTGCTCGCAGGCAATTTATAAATATTCGAGAAAGATGCTGCCATACTTTGCTGAAAGGTTGACTGAGATGGTATTAGGTAACGGAAGTTACAGACAGTGAGGCCCTTTATGTATGAAGCTGATGTTATAGGAGTACCCTTTCTATCTGGGCAGTATGAATAGGCTGCAACTTACCCTCCTAGTTAGATCTTAGCCGTCTTAGCTTCCCTTCCTGGCATGGCCAGCCATTGCTGTTTGACCTCTTTGAAATAAATACTTTTATGCCCATAAAAAGAGTGTTTTTAAAAAAAAAAATTTAAGAAAAAAAGACTTTGATTGGATGGTTTCTAAGCTTTCTCGCACATTGGAGTCACTGGGTGATCTTGATAACATTCCAATGCTTTTCAAAGATCATTTTCACCAACTCAACGTCCCTGCATTTTCCAGAGCTTGTTTGTCAGCATTGGGTAGCAGTCAGATCGGTTATTTTGCTGTAACAAACAATCCTGATGTGTCATGTTGGAGGGGCAAGGAAGCACAAGTCCATCTTATTCCCAGAAGGAAAGCCAGAAATATTTGTAGGAAAGTGATAGCTATGACACAGGCATTATTGATTTTGCATTCTTTTAGTTTGAGTAATTCCTTCCAGTATTTTTTCCTTACAATTTTGAGAATTAAGAGATTAATTTTGCTGCCTCAAAATGGAAATGCTTTCTGGAACCAGGAGGGCAATACCTCTGGTTTTCTTAGACACTTTTGTGACCTTTTTCTTAGTTTTGATTACTCCAGCAGTTAGGATTTTTTTTTTTCTTTTTTTAAAACAACAACAACAAACAAAAACAATAAATCCTACTGGTAGATCTGACATAGCTAGTGATTTTCATGCTTTACATATCAGAAATCTGGGTGCCAGTCCAGGTCTGGTCCAATGCCATTTAGGACTCAGAGTCCCTCTGAATTTCTGGTCCATTGTCCTTAGTATTGACATCTTTGTTTTCATGCTTCCTGACCCAGCACTGCTCCTTTAGACTTCAAGTCCAAGATGAAGAAAAAAGACATGGGCAAAGGAAATAAAAGAGCCTAGAGCCTTCTCCCTGTATAGTTTTGGGGGAAAGTAATCTTTCCTTTTGGACTTGCACCCTCCATCTTATTGGCCAGGGTTGTGGGCCATGGCTACCTGGATTGCAAAGAAGCCTATCTTGCAGAGGAAGGGAAGGAGAAGGGAGAAATGTAAATGGCTTTGGTGGAGCCGATGCACAGTGTGAACCCTTAGGAGTAGGCAAAACATGTGCTGTAAACTCCAAGTCTAGGCCTTGGGCTGCTGTCCCTGATCGTTCAATAAAACTCTCAAGTTAATTCCTAATAACTTTGTGACTGGAATGGGCTGCAGGTTTTAAGCCACGAAAACAGTTAAATGACCTCACATTGCAGTGTGAGCATCCATTCGGTAACCTGGGTCACTCCTTACCATTTACCCACACCTAGATTTTGGGTCATGGTGAGCTAAGCAGAGTTGGATAGAAATTGAATATCAAAATGGAAAATGTCTATACCAAAGTGATCCATCTGATGAAATTACAGTTCAGAGACATTTTATAATAGGGCTACAGAATATTGAGGCTGGATGGAAAATGTGCAATGGAGCAGTTACAGTTCAGCATCCTCTGCTGAAGTGAAGCAGAGAATTAAGACAATTACCTAGTACTTCAGGCAAGAAGAGGTAGTGCTTGTCTTTCTGAAAATAACCTTCCTGAGTCCTATAGCTTTCCCCAGGCCACCAAAGATAACATGAGGTTATTCCCATATTTCCCCTGGACTATTGAGTTCATTCTGGAGGAAAATGGCTCTCAGGAGTTAATGGCATTAAGATGTGGCCTGGGCTTTTGGCTGGTAGATCTTCAGTGAAAGCAGATGGCCACAATGGTATTAAAACTAAAGACTGCAGTAAAGCTTTTAATTGAAAACAATTGGACCCTGCTGGATGGTAATTACCTTGGCTGCTTGCAAATAATAGCCTGCCCCTGATGCCATGAAAGAAAAGCTGAGACGGAGTGAACAGGATCTGCTTGATGTGCATCTAATAAGCATGGAAGTCCCCAAACTACTTTCTCTAGGGGTCCTCCAGTAAAAAGAGTTAGAAATGAAGAGGAGAGCTTGCTGTAGCACAAATTGTAAAGACAAAGCATTCATTTAAAAAATAACTGAATGGTTCCACATTTACTTGGAAAAAATTGGAATTCCATACCTTCAGGAAAAAAGAAATAATGATACTTTAAATATTTCTTTCTTTTCTCAGTTAATGATAAACCTTAATGAGGAAGAGGTCTCATTTGGATGATTTCCTTGAAGATCTTTGTGCTGCGATGCCTGAGAAGTCACAGGCATTGGGCAGTCGAGGCTGAACTGTAAGGTTCATTTTCCTTTTCACTTAAAGCTTTAACCTCTCAAAGTCACCATGGTTCAGATAACATTTAAATGTGGACAGTAGATATGCAGGAGGCATAAAGTTCCCAGGGACTCAGGCTGGAGGTTAGATGCGTGGGCAAAGTTTGACCACAGGCTCCTTTCTAAAGAGTCTTAGAAGAGAAGACTAGAGGCGGGGTGGGGTGGGAAAGGTCTTAGAAAGCCAAGGGCTGAGTGGCTCTCAGAAACCACGCCTGAGATCTGAGTGGGTTCACTGCACGGGGCTGCAGCATCGCTGCTCCTGCACGGCCTCCAGGTGGTCCAGGGGACCCCACTCACCTGCCAGGTGGGAAAGCCCTGCTCCTGGCCTTTTCCTGGATCCTGGCCAGCACTGGGATTTACACTCCGGGTAATCACGCACTGTCAGGAGGCCGCTTCCCTGAACAGCCTTATCTCAGCAGTAAGGGGTACCCACCTGCCCACCGACCCAGACTCGCCACGTTAAGTCGCCTCCACCTCCCCGCGGCTCCACCGCGGCTCAGGGCTGGCACCCGGGAGGATGCTGGCCCGGCCCCATGAGGTCATGTCATCACGCCACTCGCCTGGCCAATGAGAGGCAAGCGGAAGTGACGTTTATTTCTCCTGCGCGGGAGCTTTGCGGACGGACCTGTGGATGCCGAGGCGTTTTCCGTTCACCTGTGGGACTGGCAATACTCGAGGTAGTGGCTAGTGGAGCCGAGTCGTGGGTGACCTGCTGTGGATAAGTAGAGTAAGATGCGTCCGCCCAGTCTAAACAGCCCTCCGCAGAGCTGGTGGCTTCCCAGGAGTGATGCCTGTTTGGCAGTGAGGCCCCACGGGGATGAGGACGGAGCACCGTGCAGTGCACTGCGCCCCCTTGAACTCTGCAGATGCCAGGGTGCGATGGGAGCGCCGTGCCAGTCCCCAGGCGGTGCTGGGTGTGCAGTGTGGGGCCTGGGACATCTACCTTCAGCCCCTCTGACTCGCGCTGGATTTGCTGTTCCGGGCAGTGCTGCAGCGCGAAGGCACCAGGCCTGGCGTGGAACCCGAGCCGACGCAGGGCTGCGGCTGCGTTCGCAGGGAACAGTGACCCCATCGCGGCAAAACATGTAACTTAGCTTCACATACACGGTAATCATTTATGGAGCAATAGTAAAACACAAAACATAAAATCCACGCGAAAAAGGGAAAATGTGCATATACGATTTCTTTAAGAAAAAGAAACACTGGCCGGGCACGGTGGCTCACGACTGTAATCCCAGCACTTTGGGAGGCAGAGGCCGGCAGATCACGAGTTCAGGAGATCAAGACCGTCTTGGCTAACACGGTGAAACCCCGTCTCTACTAAAAATACAAAAAAATTAGCCGGACGTGGTAGCGGGTGCCTGTAATCCCAACTACTCAGGAGACTGAGGTAGGAGAATCGCTTGAATCTGGGAGGCGGGGGTTGTAGTGAGCCGAAATTGCGCCATTGCCCACCAGCCTGGGCCACAGTGTGAGACTCCGTCTCAAAAACAAAGAAACAAAACAAAAACTCCCTTAACTGTACTTTGGCAGCTGGGCTTGGCTATTTCCTTCCTAGAATATTCTCGTCTATTCTCTGCAGTCTAAGTTGTGTGCTGTTACGTTTGGTGGACATCACTTTGTACTCATTACATTTAATAGGGCACAATTCCTTGGATTTCCCGAAGTCTGATTCGTGATGGTTTCTGAAGCAGCTAGTTGATGTTCAGTTCTGGAAAGTTCTCCCTTACAGAGCAGTGGAATACATTCTCAGATACTCTGTTGCCTTTGACGGCTACACACGTGATACCATTCTGTCTTAAGCAGCAGGTGAGCAGGAGGGGCGCTGTAGAAGTCATCAAGTTCTCTCCTTCAGAAGGCAAGATTCTCTTCTAACCCTCTAATACCTGGTCTTGACAGTTCAAAGGTAAGAGCTCTCTGGCGCCTGAGCCAAGCCTCTTCCTTTGGGGAGGGGCCAAGTTTTAAGAAATCTGCCCTCACATTAAAACACAATTTCCCCTAGCAGCACTGACTCGTTGGGCTGTGGGTCCTTGGAGAATAAGTTTCATCCCTCTTTATGTGGTACCTGTTTGAATGTTTGAAGACAGTGACCCTTGTCCTCTGGGTTATTTTCTTCACGCCTTTTTTGAGCCTGGGGATGTGGTCTTTCTATAGCCGTAGCAGTATTCCCAGTATTCCACTGGGGACCAAAGGGAGCCCATGCTTTGAATACAATTTTTAAATCATTCTATTAGTCCTATTTAGCCCTGAACATTTCAATTTTGGTGGCAGTGCCAGAATATGCGAATAAAGGACTATAATATACTCCTTGATATTGGATTTTGTTTGAGAAAGATGTAATGGAAAAGCAAGTTAGCTTGAAACATCCCATAATTTTTCATGGGTAGTTACAATAACTACTTGCTGTTGGTATTATGCTATATAATTGCACAGTGTAATTGCTTCTTGTAGTCCTATGGTATCTGTTCTATAGCATTCTATTTTATAGGTATTTTTAAGGTGCATTTCTTATCGATTTGGCATATACACAGCAATAAACTGCTGTGGAATTGATTAGATAGTAGAGTGAAGCTGAAACATTTAGTGCATTGATTCTTAATCTGTAAAGATGTTTATTTGCAGTTCTGCATATATTTATTACTATGGTGTAAGTAATGTTAACATTAAAAAGAATATTTGGGGTGTGTGTGCTTCTAATAATAAACTAAAAGTTCCATTGTGTGTTAGTCCGTTCTCATATTGCTATAAAGAAATACCTGAGACTGGGTAATTTATAAAGGAAAGAGGTTTAATTGGCTCACGGTTCTGCAGGCTGCATAGGAAGCATGATGCTGGCACCTGCTCTGCTTCTGGGGAGGCCTCAGGAAACTTTGAATCATGGCGGAAGGTGAAGGGGGAGCGGGTGTATCACATGGCCAGAACAGGAGGAAGAGCAAGTGCTGGGGAGGTGCCATACACTTTTAAACCACCAAATCTCATGAGAATTCACTTCCTATTGCAAGGACAGCACCTGGAGGATGGTGCTAAACCGTTTATGAGAAATCTGCCCCCATGATCCAGTCACCTCCCATCAGGCCCCACCTCCAACTTTGGGGATTACATTTCAACACGAGATTTGGGCAGGGTCACAGATCCAAACTAAATCACACCATTAGCTCTTTCCAGATGCTTCCCAGATGAATCTAGGCCAATGGTAGAAAACAAAGTGATGCCTAGAAGATCTCCTAGACAGGGATGTTGATAGCTTGCATGCTTATACCTTTTCCATGCCTTGCACAGTGCAGCAACAGCGTAGGATCATGACTAATGTCAGTTGATTGAATGACTCCAGGGAGGTTATTGTTGAGTCTTCCAGAACTAGTACAGTCAAGTGGTGAATTTTCTTCACCTTTATTTTCCTTGAGCAAAAATGGAATGATTCCGGGTGCCTCTTTGAGAATGAGCATCCTACTATAAAAGAGCATTTGTAGGCTTTCTCACTGGGTCCTTGCTGAAGATTTCCTGCAGTTCTTTTTTTTGTGGTCTTCTTTAGTGTTTTACTAATGTTTTCTGGTGTCTGCTATAATTTATGTATATGAACGTTGTCTGTCTTTAGACATTATTTTATTTTGACTCATCCCTGGTCCTTCTTTCCATTTTGCTTCTATTGGTGACCAGTGGTAGTATGTGGTTAGAATACGGAATTTAATTTTGGGGATGGGTGGCACAAGGAGACTGATATGATGGAATGGAGGCTTGTTCTTTGAAATGACATTAACTTTTCAGGGTATCAGGGAACTATTTAGTGCATTGATCCTTCAGTTTTTGAATTGTTCTCATTTTCTGTTTCCACATTTTGATCTGGTGAGTAAAGATCAGAGTGAAGAGGGGGAAGATGGGATGTGATTGGAGATGGAAAAGATGGATGGAGAGATGACATGGGGAAAGTAGATCTAGTCTCTCTGGGTCTGGCAAGCTCACAGATAGATGTGGGCCTCTAAATGGTTGAGAGAGCCTGATTTAGTTTATCGCTGTTAGAGGTAGTTGACTGAGGTAGCCAGGAAACGTTATTCATAGCTCTCAGTAAAGTGAATAATTTACTCCCTTCCCTCTGATAGAATGAAATCTGTAAAGCCTTTGGGACTCTTTGGATAAAGTGCTCTACAAACATGTCAGATGAGTTTTGGTTTTATTACAGAGAAGTCTTGGATGGAAAATGGGAGTTAAGTGAAACATAAGGATTTATTTCCTGAGGGAGCCTCTTTTAACATAATTATTTTTAAGAAAATAAATATGTGATAAAAGAGTTGAAATCATCTACATATTATAAATTTGGTATAGTTACATTTTGATTGCAGGTGCAACTCATTTTTTGGTAAATAATTAATATTGTATCTGTAGACTTGCAAAATCCCGTATTATCACTTGAATGCAATGATTCTTACGCATGGTCTCTTGCTGAACCTGCATTTACTGGGTCTTACAGGTGTGCACAGCAAGCACACTGTACCAGTCACTGAGCTTTACTGGAAAATGGAAAAGCAGGTGGTGTACATGTGTGAGTGAGTATGAGTGTGACTGCTACGGGAGGAAGGAGAAGTAAGGGCAGTGGTGGAGAGGGAGCAAAGGGAAAAGGAGGAGCAAGAATTGGGATTCTTCAGAGGAACTGTCTCCAAGTTCTCCATTTCTTCCTTAGGCTGAGGTTCTCAAATTGAACATGGTGTCAAGAGTATGACCATTGTTATTGGCAACAGTGAGTCATATTGAAGTGCCCATGTATTGTTGAATGGATGGAAACATGATGCAGAGCTAACAAAGCACTTCGTACTCTTTGTGGAATGGCATTATGTTAATGTCGTTCAAAATAGAAGTGATATTCAAAAGAAGGAAATGAGAAAAGGCAAAATAATATTTAATAATAGGAGGTGGCTTTGAATGAGTTTAGCATCGTGGCCTGGTAGCATAATTTTAAGTAGGTCAGTAAGATTTCTTTTCTTTCTTTTTTCAAAATTGGTATTTTCTTATAGTTGCTACAATTGATTGCTAATGTAATTGACCAAAAGATATTCTTGGACACTGCATCAAAGTCATAACTGTGGAGGTCAGGTCTGGGCAAGTGAAAGAAACATTTGAACTAAATCATGTATTATAATATACATAATGTATAATCATATATAATATTTTTATATAGTTATATATAATTCATATTTTGTGTATGACATATTACATATACATATTATATGTAATATGTTATGTTACATGTTCATACATATTACATAAATATATCTATATAATCATAAGATTGGGCATAAAAGGTGACAGCAGCTGCAGGCCATTCATGCACCTGTCAGCCACCTCCCCAGGAGTGATCCACTAGCAAAATTCTTGCTTCCTGTTCCTATGACATTACTAGAGGTCTTAGTTCCAGAGGGAGGAATGCTGTCACCAGGAGACACGACAATGATTCCATTAAACTAGAAGTTAAGGTTGGCACCTGGATACTTTGGGCTCCTCCTACTTCTAAATCAACAGGCTAGGAAGGGAGTTACAGTGTTGGTTGGGGTGATTGACCGGGATTATCAAAATGAAATCAGACTACTACTCCACAATGGAGGTAAGGAAGAGTATGTGTGGAATACAGGAGATCCCTTAGGGCATCTCTTAGTATTACCATGCCCTGTAATTAAGGTCATGGGAAACTACAACAACCCAATCCAGGGAAGAGGACTACAGATGGCCCAGACCCTTCAGGAATGAAGGTTTGGGTCTCCAACAGGTTAAAAAAAAACCACGACCTGCTGAGGTGCTTGCTGAAGGCAAAGGGAATACAGAATGGGTAGTAGAAGAAGGTAGTCATCAATACCAGCTACGATCACATGACCAATTGCAGAAACGAGGATTGTAATTGTCATGAGTATTTCCTCCTTATTTTGTTTAGAACATGTTTGTGCATGGATACACTTGTACTAAGAAAATCTTTTATTTCCTTTCTTTTTCTTTTATCATGTGACATAGTATTTATTGACTTCCTATCAGCATTTAATTGTTGTTAACTTTATGTAATAGCATTTAGGTTAAGGATTAGTATGCTTCTGGTTGTATGAAGGATAGCTGTATTATATTAGGTGTAATTATGATCTTATTGTCTTTCTTTGAAGATTATGTATGATTTCAGGAGATATGTATGGGTTCAAGTTGACAAGGGGTGGACTTGTGATGGTTAATATTGAGTGTCAACCTGATTGGATTGAAGGATGCAAAGTATTGTTCCTGGGCGTGCCTGTGAGGGTGTTGCCAAACGAGATTAGCATTTGAATCAGTGGACTGGGAGAGGCAGACCCACCCTCAAGCTGAGTGGACACCATCTAATCAGCTGCCAGTGTGGCTAGAATAAAGCAGGCAGAAGGAAGGTGGAAGGAGCTGACTTGCTGAGTCTTCTGGCCTTCATCTTTTTCCTGTACTGGATGCTTCCTGCCCTTGAACATCAGACTCCAAGTTCTTCAACTTTTGGACTTATGCTAGTGGTTTGCCAGGGCCTCTTGGACCTTGGGCCATGGGCCACAGACTGAAGGCTGCCCTGTTGGCTTCCCTACCTTTGAGGTTTTGGGACTCGGACTGGCTTCCTTACTTCACAGCTTGCAGATGGCCTATTGTGGGACTTCATCTTGTGATCCTGTGAGTTAGCACTCCCTAATAAACTCCCTTTCATATATCCACCAATCCTGTTAGTTCTTTCCCTCTAGAGAACCCTCACTAATATACCAGGGTAATGGAACCCTTAGACCACTTTCTTTGGAAGTAATAGTTACCATCAAGAAGTTTATTTTACTTACTTATAAAACCTGCAAAGTTGAGTGGCACCAAAGCGATTGATAATTTTTGGAAAACACTGTGAACACACCCTGCTATCCCGTAGTTACTCCATGTTCCATCTCATGAGGAAACCAGGCTCTGGGATATTGATCTGGTTTTGATCTTAGGGGTTACACACACAGCTCCATAAGATTATATGTGTGGTAAATGGAGATTCAAATTCTTTTAAATAAATTGGGAATTACTGACAAATTCTTCACTTAGGCTTCTGAATTCCAGATGGATAACACACTCAGGTATTCAGTGGATGCTTGGCTATGAGTGACTAATCCAGATTGCTGGTTTATCAGCCTTGCATGGTAGCTTTGGTTTAATGCTGGGTAAGAAAACCCATAGTTTGTTCTGACATGCTCAAGAATGGTTTGCTGTGGAAGCAGGTTTCCTCTTATCCTTGATGATTTTCAGAAGAGAAGGCTGTGAATCTTTGCTTGGGTAGTTCATTTGAAATAGGTCATTATTCTTCTCATTAAGCACAGACAGGTAAGAATGGTTTCCTGAAACATCTGGTTTGGAGCATTGGCCTCAGGCTCCTACATTCATGGTCATAATAAAATCAGGCCAAACAACCACCTCTGCAGTCATGCCACAGAAAGGGTTTTGCAGAAAAACAAGTAATGTAGCAAAATAGTGACAAATCAGTAACAAAAGACCAACCTGACTGTTGTTGCCTGGCTAATGGGATAAGGTGATTTTGGTTGTCATTTTGTCATGGACAAGAACTATTGCTTTTTCGTTTTCATATACACAACACTTTGAGCAGTAGTTGGTATGTTATTGTCAGTAGGAAGATGTTTGTTGAGTGAATAACTCAAAAAAATCAGAGGTATAACAATAGCAGCAGCATTCTCTGAGAGACTTGACTGCTCATTTAAATATTGCAATACAGCATTAGCCATAAACCTAATATGGAAAAGTATGCAGGGGTTTCCTTGCTATTTCGCCACATAAAGATGGTAGTGGGCAGAATTCTAAGATGACCCCCAATGACCTACGCCCTTGTATAATCCCCTCCTCTTAAGTGTGTATGGGATCTTTCACTAGCTTCTGACTGATAACATGTGGGAAAGGTAAAGGGATTTGTAGTTAAGGTCCTTAATCAGTTGACTTTATAATAATTGAAAGGAAGATTGTCCTGTGTGGACTTTAATTTGAGAGCCCTTGGGGTTCCAGTACCAGAGCAGCTAGCAGCCCTGTCCTAACATGGAACAAAGGGAGCTGGATGTGGGTGTTTTCAGTGTGCCCTTCATGGGACACTTCTGTAACCTGGTGGATGGCCTAATGCCTAGTTGTCTGACCCATGACCAGGGAGTTCCTTACATGGGAAACTAGTTTGTATTGGCAGACACCCTTGTGGCTCTGTGTGACCTGTGTCCAGTTTATGATTACCTCAATCCACCACCACAATAGGAAACAAACTAAAAGATTTTTACTTACAGATCTTGGGCAAGGAGGGTGTGATGGTGTGGGAGGGCAGTCCTCTATCCTCAAGTCAGGCAAGGCAGGAATGAAGACTTAGGCAGAGAGAGAGAAAGAGAGAGGCAACTAGCAGTATATATGAGGGAATAGGCTGTGGGCCACTCCAAGTTCAGGGGCAAATGCCTGAATCAATGGTCCCCTTAAAGGAAGTGGCAGGAAAGTGGGGGACCCAGTCTAATAGGCAGGAGAGATGCCTCTAAATTCTCATCTCTGGCCACCAGCTTGAGCCATGTAGGTGTGGTGTCAAACTGGAAACTGCCAGGCATCGCTGAGCTCAGATTCTGCTTGAGAAAGTTAAACTTGCATTCAGAATGGATGCTGAGGCAACACAAAATTATAAGAAAGTGTTATAGGTCTGACCGAATCAGGTGAGTGTTCTGAAAGAAACTCTAGGGGTCAGAAAGCTGAAGAAATCAGGGACTCTCCTGCTAGCCTCGAAGAAATGAGCTGACCTGAGTTATACAGCTGCAATGTAATGGATTCAGCCAATAACCCTGTGAACACGCCCAAGAACCCAACCTCAGAGGAGCCCCAGCCCTGGCCAACACTCTGATTCCAGCCTTGTGAGATCCTGAGCAGAGAACTCACTAAGTCATGCCTGGAAACCTGCCCGTAGAAACCATGAGATGAGAAATGTGTGTTGTTTTAAGCCATTCAATTTGAGGTACTTTGTTACGTGGAGATGGAAAATGAATACACAGGGCAGCTGCAGATATTTATGCCATGCCCTGTTGTCTCTGTTTTATCGAAGTGCTGTGTATTTAGTGTGTGAGACATAGATAGCAGCAAATGCTAGTTATGCCCTGCAAGCTGTGTTTCCACTCATGTTAAAGTATCATCCTGTGTGTAGCATCTTGAACCAAATGAAGATTTGGGGAAGAGGCTTTGCTTCCCCTTTTTTGGATTTTGTGAACCACCAGGCAACTTTATTGATCACGTCAGACTTCAGTGGATCAGTTGGCACATGCAGCAGTCTTAAGATAGTTCCATAAAAGTTCTGTCAGCTTTTTACAAAATGTCACTTGCGATAAAATGTTGATAATTCTTCATATGTATTAGCTGCACTTTCAGTATTGTTCTGGCTGATAATAATGATGGTTAGCTTAAAGGAGCACTCTTCAGCATCATGGGTTATGCCCTCCCTCCCTTCCTTCCTTCCTCCTTCTTCCTTTCTTCCTTTCTTTTTATAAATAAAATAGATTAACTCTTGCTCTGTTGCCAAGGCTGGAGTGCAGTTGTGCAGTCGTAGCTCACTTCAGCCTTCGACACCTGGGTTCAAAGCAGAACTCTCGCCCCAGCCTTCTGAGTAGCTGGGACTACAGGTGAGAGCCACTGTGCCCAGCTGGTTATATCAACTTCTAATGCAACATTTGTCTTCAGCTTGATACTTCTTGGATAGTTGTGTTTTCTAGTTTGGACTTGAGACTATTACGGACATGGCTCTCTCGTGGCTTCTTCTAGATCATCATATGCAATGTGAAGGAACTAGGGAAGTTATTTGAGTATTGGGTCCTTACATTATCTACGTAATACAAAAGTGAGCTTTTGTTTGGGAGGTAGGAAAAAACAAAAGAAAAAAGAAGATAGTGGGTTAAGGCGGAATATGACTTGCACCAATGGGCAACTAGTCTCATTTGACAGAAAATGGAGTTTTCACATTTTCTTATCCTGATTCTTATGAAGTCTGAGAAGAGCTCTCTTCTAGTTTTAGATATTTTTAGTGTGTTTGCGTGTAGGAGACAATCACAACTCAGTGGAAATAAGTGGTGACGGATGCTTCAGGAGAGGGATTTGTGTGTAGATTGGCTCTCTGGACCTGCTCCCGTGCTATTTAGAGAGACAAGTTGGGTAGTTTGCACCAATTAGATACACTGATGTGAAATTTGGAAGGCATTAGTGAGGCAGAGACAATTTTCTTGCCCCCTTTTCGTTGTTTGGATTTTTTTGTATAGAGTGCATTTGTGCTCAGGCTTTTGGGTTACAGGAGGCCGTTGTGGTTTTGGCTCTGGTATCAGCTTCCTAGTCCTTTGATGGCAGGTCCTGGAATGTATTCTTGAGCTTGCAGCTCTAGTGGCTTCAGAAGAAGGAACTTCCCCTTGAGGGTAGTTCTAAATTGTTACCAGAGTCATATTTGTAAGTCCAACCTGGAAAGGTTCTTTCAGACCCTCTGGCAAATTTTAGGCCCCTCATTCCATGTATTCAGTGCTTTACAGTTTGAAACACCTTGAATAACTTTCCCTGAATACTGAATCTTGATGCCTATGTGTAATTTAGCATATGCACTGAATGTTTTTTATTTATGTATCCTCTTTTATTGATCAATCTTGCAAAAGGATTGTCCATGTTTTAAGCCCTTGTAAAAATCCAGCCTTTGGTTTTGTTAGTTCCTTTTTTTGTGTGTATTTGTTTTCTATTTCATCATTTTCTGTTATACTTTCAGTATACACTGTTTCATTATTTCTGTTTCATCATTTTGTGTTCATATTTCCCTTCTAAATTTTTTAAAGTTTTATTTTGTTGTTATATAACTATTTAAGTTTTGTACTTGGTTCATTAACTTTCAGCCATTTAAAAACTTTTTTCTAAAATAAGCACTCAAGCCTATACATTTCTTTTTGAGGATGGTATAATTACAACATGTGAGTTTTGGTTTGTGATATATTTATTATTGTTTAGTTCAGAGCATTTTAAAGTATCAGTTATGGTTTATTCTTTGAGCTATTTAACAAGGTGTTTCTAAGTTTACACATTGGTGGAGGGTGTAAAAATTCTTTTCGTTTTTGATTTTTAACTTACTTGCACTGGGTCAGAGAATGTGGTTTGTATTATAGTGATTTTTAGACATGTGTTGAAGTTTTGTTTATGGCCCAGGAATGTTTTTATAAATGTTCATGTGTTCTTGAAAATACTTCTGTAGCTTTAGGAAGCAGATCAGCATAAGTATTTATATTATTCAAATATTCTATATTTTTCACTTTTTTATTGCTTGGTCTACCAATTATTTAGAGAGGAATGTTACAATTTCCCTCTGTATTGGTAGATTTGTCAGATTATCTTGAAGTCCTGCCATTTAAAAATATGTTTTGCAGTTATATTAATAGGTGCCTAGAAGGTTAAGATTTTAGAAATTTTCATAATAAAAAGATAATAAAATTGGTCATTTTATTATAGCCTAATGGTCCCATTTATGTCTAGTAATACTTACTACTTTAAAGACTGTTTCTCCTATTAATACCAATTATTTTGATTAGTATTTTCTATGTTTTTTTTTTATTTTCAACTTTTCTAAGTCTTTCTGTCTTAGATGTGTTTCCAGTATACTGTGTGCATATGTATGTATGGGTGTGTGTGTATGTGTATTTTTTTTCCAGCTATACATATTGTGGACTATATATATATATAATTTCTGAGAAAGATCCAGTCTGACAATCAATGTCTTTTAACTCATGAGTTTTTTTGTCCATTCACATTTATTGTGATTATAGATATAACTTATTTATCTTGGCCATTTCATTTTTGTGCTTTATATTTGCTCTGCTTTTTATTAGTGCTTTTCTTTTTTGTTTATGTTTGGATTGACTGGCCTTTTCTTCCTTTTCCTTCTTTGTTGTAATTTTTTCCTATACTGATTTGAAGTAATGTATTATCTTGTAGTGATTTTCCAAAAATCGCTAAAATATATTTAAGCTAAAGTCTAAATTCAGTTAATATCTTTACTTTCCTCCTAAAGAATAAAAAAACCTTAGAATGTCTTAATTTCAATCATGATTGTCCCAATTAATATACTATTGTTCTCCAGTGTTTTAGTATTTATTTTTCCTACTTGAGATTTGTTGGGTTTCTTGAATATGAAGATTTATGTCTGTCATTAATTTGGAAAAATTCTCAACCGTTATCTCTTCAAATATTCTGCCTCATTGTATTATCTCCTTTGGAAACTTCAATTAGATGTATGGTAGGCTGTCTCACTCTATTACTATGTTTCTCAATTCCTTGTTAATATTTTCTTTTTCCTCTTTATAGCTCTGTGATTCATTCTGGAATATTCCTTCAAATTTATTTTTCACTTCACTAATTCTCTCTTCAGAGATGTCTAATTTTCTGTTTTAACCCAACCTTTGTATTCCTAACTTTATTATATTAAATTTATTTTGTGTGTTTATTTTATTTTCTACCTTTTCCAATTTTAGAAGATGTGGTTTTTTCATGATTACTAATTTTGCATCATAAGTTTGGTATTTTCCTTAATTTCTTCAAACATACTAGATATGTGTATTTTATATTTTTTTTGATAATTCTCAATTCTACTTCTTTGTGGGTTTGCTCATTTATGGTAGCTTTTATCCTTGTATTCATTGCTCGACTTTGAATTGTGAAACATATTACTTGGAAATTAGTGTATAGGAATTCTTTGAGGTCTGGGTTTAAGGTTTTTGTCCTGTGTCTATTGAGACTAATACCACGGATCACAGAGCTACATAAGTAGAGTGAATTCTGGCCCTGAACACAGTGAGTACCAGAATGTGGTTAGACGTTCTCAGGGAATTTTCCTGCCTCCATTCAGAGCCTGTGCTGAAGCAGTCTTTTCATGCTGCCTTCTTCTTGCAGGTGTTGTTTACCGAGGGTACTGGTGCTCATTGTGTGGTGGTCTCTGATCTGATCTAATGCCTTACATATACTTGCTCTTCAGTTTTCCGCACTCAGCCCCCAGACATTAGCAGATCGCCGCATCTTTCAGCTTTAGCCCTTGCTTACCTCTTTGTATTCAGGATTTGTCATTGTTTTTGGTATGTGAGAATGTTCTTTAAATTTTTGCCAGGCTAGTTTTAAAAATAATTTAAAATGAATATTTTATATATTAGTTTTAATAGGTTTGTATTTGGAAGCTTTTAAGCATATGTCATTGTTTTTCTTAATGAAAATGTAAAGTACCAGAGTCCTACTGGAAGTTAGATTCATTTGATGCAGGTAATTAGGCTGTAACTTCCCTAGAACATCTATAATGCAGGACTTCATGATGAAAATAGAAAAGGATACATGTAGGAGTTTAACTGAAGCTGGAGAATTCCAAGGTTTCAGTCACTTAAACGGAGTCAGAAGAAGAGGTTATTGTTCTGTTGTTATTTCCATGGTCTCTTCAGGTGTAAGTCTGCCTGGAGAAAATAAAAGTCTTCATAACAAAAAATAGACACTAATTAATAGAAGAATGACCAGTCTCATGGAAACCTCCTTCCTTCTTTATCATAGTCTTTATTACATCAGACATTGCCATGCAAAGGGTCTGCAAAACATTTGCAAAGTGAAATTTTGATCCTTACAATGGAAGCAGGATTTATGAAATTACTGAAAGTGATATTGGAGAACTGTTCAAATCTTGCGCAAAGCCCTTGAAAAATGAGTTTCTGAGAAGGCTATAGTAGCTAACATGTGAAGAGTAGAAAACTGATAAGGACAGTGATGTGATAAGTTTCAGCAGATCAAGAGAGGGATGCTTGGAAGCACTGATGAAATGTGCTATGATCTTTTTGCAAAACTGAGCCTCTTTTTGATTGGGCTGAGGAAGTTGGGTATAAATGTAAGCTGTCATGCTCAAACACTGCCCCTGTCCATACTTGATGCATTGTTTAATAAAAACCTAAAAATATGTTAAATAGAAACAAAACAAATGTGTTTTTATTTCTAGTTCAAGATAAAACCTCAGTTGAACCGTTTGATCATTCAACTGTGAAATATTTGTTTCTATTTTAAGTGGATTCACTTAAGGCAGCTTTTCTTTCTGTACTAACTTAGTGATAATGAAGCCTCCTGAATGGCAAATGATCTGTAGCATAAGTCTGGTGTTGTCTCCCAAGTCCTTTGTACGATTGAAGCTCGTAGGCTGGGCAAGAGTACATACCATGCTGGTCTGCATGCCTCTTTTTACTTGTGTTGTCCAGATTTAGATGACCCTTTTCTCTGTGATCTGTGCACGCCTGCACTTGGAGGGTCACTTTGGTGTATGAGGACCTTTATGACCTTTCAGGGAAAATTCAGTCTACACTGATATTCAATATTTATGCAGAGTATAAAATGCTTCCCCAAGGTGTTCTCCTCCATTATGGGCTATAAATTGCCCTACCAGTTTCTCTGGAAATGCCATTTTGCCCTGCATGGGTATATAGATCAAATTGGATGCTTTGGCAGTTTCTGCCAAGTCTCTGTATCCAGTCATTGACATGCTGTGGTAATGGAGAATGTTTTCTTTTGTTCAAAGGTTAATGGACACAATAACTGCTTGTTGGGATTCAGGCTGAGAATGGATTCTCCAAATTGGGTAGAGACCCACTCAGTGTCTTGACCCTTCCTAAATATGTAGCAGAAAGGCTATAGCAGTCCTTGGATATTGATATCGGTCTTTTAATGTCCAGTCTGAGGGGCAGATTAACGGTTAAATGTATAAACTCAGGGGTCTGAGAGCCTGCGTCGGAATCCCAGTTCTGTCACTTACTAGATGTGTGGCTTAGATATGTGACTTAACCTCTTTGTGTTTTGATTACCTCATTTACAAAAGGAGTATGATTATTGTTTTTACCTAATAGATTTCTTGTGAAGACCAACATGAGCCACTGTTTGGGATATGGTTAGTAAGTGTCAAGTAAGTGTTTGTTAAAATAAATTATATAAATCACAAAGCTGAGAATTGTGAGATTTTAGACATCATACTGAGAATTAATTCTGAGATTTTAGACATAAAGTCACATAGAACAGCTGAAAGGAGTGTGTGCACATGTGCGTGTGTGTATGTGTGCATGTATGTGTGTGCACACGTGTGTGTATGTGTATGTTTGAAGATGATCCTGAATTAGGGAATACTCAGCAGCATTAAACCCTCCTCAGATGTCAGAGTCCAATATTGGCACATAGAAAGTGAAGGGAATATTTGCTGGGACTAGAGGATTCTAAATTATTCACGAAGGCTTTGCAATCTTGAATCCTTTAATTCCATCACATCTCCAGTACAAAAGGCGAAGCCAATGTTTTCTGGTTATAGATTTTGTAAAATAAAATCCTTCGGTTGTGGCAGCCTGGTGAAACTATTTTAATATGAGGTATCAGCTGCTGTATCTATTGCTTCAATTAAAGCCTACCACTGAAAAAAAACCTGGGGAAACCCAACTCCATGAAAAAAAAATCATGAACAGAGGCGTTTTTAATCTCTGGCTGTGCTGTTAAGCTTATGGGACTGTGCTTTGGGATATCTATACAAAGACAAAGGCTCAAGCTGGTAAATGAATTCTTTCCTAAGTGAAGCAATACCAACTAGTCCTTAGAAATGAACACTTAACATTTTGGGGATTTTCTTGTTGGCCCAGTGCCCTCATTACCTTTCTGGCTTCTGTGCCTTTTTGCCCTTGTGGCCCTTGCCTACCACCCCTCCCCTCTGTTCTTTTCTCACCTCTCCCACTCCAGAAGAGAGTACATCCCTTCCCAAGGCATGTGCCCAGACATGGGCGAGTCCTGTCTCCCCACATGGACTCTTACAACACCATTTCCCTACCCTTCATTTGACATGTGGAATGCGTTGTTGGGTACTGTCTGTCTCATATTATCAGCTATAATGTGACTTCACAAGGATAAGACTTCTATTTACTCTTCATTAAATTTCTACACTTGCAAGCATAACAGATGCTGAATAAACAGTTACCAAAGGATTTGATTCTGGGACCCTCAGTTCCAGTCCTGGCTCTGCCACGAGCTTGCTAAAGTAATTTTTGATGTATTAGCTACACACACTTGTTATACATGCCTTAAGTAATCATAGTCATAATAACAGCAAAACAGGTAACACTTACTGAATTCTTCTTACGTTTCAGTATTCTAAGCATTTTACATGTGTTAGCAAATTTAATCCTTACAAAACATCTATAAAGTAGGTACTGTTTGTCATCATCATTTTATAGATGGGGAAATTGAGGCCCTGAATAGTTGAGTAAGTTGCTCAAGAACACAGAACTAGTAGTGACAGTCCCAGAGTTCAGACCCAGGCAGTCTGGCAGCTCAATTAGCTGACTCCAGTAACAACAATAACCTCCCGTGGCAGCTTTTGATGAGTTTACTTGACGAGGCTGCAGTCCAGTGATGCAGTCGCACACTGGTGTTGCGGTAATCGAGACTTTAAGGGAGGTTATCCTGGGTAATTGGGACTTTAAGGGAGGTTATCCTGGGTAATCTGGGTGAGCCTGACTTAGTGGGCCCTTGAAAGCAGAGCTGAGGCTTTCCCAGAGAAAGGACATTCCACCTGCCAATCCAGCAGCCCTGTCCTCCCCGTGGTCTTCGTGTCCTGACTCCTGTCCTGTGGATTTCGGTGTATCCAGCCCCCACAGTCCCATGGATGGTTCCTGGTCCTCAATCCTTCCATGTGTGTCTGTACTGGCTCTGCTGCCTTGCTTGGACCCTGACCAGGACACACTGTGACACCCACCTAGCACTCCAGAGTTTGCCTGGGGCTGTCATAGCCCTCACCCGGGAGCACACTGTTCCATTTAGGGGCTCTTCAGCATGTCTTGTGCCTCTCATGAAGATCTTCCTCCATTCTGTCTGATGGGCTCAGAAAACTTAGAAAACTCCTCTTTCCATTATAGGTAATTCTGTCCCCTCCCCACACTGTACTGGGAACAGCTTGAAGGTGGGGTCCTGCCCATCTCTTGCGACTGCCATCAGAGCCAAGAGTAACGCTGGCTCATGCCAAGTGCTCCATGTTTGCAGATGTGAAGGATTAAATATCTTGGGCCAAGATGAAAAAGGTGACCTTCTGGCTTTTATGGGCAGGAATTGCTTTTCTTACGGGGTGCTGATACGTGCTTTTAAATCTGGGAGACAGCAGAGCTAGAAACATTAGGATTGTGGTAATTCACTAGGGATATTTATTCTAATGATTGACTTTCAAATTTTACCCCTTTAACTGCCGCACTTAACCTTTATTCTCCCGAGTTAAAATTTACTGCATTTCTCTAGGTTTCAGAAGAAATGAGTGACTGTGAGTATGTGTATGTTTTGCCTGGGCACAATCATTCATTAGTGACCTCAGCTTGCATGAATAAATGTCCATTCACAGTAATCAGAGGTTATTGTGCATTTATGGAAATAACCAGATCAAAGAGGCCTTTCTCCAGAATATCGAGGTCACAAATTAATTGAAATATCATCAGAGTAATGTTTTAATTTTCTCTCTCTGTTCTGTCCTTTTCTCCTTTTGTGAAACAAACAAACATGACCTCCTCCAGTTTAGTAATTGTGTTTTCTGAAATAGTGGTGGTAGCATGGGAGTATTCATCAAAAAGCAGTGAGCTGGATCAGACCGAGGCACGATGTTGAGAATGGTATTTCTTTGATCATGTTCCAGGGCAGAGTGGCTTGGTTTTGTGTCCTGGGCTCAGGATATGGAAGGCGTGCCCACTGGGTGGGACTGCGCTGGTCTGTGTGTGTGTACTCATTGTCATTCCCTCCAGCATGTGGCGATTTTATCAGGGAACTTTACTGTAAATAAACATGATCGAGTGAAGCGTCTGCTTCAGGGTAAGACAGATGTGGGTGCCACACAGTCTTGCTGCAAATGCATATGTCAGCTGTGCCTGTTTGAAGAAAATTCAGCCCCAGGCAGTGTCTGATGTATATGGGACATGAACTGTGCATTTCCACATGTGGACGACTCACGTGGTCCTTCCAGGGATAAAAGTCTCTTATGAATGTGCTTGAATGGGATTAAGCACAAACTAGTTTGGAATTTGAAGGAGAAAATGGTGTTGGTGAAGTTCACTTCAGTAGTTTTCTCATAAAAGTAGAAGAAATCAAATACTTTTGTTTCTCCTGCCTGCTCTGAACATTTGTGTGTGCACGTGTGTGCAAGTGTAATAGCCAAAGATGTGATATCTTGATTTTGACTTCAATTCTTGTCATTTCAAGGCCTAATTCATTTTCATCTTTCCTAAGGATAACCCATGACTTTTTTCAAAATCATTAGAGAAAGAAATGATCTTCCTTAATGATGTTCTAAAAACAGAGGAGAGATCAAATAAAGGCATAAAGGCATTTATAAATATGCCCTCTCCACTCTTGAGCTCACTTTAAAATTTTCTGTTTAAGCTGTTGTATACAAAAATACCCCAGTCTGCTCTGAGGGCTACCAATGTTTTAGAGATTAATCAAGCTTGGGCTCTCTCAAGGCATCAACACTTTCAGAAAGAAAGAGCGTATTATCTTCTTTCTTGAAATTTGTGGCACAGAGTGGGAAGACTGACAAAAGTTGGAGCAAAACCCAGTGTGCTTCTCTGTCTTTGCAGAGAGTATTTCCCCATGTTACCAGTGAGGAAACTGAGGCCTGAGGAGCTTAAAACTCTTTTTATACTCTATTGCTAGAGATTAGGACATGATTGTCCCCAGACAGGGCTGTTAGGAAAGAAAGTTCACAGCACTTCAGGAAGCCCGTAGGAAGCTCCAGATGAAAGGCACTGGGGAGGGAGTGCAGCGTGGAACATGACTGAAGCTCAGAATGGAGCAGACTGAAATAATTGAGATGCTTTTAATTCACAAACTAGGTTAATCTGGTGTCCATCCAGATATTGAATTTCAAATGAGAAGATTTCAGCTGTAGCCAGAGGTGATTTCTCAGGATTTTTAGTCTTGCCTGAGAAAAACAATGAGGAAGTCATATTTAATCAGCAAGTGGTGGGAAGAGCACTGGCTTGGGTTGGCCAAGCCAGAGGTGAAAGCCCAGGCCTGTCACTCACCAGCTCTGCAGCCCCCACTTGCCCAGCAGATCTGGCTCTGCTTTTGATCATCCTCCATAGTATGCCACGTAGCAGGCATTTAAATAAGCATGATAGTCCTCTGTTAGGAGATGTGGAAGCCGTCTCCATGAAAGTGGCACACCTAGTCACTAATGGGTGATTGCTCTGTTCTGATGGACAGTGGCTATTTTCATATTTAGATGATTCCGCAGGGAAAACATTAAATTGCTCAGAAGGCTTGAAGGATTTCACTGGAAGAAAAATAATAGTTGAACCTAGTGTAGTGTTAATCTGTCCCTTCAAATGAAAAGTTATATTCAATTCCATAAAATGTCAGTCAAATCATTTATTCTACCTATTAAGTGTGTCACGAAGCACTCACAGTTGAGTAGGGGAGATAGACTCAACAAACAATGTAGTGCATGGTTAGTTGGAGCAAGTGACCTCAGACTTTGGTGGTGGAGGAGGGAGCTGGGAGAGGCTTCAATGTTCAGACTACTTTTGAGCTGAGTTTTGAAAGCTATATATGGATTTACCAGGGAGAGGTGGGGAGGGCAGGGGTGTTCAGAGGAGGAATATTTTTCATAAATTCAAGAGGGGACTTGAATTCTGATTCTGGCTGGCCTTGCATGTTGGTCCTCCTTCCAGATGTGATGACCAGAGCGTCACATTCTTTTCCTGAGGCTCAGTAGGTAAGTTAGTGCCCTGTACTGAGAGCCAGGGTTAAGGATGGAGTGGAGTTCTTTTTTTCTGGTCATAGTGGCACCCCTTAAGTGAAGACGAAGCCATGGACCAAGAGACCCTGGAAGAGTAAACTTAAGGTAGGTCATGGCTCCTCCTTGTAGGGGCACAGGCTGATTGCATAGCTGGCGGGGCTGAGACAGCCCTCCTCGACTCATCAAGCCATGTGCCTTGCCCATGGCTGTGCCCACCTGGAGAAGGGGGCCAGGCCCAGGCAGTTCTTGGTGAGGGATCCTCAGGAGAGCAGAGTCCTGTTGGGTCTTCTCTCAACAGCTCCCAAGTGGAAGGTCTGTTTGTGGCAACCCTGTGACTCTAGGTTGGCTTGGAGTTGGAGAGGCCCACCTGTCGTTTCAGCAGTGCAGTGGTGTTCACATCAGGCCAGAGTTCTGGGGTTTGTGGAAGGACTTATGCTAAACTGGAAGTCAGGGGACCGCTTCACATCCTTCTGCTACTGGGATGTAATGAATATATAATTTGCCTTTTATGGAGTGACAGTTTTCACATCACAGTTTACTTTTTCTCTTTTCACCTGTCTTTATGGAGTTATCTTTAGAAAAGAAAGTCTGCTAAAAAGAGGCTCTGAAAGCAACAGTAATGTCTGCCTCAAAATTCAGTATTAATATTTCTAAGCAGAATGAAAGCAAATTTAACTTGTCATCTAATTTGTTAAAGATAAAACCCTCAAAATGTACTTGACATCTTAATTCAACACAGATGTTATAGACTGGATCTTTTAAACACCGTACAACCACATGCATGTTTGTTTATGTGTGGACGCACACATATCTCATATGAACCCCCTCTGTCGGTAACTGGGAGCAGGCTAACAAATACTCTCTTTCACTGTTTCCAGCTGAGTTTGGAGAAAGGTGATGCAACTATTGTTGTCCTCTAGTGTGCTATTACAGCACTCATGCTTCTTCCAACATTTATTGGACACTTACTCTATACCAGTATTTTGTTAAATGCTGTTTTATTTAGAATGAATGCCTATTTATTCTCTCATCTAATTCTCACAACCGTCATACAAAGCAGGTGCTGTTCTTACTCCCATTTCCCAGTTGAGTAAGCCAAGACTTAAGGAGATTAAATGAATTTTTCAAGATGAGAGGCAGCTAGCAAAGGGGACAGTCTGATCCAGCCATCTGACTCCTGAGCACAGGGTCTCAAGCCCTCTTTTACTTAAGCTCTCCTGCTGGACTGAAAGCTCCATGCCTATCACAGTATATGTAGATAATGACAAAGGTAGTTAGTTGCATTGAATTAAACTACAGAGTGTTTTACTTCTGTGCCCCAGATGATTAATGGGCATCATTGGTTCTCAACTGAGGCCATTTTGCCTCTAGGGGACGTTTGGCGGTGTCTGGAGACATTTTTGGCTGTTGCAAGTTGGGGAGGAGATGCTACTGGCATCTGGTGATTAGAGGCCAGGGATGCTGCTGAACATCCTACACAATTAAAAAAAAAAGTCTCACTGGAAATGCCAGTAGTGCTGGGGTTAAGAAATCTGGTGTATATCAGTTTTTTAACTTTTTGTGAAATACAGAGGCAAGATTATCCCCAACAGTCATAGCAGTGAAAGGTTTATGCTTATCACATGTTTTCTAAGGAGGTTTTTTGGAGCATTTCCATTGTTGAATCCTGTTTTTCAGCAATTGCCAGTTGTTAAAAATCAAGACTCATCTCTGTCATTCTCCCAAGACACAACATTAGCAGAAGCTAGGCTGATGCCTGGTGTCATGGAAATACTGCACCAACCAGAGACACGTGGTTTTGTTTAGGGCTTGTGCATTGTGAACTTGGTCTACATTTTTCATTGTATAGCATTGACGCTTTAAAGAAAAGTATACAAGCATACTTTTAGCATCTCTACTTCCTGAATAGCTTGTTTATAAACATGGGCCAACTGGATTAAAGTAACTGCATGTGTAGAGTCACCAAGCACAGTAAAATTATCACTAAATTCTACATATTCTTTACATTCACTTGGAATTATAAAAGCAGATGCTACTCTTGTATGCTTAACAGTATTTGACTAGAATAAAATAAGTTCAAAGGCAGTTTTTTTATTTTTGATACTTTGAATGAGAAGCTTAAATAGTGGTATTTAACTACATTCATAATTTACCTATGAGCTCTCAATATTCTATACCATTGTAAACAAACAGCCCTGTAAATAACGTCTTCTAGATAAATATCTCTTTGTAACAATAAACTGTGATACCCATTTCTTTTTTATTTATTTATTTATTTTTTGGAGACAGAGTCTCGCTCTGTCGCCCAGGCTGGAGTGCAGTGGCACGATCTCGGCTCACTGCAAGCTCTGCCTCCTGGGTTCATGCCATTCTCCTGCCTCAGCCTCCTAAGTAGCTGGGACTACAGGTGCCCGCCACCTTGCCCGGCTAATTTTTTGTATTTTTTAGTAGAGACAGGGTTTCACCGTGTTAGCCAGGATGGTCTCAATCTCCTGACCTCATGATCCGCCTGCCTCGGCCTTCCAAAGTGCTGGGATTACAGGTGTGAGCCACTGCGCCTGGCCGATATCCATTTCTTATGAAAAAATTTAACCACAGATCCCTAGGACCGCATTGCTTTATCTGCAAACCTCTACTCAATTTATTAGCATTATGCTGCTTACTATAATCATACATTGGTGTTTCAGGCATGGTGCTGTGGTCAACTCTGTGGTCCCATTGGTCTTGAAGTGTGCTTGTGTTTCCTGGGTCATGGGTCTGCTGTAGTCTTTGCAGGCACCCAGCACACGAGGGTAGCACATGAGAGTCACTGAATACATGCTGGCTAACCAATTTCTGCTATTATGTGGATTAATTTCTGGCTTCATCATGTCAAGTTCATAAATTAGACATCAAAAATTATAAAAGAGGCAATATGTTTTTAAATATATAATATGGTATTAAAATATTAACTCCAGATTTTGTCAAAACTTGTTAATGTGTGATTGGATTTAAAAATGGAGGTTTAGACTGAAGCATTAGTAGGATAGAGGAGAGATGGCAAAGTGAGTGGGAGACGAGTATTTATATGCAGAATTTATAGGAGAAACTTTGCAAATGGATTTCATGAGCCTTGGACTTCTAAACCACATAGTCTAAAAGAGAGTAGAGGGAAGGTGTGTGAACGCTTGTGAAGAGATGGGTGTGGAAAATGATGTGGCTGTGTTGTGAATCCTTATTCCGTCACAGGGAGGAGGTGGCTGGGGGAGCCACACCCTTCGTCTGTAGCCTAGTGAGAGGGTTTCCATCAGCTGTCGCAGGTCCTTTGAAGTGTGTTCTTACACCTGGGAGATGCAGAGTACTGCTGCCTGAAAAGGATGAAGTGGGGTCTAGTAAGAGCGTAGAGATGCCTGGGATCGCCCTGCACTCCCAGAAGTTTTTGGAGCAAGGGATGTATCATTGTCTTCCAATCCAAATACCCGCCACGTGAAAGAGCTGGTGTGGCACTGTCCCAGGTCCTGCCCAACAGTGCTACCTAGAAGGTTGGAGGGACCCCAGCAGCAAGGAACTGAAAGGGATGCCCCGTTTCTAGGAGCTGGGGAAGGATCTGAACATATTGCCCCCAATCAAGCTGCATTCACGTGAGTAAGCAGAGTGTAGGAGAGCAGACCCAGAGATGGGAACCTGAAGAATACTGTGAGGTCCCCATGAAGGCATAAAACCATTCAGGCTAGCTAAGAATTGCCCACCCCTTTCCCAGACTCTCCCAGGTATGAAATACCATAACATATTGGCAAGTTGATCAAGAATCATAAAATGGATATTCCAGTTGCAAACCTTTTTTCTCGTAGTATACATGATGCTTTTTAAGTGAACCCATGTCCCGCACGCCGACACACGCACAAATACCTATAGCACTCACATCTGTAAACACTCAACACCCAGGAAAGCCGGTCTGTATCCCCAGGCTGACCACAAAAAATCTGTGGCGTCTATGGGCCAGTCTGATCAGATTCCCTCTTAAGAACTTAAACTGAAAGGAAGCAAAGAAAGTGTTGTTACTTCGTAAGAGAAAAAAGAGACACAGGAGTTTCTGTGGCTGCCAGTGGTGGAGCGCTCATGTGAAGATCCACCTGCTTCCGCCGTGGGAGTCCTGGAAATCTGCTTCGGATCCCACCCTGCATCCTCTTCTCCGGCCGGAGGGCAGCTTCTTGTCACAGCCTTATTCTAGGGCTCCATGAGGGGGGTCTGTCATCACCCCTTACATAAACAGCTCCTTGTCTGTTCCACCTAGAGGGAATGTTTGTTCCTAGCAAACAAATGAGCCAAAACTAAAATGTGCTAAAGGAAGGAAAACCTCTGTACCTGTTTGGAGAAGAAATGAAAAGCAAATTAACTTCTGAGGTATTTGGAATTAGTTTGGGGTTTTGTTTGCATGTTTGGGTTTCACTAGAAACCTAAACGAAAGGCAAAGTTGGTATGGAAGGATGACTCATTTCTAATTCAAAGTGTTTAAAAACGTCCTAGTTTTCAACTCTCCCTAAGTCTTAGGGATTCCTGGGGCCTCATTTAGGCTCTAGTGGGGCTGAGAAACTCCCTTAAGCTCACTGTCCTGGACGTTATGTCTGAGAACTATTGGCCAGAGATTCTTACAGGGTTATTACACTAATCTAGTGGGACACCTGGGTGCTTTCACGAAAGGGACAAGATCGGTTCTCAGTGCTATCATGATGCGGTAATTTAAACAGCCCATTACACTGTTCATAGCAATTTCCCCTTTTTATACTTGAAATGGAGCTGCGGTTGGGCAAGTGTCATACATAATCAGATGTCAGAGCTATGACCAGCATTCTCCAGTGCTTGTGGCTCAGATTTATGCCTATCCCTTCGGGACTTCCCTAGTTATTACAAGAGCCCCTCTTATCTGCAGGGGATTTATTACAAGACCCCCAGATGCCTGAAACTGAGCATAGTACTGAGCCCTGTACACCCCATTTTTTTCTTGTACACACATATCATACCTGTGATAAAGTTAATAAATTAAACATAGTAAGAGATTAGCAACAATAACTAAGAATAATTACAGCAATGTAAAAATTATGTGAATGTGGTCTCTCTCTCTCAAGAAATACTTACCTTTCTTCTGATGATATGAGATGATAAAATGCCTACCTGATGAGAGGAAGTGAGTGAATGACATGGACATTGTGATATCGCTTTAGGACGCTATTGACTTTCCGATGAAACCTCAGGAGAAGGATCATCTGCTTCAGGTGGCCCTGGATCCTGGAGCCTGGGTAATGACGACATTGATGGTTGGATGTTGGAAGTGGACGATGTTGAAGGTTAATGGGCAGGTAGCCTCTCCACCTTGGATAAGCTGGACAAAGGGATGACTCACATTGCAAGCAGGATGGAGCGGGACTGTATTAGGGTTCTCTAGAGGGACAGAACTAATAGAATAGATGTATATATGAAAGGGAGTTTATTAAAGAGAATTGACTTGCACAATCACAAGCTGAAATCCCACGATAGGCCGTCTGCAAGCTGAGGAGCAAGGAAGCCAGTGGTTAACTAATCTGAGTCCAAAACCTAAAAAGTAGGGAAGCTGACAGTGCAGCCTTCAATCTGTGGCCAAAGGCCCGATGGCTCCTGGCAAACCACTGGTGTAAGTCCAAGACTCCAAAAGCTGAAGAACTTGGAGTCTGATGTTTAAGGGCATGAAGCATCCAGCATGGGAGAAAGATGAAGTCCAGAAGACTCAGCAAGTCTAGTCTTTCCAATTTCTTCTGCCTGCTTTATTCTGGCCGTGCTGGCAGCTGATTAGATGGTGCCCACCCAGACTGAGGGTGAGTCTGTCTCTCCCAGTCCACAGGCTCAAATGTTAATCTCCTTTGGCAACACCTTCACACACATACTCGGGAACAATACTTTGCATCCTTCAGTCCAATCAAGTTGACACTCAGTATTAATTGTCACCAGGACTGTGTTTCATGATGCTACTCAGAATGGTACAAAATTGAACACTTATGAATTATTTTAGAAATTTTCGTTTAATATTTTCAGACAACAGTTGACTGTGTGTAACTGAAACTGCAGAAAATGAAACCACAGATAACAGGGACTACTGTATGTAACACCTAAGGTCATAATCATGCCTTAATCTATGGGACAAGTGAGAGGCAACTTGGTGATGTGGTGTGTGAGGCTTAGGTAAGACCCATCCCTTAATGTCTGTCTTACATGTCTACGGTCAATGCCAGAAATCCATTCAGTGTATCATTTCTCTAGGCATATAGTGAATGAATTAATAACTGCATTCATTAAACTAACATTATGTGTCTTTTCCTGCACACAGTACTAGTAAAGAAAGTGGGGAGATAGAGAGGGGAGAGAGAAAAATGGCCTAGGGACCGTGGTGTGTGCTTGTAGTCCCTGCTACTTGGGGAGCTGAGGCAGGAAGATTGCTTAAGCCCAGGAGTTTGAGTCTAGCCTGGGCAACTTAGTGAGACCCATCTTGAAAAAAAAAGAAAAGAATTTTTAAAAGTACAGCTTCTATGTAAGAAAACAAAAACTACATAGGAGAAGTAAGTTCTAGTTTTTTATACCACTGTAGGATAACTGTAATTAAGAATGCATAGTTTCAAATAGCTAGAAGGAGGATATTGAATGTTCTCAACACAAGGAAGTGATAAATGTTTGAGATGATA
The DNA here is from genome assembly GCF_008728515.1 of Papio anubis. Classification (NCBI taxonomy): domain Eukaryota; kingdom Metazoa; phylum Chordata; class Mammalia; order Primates; family Cercopithecidae; genus Papio; species Papio anubis. The sequence goes on from NC_044981.1 coordinate 160,202,573, forward strand.
TGCTGATTTCCCAGATCTGATCACTATAGATTGTATGTATCCGGACATCACTATGTACTCTGTAAATATATACAATTTTTATGCATCAATTAAATAAAATAGAAAAAGTAAAATGTTTAAGATGCAATTTCTTCCCTCATGAAATCAGCAACTCAGTATATACATAGTCATAGGAGGATGAAAAAAATTTAGGGCCTGAAGGAACAACTTGAAATAGTAGGTGTAAGTAGAATGCAGAGGGCCTTACGGGGAGAATCTTGGGATGTCGGTTTTGAAGGGCAGATTGCAGCCAGATAACGAAGAGTCTTACATGCCCTATCAGCCAGAGCCTGGTTAGGGAGCGAGGACCACACTAGGTGTTTCAAAGAAGGACTTTCATATGGGGGGGTTGATCTCGTAGGCATTGCCATGAAAGGGCCAGAAGAGAACACTGAGGTAACCCTGACAGCTGCAGGTGCCACCTTGAGGTCTGGAGAGCAAGGGGAGAGATGGGGTTTTCAGAACCTGGAACTTGGAGAGAGAACTTTATAGAGGCGGGACACAGGTTTCCAAGGAAGGGTTATGACCCAGCTGCTTGTAGGACTCTGAGGAACTCAGCTAGACTGTTTCTGTGAACACAGAAAGAAAGTGGAAGCTGGAACCTTTGGTCACTGCTGGACTAAAGTGCCCCTGCGGGGGTGATGCTGACAGGAAGCAAAGAGAAGGAAGGAACCTCCTTCTCCACTCACTTGATTTAGCGTTTCCTTCCAGTGTCTTCTAGTTACTTGGCAGAACCTAGTTCTGCCAGTTGGAGGCAGCTGGCAAGGGGGCCTGGGAAGTGCAGTATACAGAGCCACCGCCCAGTGTCACAGAAGGGTTTACAAGGGTGCATTTGGAGCTGAGAGCCAATAGAAAGTAACCAGGCCCCTGGTGATAGGAAAGACTGAGAAACCTATTTTGTAGGAAATGGGATTCATCAGCCATTTTAAGCAAGGGTGAGCCATGAGCTTGGCACAGATGCAGAGGTCACTTTGATTGAGGGATGAGACCCTAAGGTAGAGAGGCTAGTTAGGAAGCTGTGGCAGGTTGCATTTTCCAGCACCTGCTATCTCCCATCCCATTCACTCTTCTTCCATTGTAGCTTTGTCACTTCTCCAAATGAAAGGTGACGTCTATTCTCCCTCCCGTTGAACTGGGCAGGGTTACGACTAGAGTGGAAGAGATGCTGTAGGGCTTATGTGATTAGGCAATGAAAGGCTCTATACCTTTTTGCCAGTGTTCCTTAAGTTGCTTCCTTTCAGAACCAGCCACCTTGCTGGGAGGAAGCCCAAGCAGCCATAGAAAAGAGTAGGTCTGGCGTTCCATCTGATAGCCAGGGTCACCCTTCAATAAAAATTAAAAAAATTTAAAAAAATGAACATAGCACATAATGAGTTTGCTTCTGGATGGGTGGTATTAAGAGGTGTATGTGGTGGGAATTGTGTTAACTGTTTGGGGACGTGGGTCTGGAGCTCGGTGGAGAGGCAGGGTGTGAATATGGGGGTCATCGTGGACAGAAGGCAAATGAGCTCTCCTTGGAAAGAAGAGTAGAATGAGGAGAAAGGGAGCAAGGACAGAACTGCGGGGGAATCTGACATTGAAAAAGGCAAGGGAGAAGCAGAGAATTAAGAGGAGAACCAGAAAGTTATCTTGCTGAAATCACTGATGAAGAGAATTTCAGAAAGGATGGAGTTGTGGTGCTGAATTCTGCAATCAAGTGGCTAGAAGAACTGGAAAGAGTTCATGTATTAGCTTCCCAGGGCTGCTGTAAAAAGTACCACAAAATGGGTGGCTTAGAGCAACAATAATTTGTTCTCTCATTGATGTGGAGGCTAGAAGTCTGCAATCAAAGTGTTGGCAGGACCTTGTTCCCTCTGGAGACTCTTAGGAAGAATTCGTCCTTGCCTCTCTAGCTTCTGGTGGTGACATCAGACCTTGGTGTTCCTTGGCTTGCAGATGTGTCACTCCAGTCACTGTCTTCATTGTCCATGGTGGTCTCCCTGTGTGTTTCTCAGTGTCTCTTCTTTTTTTATAAAAACACCAGTCAGATTAGATTAGGGCCTACCCTAATGACCTCATATTAACTTGATGACATCTGCAAAGACCCTAATTCCAGATAACCTCAAATTCACAGGCTTGGGGTGGATGTTAAGTCTGGGAGACACTCTTTAGCCCAGTACAAGCTATCTTTGAAGATTGTTACAGAGAGAGTGGTCTCCATGAGTGGTGTGGGCAGATGTAGGTAGCATTGATGAGAGGGATAGGAGATGGAGCATGTGGACAGCTCTTTGAAGCACCTGGCCAGGGTAGAGGAGAGTGGAGGTGGCATGCTAGAGAGACAGGTAGAGGTTTTTCTTTTTTCCTTCTGGATGGGAGCAACTGGGGCAAGTTTATAGGCTGGGGCAAGGATCCAGTTGACAGAGAAAGAATCACGGTTTGAGTTAGGAGAATGACAATGGGTGGAGTCTGGTCTGGCAGAAGAAGGATATTGTGGGATCTCATTCAAGGTTGGAGTTTATCCAGAAGGAGGAGGACCCACAGCCCTGGATGGAGACGTCAGCCTGAGTGCCGTGCTGCCACAGACCCAGGAGCAGATGGGGCCGGACAGGCTGCAGTCACAAAGGAGCTGCCCTTTTTTTTGCCTTCTCCGTGGTCTAGGTCTGTTTCATTGTTCTCTTATTTTTGAAGGTAGCTATGAAAACATATTCCTGCCATCTGGCTCTTCAAAGGCATTGCAGGTCGCTGGCTTGTTCCAGAGGCCATGATGAAGCAGTCAGTGCCACTTCCAGGGCTGGGATCAGCTCTGCTAACAATAGGCACCCCCGGTTCCTGTGGGAGGCACTTCCCCTGCACACAGAGAAGAACTGGGGAAAAAGATGGAGAGGACAAAGCTGAGGGCCCATAACATCGTGAAACGAGTGGACTAATGTCAGGCCCAGAGCTTTATTTATTTGGGGGTGGGGTCATGAATCCAGAGTCCTTTTGAGAGGAGGTGGAGGAATTTCACATGAGTAACTGTTGGCATGGATCGTTTCTGTTGGCATGAATCGTTTCTGTGCTCTGAGCCCCATGGGCTGAGGTTTCCCATGAAGCACACTTTCTGTTGATTTTTCTTTCAGGATGGTGGCGTTGGAGGGTTCTGAGGGAGTCCATTTTCTCACCCCTTCTGAATTCTGAACCTGTGGAAAAAGATACAGAGAATTCAGAGAGGGGTCAAATTTGCTCTTGGCTGGAAAAACTGGATTCAATGGCTCGTTTGTGAAGCCCAAGTGAGCGCCCTACTCCCTTTCTCCTGAGTTGAACTTCCCAGCTGAGCCTGTGGGCCCAGCAGATGGGCAGGGCCTGCTGTCCAGGGTATGTGGCCTGAGGGGACAGGCAGCTCGAGAGAAAGCCTAGGAGAGCTGCTTCCCCAACTCCCAGAGGAATGAGGACCGGGGTTGTGGGGTGATTGTGGGATGCGTATTGTCCCATCTCATGCGAATCTTCTTTACTGTCCTCGGGGAAAAGCTAACAAGAGATGAGGAAAGGCAGCTGCTTCTTCCTCCACCCTCCTGAGAAGGCGGCAGTGTTGGTGGATGTTCTGATCTCGTGGGCTGGCAGGGAGGTAGGAGAGGGTGCTCTCCTTCAAACACTTTTTCTTGAATACACATCATGAGATAGTTTCCATGGGGCAGCTTATTGCTCTAGGTAAAATCAGTGACCTGTGCAAGACTTCATCTTCTTGGGAGAAAGTACAACAGAGAGGGAGAACCCCTGGGGTGCAGAGCCAGACAGCTGCTTTCCTTTCTGGGTTTGCTCTATCCTGGGCAATGGGGTCTTCAGCAATTTCCTCAAACCTCCCTGGGGCCACAGATCCACAGTCTTTAAAACAAAGGTGAGAGAACTTTGTTTAGGAAACATGTATGACTAAAGAAAGGCTCACTAAGTCCGTCAGGACAGGCTGAAAAACTGACAGTGGTGCTTCAAATGAAGCAGAGATTGGCTGCTGAGGGCCTGTGGCTCAGTGCCCTATGCAGTGGATACAGCTGTGGGAGTGGTCCGCTGTCCTGTGTGTGCTTCTTACAGGTGGGGGGAATACTTGCCCCAAACCCCCACTGCAGGGTGCTCGTATTTCCTTGATTCTCCTGAACCATACTGGACTCAAATATTTTTCCCTTACACGTCCCAGATTTTAGTCCGAGAAATATCGTAATGATTTCTAAAGCCAAAGATAAGGTGAGCTTATGAAAAGAATGGGATTTCTTAGGAGAAGAGGCTGCCCTGGAGAGTTTCCCTATTCCTGGAGAATTAATTAGCTGAGGCCCATCTCCTCACTCTTCTGTGAATGCATCATGTTTATCCGCTCCTTTCTGTGAGCTCATGTTGCTTTCTTTGTCTGAAGTGGCTTCCTTCCTCTCCACTTGTCTCCTCCCAGCCTGACATTACAAGTGCACATTCTGCCTCATCCACAAAGTTCCACTTGAGGATTCCAGCGCTCCACAATAGCTCCTCTACTTCTCCAGTCTCCTAAAGCACTTACAATCTGTACCATGTAATTTAGAAGTTCATTATATCCCGTCTTATTTTGTTCTCTAAGTGTTCATCGTGCTGGTCTTGTCTTTTTGTTGAATGTAGCATTTTTTGAGAGCAAGGTGAGTTTTCCTGAGTGTGTGGACTTCTTATGTTTCCACAGCTGGGATCTACTTCCCAACCTTGAGGAGCATATAATCTGGTAGAGGATGAACCTATGAATTTATCACTTGACTGAATATGGTAAAACTGGTAGGCAATTGTGAGCCATCCACCATGGGAATTTGGGAGGAAGGAGACTGACTTTAGGCTGGGGGGTTAGGTCCATACCTCCTCAGAGAGGAAAACAGCAGTGCAGTGGTGGCTTAGGGATTACATAGCAATAGTGCTGACTTTTAAAGGCTGAGATGGATGTTGAGTGAGGAAAAGAGGTTATCTATGGAGAAGAAATTGCATGTGTAAAGATCTGGGGCATGTATTTGGGGAATAGTGAGTAGTGTATTTTGACTGATGAATAGTTTACATTTGGTAGGAGGTAAGGCTGGATATGATCAGAGCTGTACTTTGGGAAGATTAGTATGACATGAGGTTTAGAACATCCTGGAGGTAGAGATAGTAGTTACAAAGCAACTACAACAGCCCAGGTAAGAGATAGAATGGCTTCAAGTAGGTGGTAGAAGTGAAAATAGAAAGGGACAAGTGGTAGCCACTTATGAAAACGGAGTTGAGAAAATGATAAGTTCAGTGTGCAGTGGAAGCTGAGAGGAGTTTCAAGAAGGGCAGGGGTAAGTGAACTGTGTCTATTGCTGCAGAAAGGGTAAGAAATTTGCATCTGGTTGTTAGATGGTTAGTAGCAGGTCATACCTTGGTGGAACCATATGCAGATATGAACACAAAGAAGGTGATAACAATTTCCACTTGACCTGTGCAGTGATCATCTCATTTGCTTTGAAATTTCGTGTCATAATTGTTATTTGATGCATAAGAAGTGACTTCTATAATTAGTGTCTTAAAGTATCATCTTTTTATGTCTCACAGTTTTGTGGATCAGGAATTTGGGCGGGCACTGGCCCACGATTCTTCTGCTTCACATGGAGTTTGACAGGGATCACTTTGTGGCCATTGGCAAGTGGGCTGGTCTGAAGGGTTCAAGATGGCTTTACCCATGCCCCTGTGGAAGAGTCTGCTGGGAGGCTGGGCTCGTTTAGGCCCCTCCCCTTATCAGTACACATAAATCCCTGGGAGCCACGCAGACCCTTCTTTAACTTTAGCTCTTTGAGAGGCTGTCTGGAGCTCTGGAAGCCATCTTTTTAACAGAGAAGTTCTTTGAGGCATGCCTTGAACATCCCTTGCAGGACTTTCGTCTGTCTGAAATGACCCGTGAGACACCACCTTAGACCTTCTGAAGACCTAACAAAGAATCTTGCAATAACATCTTGGGTTTGGTCTTTGCCCTGGAACTCGTTTTTCCTTTGAGAATCTTTTGCTGGGAGAGACTAAGGATAAGAAAGTTTTATTTTCAAACCTAGCAAGTCCTGGTTGCTTTATATTTCTTCTACATTCTGTTTATAAAAACCAACAGTTCCTTTTTTGGTTCATCTTTGTTTTGAATTTTATCATTGACATCCAGGAGTTGAGTTCTGTATGCTACCCCACTGGAAGCTCCTAGGCCTAATTCAGGAATTCATAGTTGTACCTTCTGTTTTCCATGTTATGTCAAGGGATGGGTTCATTAAACTCTTTGCTGTCACATAGCATGGACTGTCTGTACTCCAGTCTCTAGTAACAACTTCTCACTGTCCCTCCTTCCCCATTAACAGATGTCTTGAGGCCTTCCAGACCTTGCTCCACCTCCACCACCAGGTCTCCAGTCCTGAGCCACATGTTGTCATTTTTGTCTCAGAAGCACCCCTCTTCCAGGTAACAAGTGTTTTTTTTTTTTTCCTGGTAACCTATTGCTGCATAACTACCCCAAATATTAGTGACTGAAAGCACATGCAATTTGAGTATGTTTTGTAATTTGGAAAATGAGGAATTTGAACAAGACTCAGCTGGATGATTCTTTAATTCCATGTTGTATTAACTGAGGTCATCTAGTGCTGGGGACTGAACATTTGTGTCCCCTCGAAATTCATACCTTGAAATCCTCACTGCCAGTATGATGGTGTTAGGAGGTGGGGTATATGGGAGGTGATTAGGTTGTGAGGGTGGAGCCCTTATGAATAGGATTATTTCCTTATAAGGAGAGACACAAGTGCTTGCTCTCCCTTTCTACTTTCTGCACCTGTGAGGATACAATGAGAAGGTACCCATCTGCAAACCAGGAAGTGAGTCCTTACCAGACACCGAATCTGCTGGTGCTTGGATCTTGGACTTCCCAGCCCCCAGAACTGTGAGAAATAAATGTTTGTTGGTTAAGCCACCCTGTTTGTGGTCGTCTGTTTTAGCAGCATGTATGGACTCAGACACCTGGGATTTTTCTGCTAGTAGCTAGGCTGGCCTGGGGGTTCAAGAAGGCTTCTCTCAGAGCCCCTGCACTCTGGTAGGGATAGGAAGCCTGGGCTCAGCTGATACCTCATCTTCCCCATGTCATCTCAGGACCTCCCCATAGCCTCTAAGGTGGGACTGTCAGACCTCTTACCTGGCAGCGCAGGGCTCCAGGGGACCAAGGTGGAAGCTGCCAGTCCTTTTGAAGCCTATGGACTGGCCTACAGTCACTTCACCATACCCTGTTAGTCAAAGCTAAATAGTCACAGAGGAAGTCCATAAAATGCACTCTAACTAGACTACAAAGCCTCCTCTAAGCTGTCATTTCTCTAGGATAATCAATCTGTATGCTTCACTCAGTGAGTTAAGAGCAATTTACAAAATGCCTGCTATGTGTTAAACACTGACAAAATACATATTTGCTGATAATTTTTATGATTAGTCAACTTGAATGATGAGTTATATAGAAGACTAAAGAGATTATTATAGTCTCCTTTTCTTTTGTCCCTCAAAAGTTTAAACTTATTAAATCACTACCTAGAAAAATGCCCACACCCAGCAGTCTATATCTTATCAATGTTTTCTTTCTTTCCTTTTTTTTTTTTTTTGAGGCAGTCTCATTCTGTCGCCTAGGCTGGACTGCAGTGGTGCACTCTCAACTCACTGCAACCTCTGCCTCCTGGAGTGATTCTCATGCCTCAGCTTCCCAAGTAGCTGAGAACCATGCCTGGATAATTTCTGTATTTTTAGGAGAGGCAGGGTTTTGCCATGTTGGCCAGGCTGGTCTCGAACTCCTGGCCTCAAGTGATCTGCCTGCCTCAGCCTCCCAAAGTGTAGGGATGACAGGCGTGAGCCACTGCACCTGGCCGGCAATTTTTTCTTTCTTTTGTGTGTTAATAATATTTAAAGTACCAGTCAAAAGTACCTGGTTTCCATAGTGATGAGTAATTGGGATATAATTACTGGGCCATAGACTAGCCCAAAATCCCTGTGGGAGGGGATATAGTCTCCCCTTATAGGGAAGTGCATCACGGAACACGTGGCCATGTTTAATCTGTAGTAACTCATCATTCAAGATGACCAATCTTAAAAATTATCAACGAGTTCATTTTGCCAGTGTTTAGCACATAGAAGGCATTTCGTAAATACCTCTGAACTTCCCAAGTGAAGCACACGGATGGATTCTCCAAGAACAACGATGGAGCTTAGAGGGGGCTTTGTAGTCTAGTTAGAGTCATGGCGTTTTATGGCTTTCTCTATGAATTTGAGCAACTCTCCCAACCTCACTCGGCCTCGGTTTTATTTGTAAAACATAATAAATATTCTATTATGTATCATGTAAAATGATTCTATTATGTACCACATAAAAATCTTCAAGAAAAGGGAGACTCTGTAGACTGTAAATGTTTAATATTCAGTATATGTGTAGTGATTAAGCAAAGAGCTTTGGGTGAGACCACCCAGAATTTGACCTTAGCTCCACCGTTGACTTGCACACGTCACCCTGGTCAGCCCACTCTTTGCTCCCTTTGAGCCCCGTTTCCATTGACTGGAATATTGATGTTATAGTTCCTCTTTCATGTAGTCCATGAAGCACAGTAGACTCAGTGTGTGGTGCTATTATTTTTGTTGTAGTTGTTACCATTTTGTGCTCTGAGACTAGAACGCAAGGCTAAAATATGTGTGCACCACACCTTTGGATTTGTGTGGACGAGTCAGTGGTGTCCTGAGTGAGGGGTTGTCCGTTAGAGGCACTCCGCTGTGGCAGGAGCAGCTTCAGAAACAGGGCAGGCTAAGGACAATAGTTAGAAAATGTTATCCCAAGTCAAGTCTGTTTGCTGCCATGTGTCAGCAAATCTCATGATGAAAAATACCCACATTTAAAAATTATTTCTTCCATAGTGATTTGATTTCTAATGAGCTAGATTGTTGCTCTCTGTTAAGTACTGGATTTTGCAGTTATGTCCGAAGTCCACGTCAGTGACATTAGTTAATCCTCAGTGGACGTGCCTTTAGTAATCAATTGGCGTTTAATTAACATGCAAAAACTTCCCTGTGAAACCTAAATTAAATATGTAGTAAGTCTCTTTGAGATAAGTTAGGGGTGTTGTCAGGACATTTCATAGAGCACAGGCCTCCATGCTGTATTATTAACTTGAATTCTAGAGTTCTGAATACCCACATGAAGACACCAAGTGAGAACTTTGGCAAAGGGTGGAGAGGTATTTTAGTGCGATCCTTAATGTCAGAGTCTCATCTCCCACTTGTCCTTCTCTTATTAATTCTCAAAACACTAAGCAGCCAGTTCTCAAAGAGGACCCTAAGCCAGCAGCATCTACAGCACCTGTTAGAACTGCAGGCTCTCGGGCCCCTCCCAGACCCACTGACTCAGACACTCTGGGGGTGCCCCCCACCAGTCTGCATATTCATAAGCCTCCAGGCGAGTCCGATCCTTGGCAGTTTAAACCAACGAACTAGGGTCTGTTATCAGGATAGGGGATCCGATGAATACAAACCATGTCTCAGAAGCTTACATTCATGAAGCACCGCCTGGAAAAATGTCTACACCCAGAAAGCTGTGTCTCCTTTTCTTTCTTTTGTGTCTTTATTATATTTAGAGTATCAATCACAAATACCTGGTTCCCATAGTGATGAGCAATTAGGATATAAAGGCATGAGTATGGATATAAATTCTGAAATCCTTGCAGGAGTTTAATATTTGCTTTACATTTAATAGGAAAAGAATGCCATTGTTTTCTGCCTGGGTTGCATTTTTTTCCTCTCCTTTTACAAATTGGTTTAGCCACATCCTTTACTTTATTTGCTCCTCTTTCCCATAACTCTAGAATTCGGGTACATTAGAAGCTATCCATAAACCCCAGTGAGGACATGTGATAAATTTAAGCTGGAGCATTTAAAACGAGCTGGGAGAGTAGAGAGAGAAGTAAAAGCAGCCATTTGTGATGTGGGTGGCAGTTTTTAAAAAGTGTCTGTGGAGGGCTAGCGGCTTGGCATGAGGAAAGAGGCATTCCTCAGTGTTGTCCACAGAACAGACATTCCCGTGACAGGTGTGATCTTCAGGCGAAGTGGTGCTCATCCACAGGCTTACGCCAGCACACCTGTTGGTGCAGAATGGTGGGAGAAGTGTTTCCCCAAAGGACAGAATGCGGACGGCTGGACAGAAACCACTGCGGGAAGATTCCTGGGAGGAATTCCACAATGTTTTCTCTGGCAGATAGGACAGAGGAGGCAGAAAAGCAAACCGGATCTCACCCCGAGTCTTTATGGACACAGATGGAAAGGAGAGCAGGAGGAAATCACAGGTCACATGGTGGGAGACACGGTGTAGCTGAGGAACCTAGTCATATTTAGGTGTGACAAAGGACTTGCACTGTTTGCCAGACAAACAGTGCCCCCCTCTCCGCCCCACAGGACTGTAATTCCACTAGTGACACTGATCCCGTTTCCAAAAGAAGCAAAACTCTTCTGCTATAAGATTCTTTATTTGTAAGAATTTCCCCGGCTCAGTGCTTCCCCTTAGCTTTTTCCTTTTTCATCTCTAAGAGGTTATCACTTCTCAAAAACAAGAGCGCTTTGCCACTTCTCTAGTAGCAAGGTGTGAAAACATGCTCTGAAGTGCCTACTTCCTCCAGCTGCACTGCTGCAGATGACCGCCTGAGGGATGGAGATGTTCTGGGCTCAGGGTAGTCAGAGCTATGGACCCTTCTCCAAAGCTGTGCATGAGGGACGTAGGTTGGCATAAGACGCTATACAGAAAACCTGTCATCTAGTTTATTCATGCGATGGAAAACCTCCGTTGGGGCATATTATCATAGAAAAGAAGAGGGTCTGTTCTCTCCACTGCAAGCAATGGAGAATGTCCCATATCAAAGATAAGTTTGCAGCCAAGGTGGCCTTCATTGGTAACGGTTCTGTAGTTGGCAATGGTAGGTATTTTCCTTGCCCTGGAACACAGCCAAGAGAGGAGAGTGTGAGAAGCCAGGGACTTAGGACAGGAGGTAAGGCGATGAGTCATTTTGGTTTCTCAGAGCTGACCTCTGTTGTATTTTTATTTGGGGGTTCAGTCTCTGGCTTGAGGGGCTCTTCAGAAAGGAGAGCTTACTTACATCACAGAAGGAGGGATGGAGACCTCTCCCTTCTTCCACGGCCAGCTGGAGCCCCGGGTATTGCATGTCCAGCTGTGGGTGGCATGACGGCATGTTTGTTGACCATGTCGGACCTCATTCTGTATCGAGAACTTATTGGACTAGGAGTTGTGAAACCAGATGTCTTGTTATTTGCTTAGACTTGCTGTTTTTTTTTCCCCCCATATCCACAAAATGAGAATGCTGGGCTTTTAATATAATAAGGATTGAAAAATGATTATAAATACAAGGCAAAAAGATCCATGCTATTAAATACAATGTTTACTGAGTAGTGTTTTGAGATTCATTTTATGTGCCATGCTACTTTACAAATATTCTGTAATATTTTAATACAGCAATTTATCTTTGTAATCAGATCTTGAAAGGAGAAGCCCCCTATAGCTAATCTTTCTCAAATCGCCTTAATTTATTAGTGGATAACTATACTTAGGCCTCTTTCTAGAACCTTAGTGAAGTTTGACATGCACTATTTTTAGACATTATGGGCTCTCTTACTGAGAAGCTCCAAAGGGAACAGTGTAGGCAGATGTACCCCAGGGGCCCTGGCAATAAATACCCCTGGGTGCATGACCTGGGGTCACCAAAACTGCCTTCTACCCAGCAGCAGCAGAAGGGAGACCCAGGTTGGCAGCTGGAGTGACTGACAGTGATTTCCCTTCCGTTCAGTGATGAGCCCACTATGAAGAAAGGGCACGAAGCTGGTTCCTCTCTCCCTGTCCTGGGAATGGTGCCTGCCCGTGATGGTATCCTCAGGTCCCCATCTCTGCTCCAGCAAGATGTCTCAGGGGACGTCTATGCATTCAGCCAGGTGACCACTAGAAGAAAATGTTCTCCAGGACCACCTAAGAGGTAACCCTATGTTGGAAACACTGAGGAGAGAGGTCGGGGTGGCTGATAGGGTGGGGAGACACCATGTGTCTGACTGTACCCTCCCCCGAGACCCTCGGGGCATCCTGGGGAGACCAGCAGTTTGGAAGTCCTACCCTTTGAAATCTTTAAACAGGAACCTTTGAAGGAAGCTTTTGATTGTTAGTAACATCCTGACTTGCTCCCCCCATGTGACAGGCTCCCCTTTGTGTGTGGCCCCTCTTGAGTCCACATCCTTCATAAGGAATAGCTTTACCTCCCTTCCTGTAGGAGAGGAAGCCAGGGCTGCGGCCCCAGGGAGGGAGGGGAGGCAGCTGCTTCTCTCTTCAGTGCAGTTCATTCCAGTTGGGCTCTGACTGTGGCCAGGCAGGGAAGGGGTGCAGGATGGAAGGCAGCACTGGGTACTTAGGCAGCTCAGTCAATGGAGCCTCCAAATCTCCTCATCCCCTGCCAACCCTGGGCTCTTCCCAGCTGGATCTGGGCAGCCTGGGGCAGAACCCAGAGTCCAGGGCCACTGGTTCTCCTTGCCAGGTCCCAGGACCCAGTCCTGTTGAAATAACAGAGTTGATGGGAGTGCTCTTTGCCGGGCACGAAGCACAGGCTTTAAAGGGCTGCCCATTCGCCACCACCCTGGATATTCCCTGAAGGCTATGGGCGCTTCATAGCTCCTCAGCACACCCACAAACAGACACTAGAGGTTAGGGAAGGTCAATGCCACCTTCAACAGGCTGTTGACACTTAGCAGCATTTTGGAGACCAGCCTAAATCAGTGGTTCCTGAGCATCCTTATCTGCTCAGAAAGCCGATTTTGAGCCAGATTAGCTATATGAGGCCCTCTCCTTTCAATATTTGATTATGAATATAAAATGCCTTCTTAAAATCTTATAGAACGTTCATAAACTAGCATGGCACATAAAATGAAGCCAAAATAATACTCATAGTAAACCTTGTACTTAAATAGCTCAGATATTTTTTTCTTGAATTTTGTAATGATTTTCCAGTGCTGTTTACGTAACGGCCCGACATTCATGCTCATAGATATGGGAAGAAAGTCGGCAACACCAAGTTTTGGAGACTAGTCTAAACCCGAGTGTGGATCTGGGTCATCTGGAAATCAACAGGCAAAATCCTTGGCTGCACTCAGGCCTGTAGCTGCGGACTCTCAGCCCAGGAGCCTGTGTGTTTGACAGGCACCCTGTGTCATTCCCAGGCATCCTGCTCTGCATTGATATGGAGGAGCACTGGAGGTTAGATAGAAACCTCTGGAAAGAGAGGAGATTGCAGTGAAGCCCCAGGTCCTGGTTGTAGCCGGAGGTGCTTCATGATTTTTACTTACTTCCTCATCTCTCCACTCCTGGTTACTTTTTGGATTTCCTGTTCCATTTCCTGCTTTCATAGAAGCCTAATTTTTAATATTAAAATTTCAGTCAGCTGAAGAAAGGCAATCTGTCTTCTCCTTCACACAGTTTATGTCTTGAAGGATTTCTCTAATCTATTCCAGCAGTGAGTTAAGGGAAAGTTTTATTTAACCCCTGCACCAATGCCTACAATTGCTACTTGCCAACATTTCATTACTTCTTGCAGAATGTAAGTGCCTGTGTCTAAAAATGAAACATTCTGGAGATCAGAGCTCTTCATGACACCAGCTCTCTGCTGTGCCTGTGGGCACCTGATGTTGGATACTGGATGATATTGCAGAGCGACGGAGCATCTGTGTGGAGGTGCAGAATCAGGAATGGTCTGATGAACAAGATTCGCCACCAATCTCGTTTGCAAGGGGGCAGCACGTGATGGAGGAAACAGGAGTCCTTTTCAGTTCTTAGTCTTCACTGACAGGTCACAGAAGGATAGGGTCCCTTTTGCCTTTTCCTTGGTGATGCTTAAGTCTGGCTCACATGCTTTTGTGTGTTCCTTTAGAAACTATCAACCTACTGCACACAAAATATGTGTACTTGGATGGTGTTTGATATGGTGTGGATGCTCAGGTTAAAAAAAAAATAGTCGTAACCAGTTCTGGAAAGGAAGGAATGAAGAGAAAGGTTGTAACTTGCTGGGTGGGTCTGGAACACTCCACACCCATCCCCCAGAATGAAATCAGCTTTCCAAGTCATCTGTTTGGGCGGGAGTTTCCAGCCAGTTAGAACTCTCTGTCCTCCCTTCCAGTCTTTTAGGGAACACTGTATTTTGAAAGCCAGATGAGAAGGCAGATGTTTTTCTCATCTCCACCCACACCCACATTGTTGTTTGCCGAGTAAACTGGGTTGGGACACAAATCCTGCAGAAGAGCTGCCGCTGGGGGCGCTGGAGGCTTCCAGCCCGGGTCAGCGCGGCCAGGACCCTGGGTGACGCACCTGTTATCAATTAACTGTCCAGGCTGAACTTGGGAATGAAGGCCAGAACGGGCATGGGAGGCTGATCCTCTGGCTAAACTTTGACTTCAAGGTCAAGGAAGGATTTGAAAGGGTGGGAAGAAAAATATTGTACATTGGTTGGGTGAACAATATTTATTAAATTTAGAGCCATTTGTACTCACCAGTTCTGCATTTTGTAGTATTTTTGAAGCAAACACAACTCATTTTCTGGCAGGGAACTGATGCTTAGAATTGGAAAAACAAAGTATTAAGTAGAACTGGCATAAGACCCCATGGACGAGGGACGGATTTCAAAACTTCTCAGCCAGCCATGCCTCCATGCACGTTATGAATCTGGAAACCCAGGGATCCCATGTGAGAGTGCTGGGGAAGTGGAACGTTGCAGGCCTCCTGAAACACAGCTGCCCAGTGCCTGCCCACATCCTTTGCAGCTTGGGGTGACCTGTAGCTGAGAAGCTACGCTGGCGCTCAATTTCCCCTTTTCAGCTGCGTACAAAGATAGGCCCTTGAAGGGTGGCCTTGTCACAGCACGGTGCTCCCGCCCATGTGTTGGCCTCTGTTCCCCAGGGAGAGTTGGAGGGAAGAGTGCTGGCCCAGCGTCCAGCTCTTCCGGGACTCTCCTAAATTGACTTCTGACGTTTAGAAAAGGTGGAGTCCCCTTTTCTGCTCCTACCCTGGAAGGTGCTGAAGCAGAGCTGAGACGTAGGCTGCAGAAATGAGCGAGGGGCCCCTAAGGGTCAGTTCTGGCGTTTGTTGGGGAATGGTCACGGGTCTCTAGCAGCAGGAATGGCAGTGATTCCTCAGCTCCTCTTGAGCGCTTACCAGGTGCGTGGCGCTCTTCCAGGCCCTTCACATGAATTGGCGCCGCTCATCCTCATGCAGCACCGTGAGAGTGCTTCTTTTGTTATCCTTGTTTATAAAGGTGAATGAGGCTGGGCACAGTGGCTCACGCCTGTAATCCCAGCACTGTAGGAGGCCAAGGTGGGTGGATCACTTAAGGTCAGGAGTCTGAGACCAGCCTGGCCAACATGGTGAAACTGTCTCTACCAAAAAAAAAAAAATACTAAAAAACCTGTCTCTACTAGAAAAATATAAAAATTAGCTGGGTGTGGTGGTGCACGCCTGTAATCCCAGCTACTGGGTAGGCTGAGACAGGAAGATCACTTGAGCTCGGGGGGCAGAGGTTGCAGTGATCCAAGATTACGCCATTGCACTCCAGGCTGGGCGACACAGAGAGACTCCATCTCAAAAAAAAAAAAAAAAAAAAAAAGGTGAATGAAACCTGGCACAGAAGTAACCTGCTCCAGGTCACAGAGCTGGTGAACAGTGCATCCTAGAGGTCATGGTCCTGGGGGTCCCACTCTTAGACGCCTCCTGTGTGAGGCATGCCCTCCTGCTTGTTGCCTACTCTTTCCATTGTGGACCAGTTCCCTGTGGAAACCTCCCAGTGGCTTCACATAGGCTTAAGAGAAGCCCCTTCCCTTAGCCCCTGTCCCC
Source organism: Papio anubis (assembly GCF_008728515.1). NCBI lineage: Eukaryota > Metazoa > Chordata > Mammalia > Primates > Cercopithecidae > Papio > Papio anubis. The sequence continues at coordinate 160,218,489 of NC_044981.1, forward strand.
GCACCCTCGCCCTGGGCAGCCCCACCCAGGCTCCCCAGACCTTCGGAGATGGAGGGTCAGGCTGTGCTGTGCTGACAACCTCCAAACCTTCATGGTTTAAAACAAAAATGTATTTTTGCTGGAACCAGAGCACAGGTCTCCAAACTCTAGGTGCAGCGTGGGCGGCCCAGAGGCTGTGCCTATGACAGGCCCTGCTGGGGCTGCCCAGGCTTCGGCTCCACCTGGGCCTTGGGCCCTTGGCAGAAGGCGGAAGGGGAAGTGAGTGCCATTAGGGTTCATTGCTTAGAGTGAGTCACGAGGCCACATCTGGCTTCCAGGAGGCAGTGCAGGCCACCCTGTGCTGGACGTGGGCGGGCTGGGACCTGCTGGGGGTGTCTCTGTCACCAGATACGCTCTCGTTCCTGAGGGTCCTGGTTCTGGTCACACCCTCCGTGAGGATGCAGGAACTGGCATGTCATTCGGAGGCCAGGTAGAGGGTCCCCTCCTCTGTGACCGTCCTGACCAGACAGCACGAAATAACCCCGTGATTGTCCACCATCACCTCACTCTATTCTTTCTGTCTGCCACTTATTGCTACCTGGTATTTTCCTTTTTTGCCTATCATTTATCTGTCAATCATCTGTCCTCTATGTATCATCTATTTATCATCTCTGTACATGTCTATCATTTATCTGTCAATCATCTATCACGTGTCATCTGTCATTTATCTCTGTCACCTATCATCTGCCTATTATCTCTCCCATCTGACACCTATCTGCCCATCTGTCAATCAGTCAGTCATCTATCTGTTTAATCTCTGATGGACGCTCCCTGGGACAGCCTCCTGGTCTGTTGTCCTCAGGCTGGAGCCATGTCCACCTCGTGGTAGGTGCTCAGTAATGACTTGCTGAATGAAGGTCTGACTGAGAGGCCTGTGTGTGGTTGTAACATGAAGAGGAGGCCATGGGGCCAGGTCACAGTCAGCATTTCTGTCCCCTGCCTTCAGCCCTGCCTCCTGTGGGTGATGGCTGGGAGAGGCTTCTGTTTTGTGGTGGAGGCAGAGAAGCAGGGGTGGGATCTGGAGAGGGTGTAAATAGTGATTAGAAGGAATGTAGGCGTGCAGGGGAAATGAGAGCATCTGGGTAGCTGTTCTCTCTTATTTCATGTTTGCAGGGTACTTTCAGATTCCAGAAATTTTTGGTGGTGCTCTTGAAGAGTTTAAAAGTCTAAAATCAACACTCAACAAGTGAGCCATGTGTTGTTCTAGTAAAACTGTTTACCACCTGTATTCATTTCCTAGAGTTGCCATAACAAAGTCCCAAAAAATGAGTGGCTTCAAACAACAGAAGCTGTGGAGGCCAGAAGTCCAAGCTCAAAGTGTGGGTGGGATGGTGCTCCCTCTGAAACCTGTCGGGAGGATCCTTCATTGTCTCTTCCAGCTTCTGGTGTTCGCCAGCTTGGAGCTTCTCAGCTTGTGGGTGCATCGTTCCGTCTCTGCCTCTGTCCTCACCCGGCTTCTCCCTGTGTGTCTTCACGTCTCCCCTCTGAGTACATCTGTCCCTGTGTTTCTCTTCCTCTTTGTAGAAGGATGCCAATCATATTAGATTACGGTCCACCCTAGTCATCCCATCTTAATGGGTTGTATCTGCAAAGACCCTATTTTCAAGTAAGGTCACATTCACGGGTGCTAGGGATGGAGTCTTCCAGATGACTTTTAGGGGACATAATTCAGACCATGACAATGTCCTGACCCCATCCCTGCATGTTCACAAGTCATGTTGCAACGAGCCCACTGTTGTTCTTTGTCGATGAGCCTGACCAGCGCCTCGAGTTGCGCCATTGTTTCCGGGCCCCTGGCTCCTCAGTTCAGCTCTGTCTGACTGGTGCCGCCAAACAGTGAGTTTGCTCGGTTCAGTCGAATGACCCAAACCCAGGGCTACATGTGGTGGCTTATTTATCATATGCAGGTGCCATGCTTGAGAGCCGCCAGATGGTGAGAGGGAAATTAGAAGGAATGGTCTGTTTCATTGTCTTCAAGTTAGGAAAGATCCCTGGGCTGTAGTCAGGAGAGCTGGTTTCAGCCTCGTTTTGCTGCTTGCTAGCCATGTTGCTTTGGAAAAGTTATGCTTTCGCCCCGGGTTTCAGTTCCTTCATCTGTAAAACTAGGGGATAGAAACAGAAGACTCTAAGGTCCAGTCAGCTCTGTAACATCAACGCATATCTAAGTTTTAGAAAAGATGAGACAATTCCTAAAATCTCTTAGTCTAAGGGTGGTGGTGTTTGTGTGTGTGTGTGTGTGTGTGTGTGTGTGTGTGTGGTTTTAGCTTATGTGTTGGTTCATGGAGCCAGATAATCAAATGTGAATGATTTTTCAGTTCTTCACCTTGAAGAATATATTTTCCCCAAGAAGCCAACACGACTCTGCTTCTAATCAGGGTTTCCAAATCATTAATTAATTCATGAAATAACTCAGTCAAGGTCCAAATGCCAATCAAGATGCAGAAAGAACAAGAGTTCTCTTGCTCTTCGTTATAAAAGCAGCCAAGCACAGTGTTCGTAAATGAAATCCAGTTTGTGTGCATCGTGGTTTGGTCAAGGGAGATGCTAGTGTCAGTGAGAAGGCAACACAGATGCTGTGGGTCTGGGGCCCAGATGTTCGGTGGCTGCGACGATCAGGCCCTGGCAGCACAGGTAGCCCCGACAGGAGCTCCAGCAGGAGCCAGGCCTCGGTGGGGGTTTGTTAACAAGCCCATGATGCCTGCGTGGTTCCCGGGCAGCAACAGTAGCAGATGGAGGCTGTGTTCCCACACTGGGCCTCCACTGCTCAAGGGAGGCGCGTGTGAAATGCTTCATTCCCTCCTTGGGTTTCCCAGGACCTCCGGTCAAGCATGTTCTCTCATCCCTGCTAGTCTGGCCACCTTGCTTGGCTGGAAAGATTGGCTCTGGTAACAAAGCCGCAGGAGCAGCTGTGAAGAGGGGAAACCTAGCCTTTGGTGAGGGTGGAGACTGAGAGTGGAGGATTCAGACAGGCCTCTCCAGCCTCAGCTTGCAGGCTGGCTGTCCAACAGCGGCTTCTTCCTGGTTTGCATATTCGGGAGGATTTCCTGTCTTACAGAGAATATTTTAGGAGTGTCGTCAGGAAAACTAAGACCGCTGCATGTTTGCATAGTTTGAGCCAGTGTTTCTCAAAGTTTAATAATGTATGCACCCCCTTTAAAGGATATCCTTTTTTGATTAATTATGTTTATGTTCCGTTATGTTAATGTGTACGAATATAAAACTGGGAAAAAAACTTTGTGTTTAGTTCTTACACATGTAACTAAATCACTAAAACAAATTTCCAAATTTAATATGGAGAAAATTGTAACAACAAATAATATTCAGATTAGCATTGATTAATTGTGATGACTGATGTTTTGCTGAGAAAAAGACCTAATGAATTTGTTTGTAACTGCCAATTATTATTTTGACATATGAATTATTAGTGCACTCCAAGGTATAATATTGAACAGTTTTTTTAAAAGCACTTACCAAAAGTCCTTCCTTGAATATTGACTGCTATATTCACTACTAATGAACTGTCACCACTTGGTGTGTACAAAGAGCGAATCCAAATAATACATCTGCGCCCAAAATAAATACGGACTAATGCTGAGTTTGGCATGTGTTACTGCTGTGTTTCGAGCAGTGACTGTTCTCCCTCACGTTCCTCTACTCAAACTATTGCAAAACCTTTGTTTGTACCATAGGTGGGAATGCAGTACTTTTTTTCTCAAGCCCTCTTTTCTTTACTCGCTAGCCTCTAAAATAATAAGAATACTAATATGTTATCTCATTGGATCTAAGATGCCTTGTAATTTTGGGGACCATTAGGAAAGAAACACTGGTGCCAGTTAAAATATGAAACACCATCAATTAAAGATGTGAAAATGTGAAAAAAAATGCATGTTAGAATGAATGTAATAGAGAATTTTAGCAAATATTTGTATAGTTTTTATGTGTTAGCATTTTTAAAGTGTTTATGTACACGAATTCATTTAATCCTCACAGCACTCTGTGAGGAAATGTGTCAGCCAGAACAGGCTAGCTTTTGCTATGGAAACAACACCCAAATTTCAGTGACTTAACTCAACAAATGCTTATTTCTTATGAGTGTCAAGTCATTCGTGGGGCTCAGCGACTGTCCGAGACTAAGTGGAGCCTTAGCTTTCTAGGCCGTTTCCATCTTATGTCACCTCAAAATGAACTTCAGCTTTCAGGATTATTTCTCTTCAGGAAGAAACTTGGAGAATTGTACACCAGCTTTTAAATATTCATTCCCCAGAGTAACTCACATCACTTCTACTGGTATTTTGTTGGCCAAAGCATTTCATATGGCCACAGCTAACTTCAAGGGGACATGTACCTGAAAATAGAGGAGAACTGGACATTTTACTGAAGAGTAATGTTTTCCCCAAGTAGGCTATACCCATTTTACAGTTAAGAAAACTAAGGCACAGAAAGGTTAAGTAACTTAGCCAGGGTTCTACAGCAAATATGTGGCAGCACCGGGATTTGAACCCAGCCACTGTAGCTCCAGAGTTGTACTGTTAACCACCATCCTGTGCTTTCTCTGTGAAATATTTTACATTATTCCATCATACTCATGGGTTTCATGATGTCACATGAAATCTACAAAATAATTTGAGAAATCAAACTTTTTGGAAAGACTTCTCAGTTGAGAATTATTTCAAAACAAGCATTGTTTAAAAAGCTGATTAAAAAAAGCAAAAGAAAACTCAACATGAATGAGTAACAGTGGATGCGGGATGATTGTAGGGCTTTGTCTTGAGGACGTGGTGCTCTGAAGGCAGACAAGTACATAGCAGCATATTAAAGGCTCAGTAGATTTAGATGATCATTGGACTTAAAAGTACAGACATAAACAGAAGCTTTGAAACAGCACAGAGACAGTATGTTATTTTTAAAAGATTTTCAAAATGAAGACACAAAATAAAATATTCCCAGAGCTAACATTCACATCCCTAAAAATGATAAATGTGCTTCAGTTTCAAACACATGACTTAGAAGCTTTGAAACCAGCAGAGGCACCGAGACCCTGAATACTGTTCTCAGTCAGGAGGTGTGGTCATCGTGGTCTTTCTCCACTTTCACATGCCACTGGCATTATGATTGTTGTTATTACTGGATACATGTAGAGGTCATTGATGGCATGTGATTACCAAAATGCCAAGTACCAGAGATTTCCTTTGCTTGCTCCAAATTTGTCATCCATTGTATCAATGTATTTTTTAATAGAATTGTCTAGTTGGGGTTTTAAATCATTTTAGAAAATCAGATCTTGAACTCCTGAACTAGCAAAATGACGTGGTCGTTATTCTCAGCTGTAAGGCTTTTGGTATTGAAGTTCAGCTCTCTTTTATTATTTTTTCCCCAAAAACCGTTACTTAAGAGTTTTTAAAAGTCACGGGTGGCTGGCTCTGGAAAGCACGGGTGGGTGGGAGAGGTTGGGAGATGGGACAGGGAGACCAGCTGGGCGGTTATTTAGCCGGGTCTGATGAGGACGTGGCGTCTGACAGTGGCGATTCTTATACAGAGTGCTGTCCACATGCTGTGCGTATGGCAGGGGAGTGCTGCGCTATCGCAGGATATTTCTGTGTCATTTTAAGATGAGTGAGTTATTGTCCTGGGCCTTGTCGGCCAACTCTCTCTAATTTTACCCTTAAAAATACACCCAATTTTACCCAATCATCAGGGTGGTTACTTTGTAGTTTGCAGAAACAAACTGGAGAGAAATACAGGCAGACTAGATATGGTGTAGTCATTACACAGTCAAGTTCATTTGTTCAGAAGAGTGTTGGGAGCATCCAGCCGAGGACAGGCCTGAACCTCCGGGGGAGGAGAACCACACTGGGGTGGGTGGCACTTCCCTGGAGGCTCAGGCTTGACTGCCGTGGAGACGCAGATGAAGGTGACTCATTTAGACAGATCTGCACGGGGACAGTTGCAGGTTGTAGGGACTATGTGCGAAGATGGGCCCTCTGCAGCCAGGAAGCTACAATGCTGCTCTGCAGGCAGAAGCTGCTAACAGTGGTGCTGACACAGCCCAACTACCCAAGAACTGCACCTTCCAGACAGCCTTACTCTCAAAGGTAGCTGTAACTCTGTGGCTATAGGGGCCAGTAGAATTTCTTCCCTGTCATCTAGGCCAGCATATATTTTCTGTGTGCTTGCTATGTGGCAGTTGAACTCACTAATCCACCTACACTCCTGATGAGCTGAAAAGGCCATTGTTGTCCTCAGTTTACCGCTGAGGGAACAGAGGCACCAAAAGGGTAAATGAATTGCCCAAGGGCACACGGACACCTCTCTATGTCCACTGTTGTTCTTAATATTTTTAATCAATAATTTTCAAAATATTGTAGTTTTCCATAAAAAAATAGTATCCTGAAGTATTTTGTATAAAAAGCATGTTTAGTTCGTTGATCATTCATTCACTCTCCAAAGTTCTGGGAATAGGGGGATAGACAGGCCAGGAAGCTTGCCTTTGGAAAGATTACAGTCTAGTGAGGATACGCAAGTTAGGCACATGTGTGACTCTGATAAAAATCACAGTGCAGTAGTATAACTGCCACAAAACTGCAGAAAAGGAGTGACACCCCCCACCCAGGTGGCTGGGGGATCTGCACAGACAGGTGGGCCTTAAAGACCCACCAGTGTGGGAATAAGACTGCCTGCTAGAGGTGGGACAGAGCTGAGGCTCTGTCCTGGGAAATGTGGCCAGTGGGGCTTCCGGGATGGGGGCTGGGGGCATTTTCACCTACCGCCCTGTGGTCTTGGGGAAATGGAACAGGGATCTATGGCAGAAGTTTCTGAAACACGGCAGTGACAAGCATGGGCAAGCCCACTGTCATCCAAATGGAGCCAAACAGATCCTGAGTGCTGGCGGGTGGAGACATGGAGAAAAGGGGAGTGGGCCTTGAAGCATGGGCTGGGGACCCGGAGGAGAGTGGGAGGTGTCAGAAGGTGAAAGAGCTTGCGCAAAAGGCAGAGTAGGGTTGGGAGTGGGATTAGCCCACGGATCCACTCTACTGCATCCTGAGCGGGCCATTGAAAACCAATATGCCAACTGGAATAACCATTAAACTAGAATCCAGCAATTCCCTTGCCCTTCAGAATTTGGAAAGGCTCTTGTGGGGTTGTTTAGATGATGTAGGTCACTTAATAAAAATGACTCAGATGAGTTTTAACTATTTTCTCCCTTCAAGCCTGCCTTTGGACACTCAAAATCATCCGAGGATTTCAGCTCTTGACATAGTTGTCATCATTCTGTAAAAACATAGGCAGAGCAGCATGCGTTTTAGCCCCGAATGACACTCAGGTGGATTGGCCACAATGACACTGAAGAGGTACCTGTGTGTGCCCCGCACACATGACTGGCGCTGGTGTCTGTAGGGGGTTCTAGGTGAGGAGGAAGTTCACAATCACAATGTCTGCGTGAACCTGAGTGGCCGGTCAGCTGAAGATGTCTCAGAGGAAAGGAACATGAAGCTCAAAGCCTCTTCCAAGTAACTATTCATATCAGTGCTGAATTTTGCATTTATTTTGTGACCTTTTTCTAAAAGAGGGTCGTGCAAGTATGTAAGAGTCAAATCCTACCAAATCTGAAGTGTCCTAGCTTAGAATGTCTGTGGGGGTTGGGCTAGGCAGCATCTCTTGTGTTAGATCTGTGTTTTCCTGCTTTCTTAATTCCATATCCTCTTAGGCTTGCAGCCTCGGAGGAGGGATGGAGTCACCCCAGCGTGGGTGTGGGCAGCACGCATAGGAAAAGGAGTGGCACTGCCTCCCGGGGCCTGGAGAGGGAGTGCACGTGCTGGGGGCTCACTGGAGGGGATGCACATGCCTGGAGGGGATGGGGTCTTGTTCATCTGGAGTTTATAGGTGCAGTTGGAGCTGCCCACCCTCTGTCCCTTATTTATCCCCACCTGCTGCACAGATTCTTTCTGCTGCTTGTCAGCATCCCTGAAAAATCAAAGTCAAAATCACACATAAAGCCTCTATATGGAGAGTGAGGATGGCAGGAAAGCAGGTCTCGGTGCTCCTAAGCCTCTGCGTCATGACGGAGTGTCTGCTTGCTGCACACGGTGACATACATTTCACTTCTTAGGTGACAGTGCCTGGACCCCGGGCCTTAGTTTCTTTTGTATTCCATAGCATTTGTAAATAAAGACCTTATCAGCAGTGAGACCTCAGTGGATACCCAGGAGTTCAACTGCAGATACACGTATTTGTGAGTGCCTGCCGACCCCGTCCCCTGAGCCACACAACAGCCCCATGAGTTGGATGTATCTCCGCCCATTTACAGATGGAGAAAGGAAGTACAGAGAGGTTCACTGACTTGTCAAAGTGTGTGTAACTAGTTCAATTCATTTATTCAACATGTTTTAAACTTCATGGGAAAAAAATTCAAGGAATGGAGAAAGGCCCATTCATGCCTGGTGTTCACTGGGCCATAAAAACTGGATTTTTCACAACCGAGGGACCTTTCTGCAGGGTCCACCTAGACAAGGTCGCCAGCCAGGGGCATCCATTTCAGGTTGCACACAGAGCACACACTTACCAGGCCTGATTAGGAATAGGGAGCAAAAAATGTGCATGTGGACATGTGTATACACGTATGTATGCATATGTGTGCTTGCATGTATATATGTGTGTGCTTGCACATTTGTGTGCATGTGAAGAGAGAGGGAGACTCAGAATGGCAGGGGTTGGGGGGACTTCAGGCCACATCATCTCCACCAAGGGGTGACGGCCCTGGGAGAATCGACTGTTTTCTCTCTGCCACTGCGTCTCCTCCACTGTGGGCGAAGGAGGAGTAGAGAGGCTGAGAGGGCCGAGAGGAACATGGTCCCAGGAAGGAGGGTGACTAACATGTTTGACTTCTTGTTCTGACAGCCTGAAGGTGATAGATATGATAAGGGGAACTCTGGCCAGGTGAGAGCACAGCAAACCAAGGAAAACAGGTCTTCGGGGTGGGCAGTGGGCCCCAGAAACTCGTGGAAGACCAAGATCAGGAAGCACGTGCAGGGCGGAGATGTTTCAAAATCAAGTAATAAACTGGAGAAATTGGGCTGCAGAGAAAGCGGCCATGATTTACCCACCGTGCCTGCCAGGCGCAGCAGTCGCTGCTTTGTGCTCTGCTGAGTGTGTGGAGGCCCAGCGGCTCTTGGCTGGGTTCCAGACATCCCAGAATTGAATTGATGGGGCCTGCCATGACGGGTGCTAGCTAGCAGGAAATGTAAAGAATGACGCCTGAGCTAGGTTCCTTTTTCTCTTTTCGTAGGAGAGTTTTCTTCCCAGACCAAACCAAGATAGTACCTGTCCAACATACTTCCCCCTCCTGTTTCCTCTGCGGCTGTCTTACACCAACTTGCGATCTGTTTTGTGGTTCCAGCCCAATGGGCTCATCAGTTTATTCAGCTGGCTTTTAAAATGGCCTCATTTTTCCTGTCGTGGGGAAAGAGGCCACAGTGTAACCGGAGGAAAATGACTGGCGGCCCTTCCGCGTGGCATTTTAAATCTGCAGTTCTCCCCGTGGTGACAGTGCCTAGGGGACAGTCAGGGCCACCCCTGCTTATGCTGCAAGCTGAACTATTGGTAGAAAATGTGGGGTCCGCTGGCAGCCCACAGACAGTCGGTCAGGATGAGCGTCTTCTCATCCTAGGCCTCAGGCCAGGCCAGCCCGCCCTGCCTATGCCACGGGCACCACTGAAGGGCAGAAGGCCAGGCCAAGGATATCTGAGGCTCGATTTTCCTACCTGCCTTGGCTTTCTTCCCTTCTTGGCAAAACAAAGACTGTCAGGAAAGGCAAACAAGGAAGGAGTGAGACCCACTGGCAAGTTGGTGAACATGGGGCTCTGGGAGGAAAGCCGTCTCCGGGTTCCTTAGCCCCAGAGCTGCCAGGAGGGAGCAAGAGGGGGCGGCACCCCAGCCGTCTCTCCAGTGGGAGCATGTCATGCTCAGTGGCAGCACTGATGCCCAGACTTGGTGTGGCTCTCGTGGGATGTGGTCAGGAGAGTGCATCCGCACCCCCAGCGTCCCTGTGGAGACTCTGCCTCGCCACCTCCTCCTTGTGTGATCTGGGCACGCCCTTGGAGCTTCAGTTTCCTCATCTGACAAACGATAATAGTGCCCTATTTGAAAGACTGGCGAAAGAACTGTTGATATGAACAGCCTACAGCAGGTGATTGATCAATTACATCCTTGCTTTCTGCTTAGTGTTTCTGAGCTTGTAGGCGCGCATAGGATAGCTCTTTTACAACTATATGGTGGCAGAAAGGTCATGAGATTAAGTGACCACACACAGGAGTTTTACTGGCACATTTTCTGCTAATTGGTCAATCTGGTTCACTGCGAAGAGGCTGGCCTTCCTTGAAGAAGGCAGCATCAAAGGCCGACAACAGAGTCGCATGTGATTCAGTGGTTGAAGAGCGCAGACCAAAATTAACATGAAACTCCAAAGCAGGGGCCTTCTGTTTTTCAAAATAAATAATTTTCTGTTATGAAAACTTTTAAGCGCACTATGTTGAAAAAGTTGATCCTTTTGACCGAATTGGTGACTTTTTCTAATTTTAACTACAGTTGAAAACTTACCCAAAAATGTGAGAAATCCTACTGTTTTATCACTTTAGAAGTATGCTTACATGGTCTTCCTTTCTTTTTTCTTTTCTTTTTTGAGAGTCTTGCTCTGTTGCCTAGGCTGGAGTGCAGTGGCACGATTTCAGCTGACTGCAAGCTCCGCCTCCCGGGTTCAAGCGATTCTCCTGCCTCAGCCTCTCGAGTAGCTGGGATTACAGGTGCACACCAACATGCTTGGCTAATTTTTAGTGGAGATGGGATTTTGCCAGGTTGGCCAGGCGGGTCGCGAACTCCTGACCTCAAGTGATTCGCCCACCTCAGCCTCCCAAAGTGTGAGCCATTGTGCCCGGCCCTTCCTTTATTTCATTCATTGTTAATTCATTTTTATCTTCCTGGCTCCTGACCCGTTACTGTCCCACCAGCTTGAGGGGTAGCGTTTAGGTAGCAGTTATGACTTTGTTGATACACAAGGAGATTTCCATTTCAATACTTTGGAAGAAACTGAGATTGAATCAGACAACGTTGCTTCTAGTTGTGAAATTATGTTACTCCCTGAACTAAAAACAAATAAATACTTGACAGTTGTAACTTTTGGCATATTGACTGTGTGGTCTGCTCATCTCATCCTGCCCGTGTCTGTTAGACCCACTTCCAGCAAAGAGCAAGTTCATGGTGTGGGTGCTGTTTGTAGAAATCACTCCTTCAGTCTGAGGATATTTCCTGGTTTATTGTGTCATTGTGGATTAATCCTGAATAAGCATTCATGATAATATAATAGTCGCATAAAAACCCACCAACTGTTTCAACTTTGTTTATCGAGAATTAGCATGCACCAAGGACTTAAAGAGTGCATTAAATTTAAAGGCTTGAGACCTCAGGGCTGTGCCAACTGAGCTTGGTTGCCAAGTACTTTTAGCAAAACTGCCTTTCCTTAGGTCACCTTGCAGCATTTTCTTTTCAAAGGAGGTCTGTGTCGGTTTCCTGTTTTGTAGGCACCCTTCTTTGTGCAGAAGGATTCAAATTAGTATAACGACTAAAAATCAGAAGAACTCTCTGTACATTCATGCACTTTCATCCACATTTTAATTTCGTAGAAACAGAGGCACACCATAAACACTGCAGTGTCTTGCTCTTCTCTTCACAAGTAGGTCTTGTTTCATATCAGCATAAACGGTTCTGCTGTATTTTAAAATGTCTATAGGACATGGCTGCATGTGTGTGATTCATTTGAACCAGTGCTTTTTGATAGGCGGGTGGTTTTCAGAGTGCTACTACAAATAAGGCTGCAATAAGCATACATCTTTGCCCAGTGTGTATTTTCAAGCAGATTTCTGTCCTGATAGGGCCTCTTTTTCTTTCTTCAGTGTGTGTGGCCTTGGTTGGAGAGGACTTTTAATCAGGTGTGACATCAGGAGGTGGATTTGTTGTGGTTGTTGGCACTGGGTACTGCCTTTCTGCGACTCCCCGGCTCCACGTTGGTCCCTCTCCACAGGTAGCCCCCTCACCCCCTCACCTCTCACAGTGGTCTGCAGAGATGCCAGAGTCAGGACTGACAGCCAGGAAGAGCCCAGATCCAACATCCTTAAGCTCTAGACATTGCTGTCTGGATTTATAGTCACACAGGCATCACTTCCCATTGTCTTTTCCCTAGCCCAGTGGTTCTCAACTGGGGCAGTTTTTCCCTCGGCAGGTATTTGGCCCTGTCTGGAGATAGTTTGTATTGTTGCCACACTGGGAGAGGGTGTACCTCCCACTGGCGTCTTACGTGTAGAAGCCAGGGAAGCCGCTGACATCCTGCAATGCACAACACGGTCCCTACCACAGAGTCCACCCCAAGCGGCAGTAGCGCTGTTGCTGAGAAACCCCGCTCTAGACTTTTCTTTACAAGAGGCAAGAAAAGATCTCTTTGTGGGTTAAATGATTCTTTGGACTCAGACAAGTGCCCCATGCACACAGGGTTTGGACTGAGATCAGGTTTGGCCAGACAGAAATCAGACGTGGAGGCATGCGTGCGCAGGGCAGGGGAGAAGCTGGACTCACTTCCACGAGTAGGAGGTGAAAAAGCCCGTCATTGCACGAGCAGCTGGTCACCACCAGGGCCAACACCAGCTCTCAGGGACAGCACCTGCACGCTCGTAACGTGAGTGGAGCCCCGGATAGCGCGTGTCCAGTACTGACGGAGTTTAGGCATGAAGAACACCGATCATTTTAGGTGGAACTTCCATAGGCTACCAACTATCTTCCCAAGAATTGGATGGACGTAAGGAATAGTGGCTCTCAGGTCCTGTGATTCTAGTTAGGATTGCTAGAATCCAGCCATGAACGACCTGGGTACTTAAGTGGCAGAGGAAGGTGAGAGTAGGTGGGGAGGGGGCCGTGATCAGAGACAGGCAAGGCTGTGCTCGTCCCCTTTCTTGAAGCACTTTAATTCCCAGAGAAGGGAGATCTAATCTTCCAGTTACTGTTTTGACAGAGTGTGAGGAGTCTGAGCGGAAAGTTTAAGGCCCAGGTGGCAGAACTGAAGATAAGGCATTAGGAACAGTCCCAAAGGGCCCCTCCCTTCCAGCGGCTCCCCGGGTGTGGACGGCCTGTGATTGCAGGTCGGATGTGACAATTTGGGCACTTTCAGTTCCTGAAGCAAAAAGAAAAATGATTCTTCTATCCTCCAGCTCCCGCTCTTCCTTCCTCTTTCATTTTTCTTATCAGAGGTGATTTTCTTATGAGGTCTTGGGGGAGCCCGGGGCAGACTGTAACCTACCTAAAGTGGTTGAGTCGCCACCCATTACCAAAAGCCACATCAAATTCTTTGGTGCCTGTCTTGCTTTGTTTATAATTCTATGGAATAAGCTACTCTTTTGCATAATTGGCGTTAATTTGAAAACATGTCAGACTGGACCTAGGCTTTTGGTGGGAGGAGCTGAACAGAACTGGAAAGAAGAGGAAACAGGGATTTCTGGAGTTTATTACCTGTACCGGTGGGAACTGTGGGATGCAGCATCCCCATTCAGAATGGCCCTGGTGAGCAGCCGCCTTCCCTGCTGCAGGGAGGCAGGGCCTGCACCTGCTGGAAGTCACCTGGAGAAGGCGAGCATGTTCATTCTGCTCCAGGATCTTGTCTTGTCTTCTCCAGGGTGAGGCGAGGAAGGGGCTTCTCTTAGAGACGTGGAAGGGCCAGGCCTGCTTACCATGGCTTCGGCCCTATGGGAGCCCGGTGAGATCTGACCCCAGAATCACCAGATCAAAAGCTCGAGGCCTCAGAAGCCCTGAGCCTGGCCACAGCAGCCACGAACCCAACATCGCTTTGCCCATTACCACCCTTACCATCCCCCCGCAGATAGCCTGGGGGTCTTTCTGAAGCTCTTGTGACTCTGTGTCCTCCACCAGAGCCAAGCCACCAGTTCCTCTGGCCTGTCTGTGTTGTGGAATCTTCTAATGCAGTGCCTGGTGCACAGTGGTGCCTGGAGAGGAAGGGATGCCTGCTGCAGCTGTTTTTCCCTGTCACATTCCTCTGTCATCTGCTGAGCAGATTGCCGGTTGGGGCTTGTGCTCAGCATTGGTGGGGGTGGGGGTGGTCAGAGGTGCTCATGTCACTGACCCGGCGACAAGGGGCTCGTGGTCTGAGGAGGAGAGAGGTACATGGATAGGCTTGAGCTGTGAGGCCACTTCCTGGGCCATGAACGGACAGATGCCCATGTGGCTGTGGTCTGGGCATGGGGACATCTCCATAGAGTAGGCAGAGACTTGGCCGAGTCCTGTAGGTGACCTTGGAGTCCCTGGAGTGGAAACATCCCAGGCACAGCAGGAAGCAGGAGGAGGCCGAAGACTCTGACAGAGCTGGCTGCTGGAGAAGGGCTGGGGCTACCCCGCGTTGGAGGAGACGGTGAGGGCCAGGATGGAGGGTCCAAGGGAGGCCAGTTCGTGAGGCCCAGAAGCCCTCTAAGGCAATGAAGACCTCTTACAGGGCATCTGGCAGGGGAAGGCACTGCTCGTATTTGCACTTTCATCATTTACCCTGGAGGCGTCTGGTCAATGAACTCAAAAGGACACATGGCTGCAGGCCTCAGGCACAGCCACCGCAGAAATGCATGGAGCATGTTTTAGGTGCAGGCATCTAAGAGCCTGTAGCTGTCCCGTGAGATAAATAAACACCATCATTGTCATCCTTATCTAACGGACAAGGAAATTGAGGCACAGAGAATTCAGGCCTCTGTACAGGGTCACTCACTAGTAACTTATAGGTTCAGGGTTGGGCCCAGACAGTGTGACCCCAGAGGACAACTGCCATCCACCAGCCAGGCCCCCTCCTGAAGGATGCTGCAGGACAGTGAAGGCCTGAGTTCAGGCAGTCAAAGCAGAGACGAGGGGAAGGGGGTGAGTCATTAACCAAGGCATTGGCGAGATCCGCTTATCAATGAGATGAGGGCATGGGAGACCCCTGAGACTAGGCCTCAGCTCCTGGCCCTGAGCCAGGATGTATATCAATTTCTAAGTATAACCAAATGGGATGCGCTCCAGAGCAAGGACTTTCGTATTCTTTATGTATGAACTTATTTATTGATGTATGAGGGTACGTAAGTGAATTAATTTCCTTCCTACCCCACGAAGTAGACAGTGGAGTGTTGGACTCTCTGTCAAGCCTCTCTCAGACAACCCAGGCTTCAGGCGGTGTCCACCACTGGCCGTGGACCCTCACATTGTGATTGCATAATGTTATTGTCAGGATTAAATTAAATATTCATGTGATAATCATGTTATCAGTACAGGGCCTGGCACATTGTAAGTGCTCAGTTTGCTAGTTGCCTTCTGTTTCTTTGCCTCTAAATAGTTGCTGAGTTAATTTGAGAAGCCTCGTTTATGTTAGTATACAAACAAGTCTCGGCCAGGTGCGGTGGCTTGTGACTGTAAACCCAGCATTTTGGGAGGCCGAGGTGGGCAGATCACTTGAAATCAGGAGTTTGAGATGAGCCTGACCAACATGGTGAAACCCCGTCTCTACTGAAAATACAAAAATTAGCTGGGCATGGGGGCAGGTGCCTGTAATCCCAGCTACTCGGGAGGCTGAGGCAGGAGAATCGATTGAACCCAGGAGGTGGAGGTAGCAGTCAGCCAAGATCACGCCACTGCACTCCAGTCTGGGTGACACAGTGAGACTCTGTCTCAAAAACAAACAAACAAACAAAAAACAAGCAAAACAAAACAAACAAAAAGAAGTCTCTTCCCACTGCCAGAGCTAGATGATATGAAGCTACGTTTCCCTGTTTGCCTAGGCTGGTAGGACGCTCAGCATGAAAATCTGCGATCAGAAGCTGAAGTTGTCTTCACCACAGTTCCTGTATGCTGTTGTTTCCTACTACTTTTTTTTTGTTTGTTTCTCGTTTTGCCTTGCCCTAATTACTTCAGTGTAAGCATCTGAGTTTGTATTGCTGTCTCAAATCCATTTTTAGAAGTAGAAAGAAGATAAATATAATAAAGCTAAATATAGATTTAACAAATCAGTTTTCTCTCTCATAGTTGAGACAAATATAATGTCAGGAAGAAGAAAACAGTGGAAATATTTGCTGATTTTTGTTCTCTTGTTTTGATCCCAGTGAAAAACTTTTATCTGGCACATGTTTAATTTTAAGCAAGAAGAGATTAAATCAATGAGGACAATGACCTGAGCTCTTAGTTATTGAGTGGATTGGAACTGTCTAGATTCTTTTCAATTAATTTATCTCTTTCTTTCAACTACCATTGACCTCATTTTGATGGTGGTTCTCCCTTCTGTAAAATGGAAGAATGGAACTGAACAATTCCTAAGTTCTCTTCGGTTTAAAATCTACAGACCAAGATTTTGAGTTCTTTTTATATTTGGGTGATTTACTTCCATAAGCTGCAGGTTACATTCATTCTTCCTGTAATTCCTTCCCCCAGTTTGATCAGTGGAATTCTGCCAGCATCATTCAGGACCCCTATGTCCCTCCCTGCTCTGAAGGTCTGCACTGGCTGTGCTCTAAGAGGAATGTGACTATTCCTCATTTTAGACATGAGGAAGCTGAGGTTTAAATAACTTTCCAAGCCACTAACTTAGTAGCTAAAGAAAGGAGCCCTGAGCCTGATGCAGACCTTGGCTCTTCCTTGCCTCTGGTAGTTTGCAAGACTCTGAGCAGCCTCAGGTTCTGCAGGGAGAACCTCTGGACCACCTCAGCATTATCTTCTTTATATATGGGGTGCCTTGGAAGATCTCCTGTGAACAGAGAGTTTTGCTTTTAACAGTGTGAAACCAGTTGCACCACACATTGGTGACTCCTCTTGTCCATTTCTGTTGGAACTAAGGTAAAACCCCCAACCTCTGTTCATTTCCTAATTCCCATGTTTTCTCCCCGCCACTTACCTGGCTGTTGCTCAGCATAGCCCCTCTGCTTCTGGAGTAGCCTCCCACTTGTCAGCTACTTACTGGACTCCTTTCCTCGGAATCCAGCATTTCCTGTCCCTTGAGCCCTGCAGAAGCTCTTCTGCTTATAAATTAAGATGATTGACATGCAGTTACTTCAGAAAATTATAATCCTGATGCTTACGTAATGTGTTTTAAACAACTTTTTGAGATAACTGTGGTTTGTCATGCAGATGTAGGAAATGACATAGTTTCCCTCAATATTCTATAGTTATATCATCTTACAAAACCATATTCCAATCAAGAAATTGATACTGATACAGTGCATCCACCATATTCTGATTTCACCAGTTTTACATGCACACAGGGATGTGGCTGCCTGTGCACGTGTGTGTGTGTGTGTGTGTGTATTTACTTCTGTAAAAAGGTAGCGTATTAGTCTATTTTCATATTGCTATAAAGAACCGCCTGAGATTGGGTAATTTATAAAGGAGAGTTTTAATTAACTCGCAGTTCAGCATGGCTGGGGAGGCCTCAGGAAACTTACAATCATGGTGGAATGTGAAGCAGAAGCAAGGCACCCTCTTCACAAGGCGGCAGGAAGGAGAAGTGTCAAGTGAAGAGGGAAGAGCCCCTTATAAAACCATCAGATCTCATGAAAACTCAGCACTATCAGGAGAGCAGCATGGGGGAAACTGTCCCCCCAGGGGGATTATGGGATTCTTGGGATTACAATTCAAGATAAGATTTGGGTTGGGATACAGAGCCTAACCATTTCAGGTAGCATGAGGGATTCTTGTATGAACTTTTCTGTATCTTGACCATGGTAGTGATCACAGAAATCTACCTACATATATGATAAAAATAAATGTAATATTTTTACACCTTTCATATTATGTCCTCCTCCTGATGTCTAGAGGTGCTGGCACATTGTAATTCCTTAGTAAATATTCCATAAAACACATGACAATAAATGTTATTCCTTGGAGAAAACACCAATGACTCATAAAACATGAGCTCCAACCTCGATAGTTACATTTCTTTTGAGAGGCCTGTGGTAGAGGAGAAATAACCTTTGGCTTGAAGCAGAAGACCTGAGTTCAAGGATTGGTTTTGCTATTTTCCAGCAGAGAGGATTCACTTCCTATGTTGGACCTTGATATCCTGATCTCTAAAATGAGGAAGCTGGATTAACAACCTCTATCATTCCTTCCAACTTTAAAGACATTATAACTCTAGAAACTGTAACATCCTTTAACATTTTAAACCTTACTTTCCCTCCTTCAACATTTTTGTCTTGTTTTTTGAGTTTATCAGTTCAGAGTTTGTTTAATTTTCATGCTTTGAACCATGGAAGAAAAATAATCTTCTACTTGATTTCTTACCAACTCAGAGACCACATGAAAGATATCATTTGCATGAAAATTCAAGAGCAGAGTTTCAGATGGGGGGACATGGAAACATTTGAAAACTTTTATTTGGAAACTTTGGTATCTGTGTGGAGTGTGGTCCAGCCTGGGCAGTGGGACACAATTCTGAGAGACGCAGTTAGTTGCGAAGCTGGGTTGCTGGACGTCTCTTTCCCTTTGCAGTGTTTCTCAGCACAGGTCCTCTGTCGGATGGCCAGGTGAGGTCCTGCTGCCATGAGAAACCCCTCCAAGGTCTCTGCGCTGACTCAGTGGAGGTCCAGTCCTCTCTCTTGCACAGTTCTTTGTGAGTCTGTGCAGCTTTCCAGGGTGGGATCACTGCCCTCAGTCGCCGTCTGCGAGGCTTCGTGTTCTCTGTGGCAGGAGAAGAGGTTGCTGGTGAGCCTGGGGTTGACGGTTCCGTGCTCTGGCTTCAGTGGTCACAGTCACTTTTGCTTATGCTTTACTGGCCAAACCAGGTCATGTGGCCATGCCTAATTTCAAGAGAAAGGGAACAAATATGGGTAAAATACTTCAAGATTCTACTACAGATTTTTTTTTTTTTTGGATCAAAAGAACAAAAGTCCCTAGCAACATAGATTAATTATAACTTGGCTTATGTGTTCCACTGGAAGCGTCTCAGGGGTGGGAGATGACCTATCACTCAGAAGCTGTCTCTGACTAGCCAACAGGAAACAGAAAGTGACTGAAGGGAAAGAGCAGGAAGCTAAGCATCCTGGGTGAGCAGTGCATTCAGCTGTCCAGGGTGTGGGATGCAAGTGGAGACAGTGGGCCCCTCTCCCACCTCCTCTTCTGGCTGGCTGCGTGACTGCAAGCAGCCCCCTCCCTCCTCAGTCTCAGTTTCCAGACCTGTAAAATGGGAACGGTAACATTACCTATTGCAAAGGGTTGCCTGAATTAATACAGCTAAAGAGCATGGAGCAGTGTCTGATGTGTGAAAAATGCTCAATAAATGTTACCTATCATTATTTTGCTTTGCCCTTTACCTGTTAAGTTGGCTATAAATCCCTACAACCACAAGATGCCCTCGGACATTCAGCCCGTGTAGCTGAAAGTGTAAGTCTCTGGGGGCAGCACTCAGGGAAGGGTGTGATGACTCAGAAGCTGGAGAAGTCGATCCTGCCTTCCCTCTAGGCTCCCGTGTGACACTGAGTCCTAATGGAATGGCAGAGACTTTGACAGGGCCTGTGCACGTTTTCTGCAAAGCTGTTGGAGGAAATCCTCCTTCTGGGCTTTGGCCTAGGGGGTCCCTCTCAGAGACTTGGGGCCTCAGAACTTTGAAAGAATGGAACCAAAGCAAAGGTCTCTCCTGGGAGCCCTGGGAAATGGGGCTGTGTCTAGGGAGGAATCCTGCTGTCTCTTCCTTTAGGCAGGAAAATTAATGGAATTTTATAAGCCACCTTGCAGCGATCTGAGAATCCCGGATTCTCAGATGAGCCCTGCACATACGCAGGTTGCATTGAGACATTAAAATTCTCTAAAGAGGGCTTCTTATAACTTGTGCATTCATATGTTGCTGCTGCAAAACTATGAATTTTCTGATTTTGTCACACCCTGATAAGATTAAAAAAACACAGTCATATGCGCTCTTGCTGGCTGAATCGCAGAAGTAATTTCTTATACAATTGAAATCCATATTTCAATGAGTTTCTTCAGGCATAATCTCTCTGGGAGCTGCCTGTGAGTCTGCATTGGATGCGTGACTGGGGAACCTGGCATTTTAGACCTTGAGCAGAGGGAGACACTGCCCCTCTCTCCATCATTGTTGATTGAATGATGGCAAGACTCATCAAAAGTAGATGGAGTGATGGCCTCATCTGCATGAATATATGCACATTTAAAACGCTAAGGTCAGACAAGACTGACTCTGGAAGGATGGCATGGAGGTGTGGGGCTGACATTTGCAGCACCCAGAGGGCTGTGGGCCAGGCTCGGGAAGAAGTTTGAGGGCTTTGGAGCTAAGAAATCAGGGCAGTTTGCTCAGAGTTGGGGAGAGTCGAGGGTATCTGGAAAGTGGTGCCTTCATCTCTGCAAAAAGAGTCTATTAGCAAGGGTCAAGGGCAGACCCCCAGACAGTGCCCAGGGACTACTTTAGGGAGATAAGGATGAGTGAAAGCCCTGCTGAAGGCAACAGCTGGAGAAGTAAGGTTTGCACGTCAGCATCTATCACACCAGGACGAGGCCTCACCAACAGAAACAGCCTCACTTCACTGGGAATTGGTACACAGAGTGGGAGGGGCTTTACGTGGACCAGCTAAGGGCAGCAGTGGAAAATGATCTAGAATATTCCAGCGTGCATCTCAGGGCGCTGGCTGTGCTGGTTCTCAGGATGCTGATACCCACCCCCTCATGCTGCTGTTTTTCAGGAAATCCCTTCCGGAGCACAGCCAGAGCCCGGAGGTCTTTGTCTTGGAAGGAGAGGCTCCTACCAGCCTTGCATTTCCCCAGTGGTGATCTTCATGGGGGCCTACCATTCTTGCCTGACTTTTAGTTTGTATTCTATGATTCAGAAACATGAATTAGGGACCTTGTCTCTCTTCCTCCCTTAGGCACTCCAGTTCCCTCACTGCACTGTCCGTTTTTCCTTGAAAACAAATCGGTGTGGTCAGTAAGTCCGCTATCAGTGACAGCAGGCAAGGGCAGTAATTCTAAGCTAGAATTAAGGAAGGCAGATGGGCTTCCTTGTAGTCTGTAGCTTTCCAGACCTCTGAAGGATTCTGTTAACCCCTCTTCCAGGAATCCTAAAATCTTCTGCAATCTGGACTCATCAGTTCTAGAACCTTGTGAGTACCTTTCAGTGAGAGGACTCCTCTTGGTTTGAGGCTGGGTGTGGAGGTAACTATGTGGGCAGCAGGTGGGGAATCGTTTGTGTATCTTGGGGTGCAGTAATTTATACCTACTTCTTTCCCCCGACCACACAGCAAACTCTTTGATGGCAAGAATTATCTTCCTTTCAATCCCCATTCCTTAGTCTTATTTAACACATAACTGATGCTCAGTAACTATTTATTTAGTGAATTATGAACTGCAAGCAATAAACCTTATGAAAACAAGGCATATGCTTTTATCTGTGAGAGCTTCATTAATTCACTCCTCAATTTATATCAGAAATAAGGCTCAGAAATAACACTGCCTTGGGCCCTTCTGTCTTAAGAGTTTTTCCATTTTTGCTGCTCCCTCCTCTTGGCCTCAGACTTGGACAGGAGTTCTTGGACTTGGGGTCCAGATCTCCCAAATGAGGCTTCAAAGTGCCCCTTCCCTCCATCAAAGGGTCTGCTACCAGGTCCTTCCAGGGGGTTCCTTGCTCCCTCTGGGAAAATAACTCCTCACAGCAGGCCAGGTTCTCCAGCACTCAGATGCCCCCAGCCCATCACAGTTCTAGTGTGAGGTTGCTATCCTTGGGATTTTAAATACATGGTAACACTTAGGATCTTCTGTCCTTGTATGGTGCTTGTGGTGTGTGGTGAGGATGGGGGCAGGGCCACAGCTCGGGAAGGAACTCAGTAGGGTGTCATGCATACAGATCAGTGTTAACTTCAGCTCTATTAAACATCTTTATTAATGATCTGGAAATGGGGTGTATACAGAACATTAATTAAATGCTCAAATACTAAATTGGGAGGTGTTGCAAAAGATGGACTAATCATTTTATCATTTACTCAGCGTGCAGAACTTGTATAATTTGGCGTATTTACTGGTTAAAAATGCGACATTTCTTTGTTGACAACACTATTGGCTCAGTGTGTAGCTGGCATTTTGGTTGAGTTTCTTTACATGCATATTCTTATTCTTGTGCCTTTCTATTTCAGTCAGTTTCAGAATGATGAGTCATCCCATTTGTATATTAAGGACTCAAGTAGAATGAAAATATTTTTGGAAGAGTGAGGTGGAATAAACAGAAGCAAGAACAGAGAGTAACATGCAGTAGTTGAGGTCAGCTAAGTCAATTGCTTGGAGACCCAAGTCTTCTATCCTGACTCCTGTGGGGTCTGTTCTGTTTTCTCAGACTGCTCCTGTTCTTCTAGCAGGTGAGGTGCCTCACAAATTGACCTCTTTGGACGGGCTTGCTGAGAGCAGTCTTCAACGCAACACACACTTTATTCCATGGTGTAGATTTGGGATGAGGAGACCTGGACTTTAATTTGTGTTCTTGCATTTTTCTGGTTATGTAGCTTCGAGGAAGTCATTTAACCTCTCTGAGGCTTAGTTCCTTTATCCGTGGAAGGGAAGATGATATATGTCTCCCGGGGTAATATGCCGTGAGTATGAAGTGAAGTGATATTCTTGAAAGAATTTTGTGA
Organism: Papio anubis; assembly: GCF_008728515.1. Lineage (NCBI taxonomy): Eukaryota > Metazoa > Chordata > Mammalia > Primates > Cercopithecidae > Papio > Papio anubis. Next base: position 160,241,207 of record NC_044981.1, read on the forward strand.
ACTGTAAAACTGTGCAAAAGTTAGTATGACACTGGATTAATTCTCAAAGAATGAGGAGTACTGTTGCTCTGCATATAAAGCACTCCAAATAATTACCAGCAGGATGGCCAAGAACATTTAGAAATATGGATAGGAAATTCAGTCTGGAAAAATGCTGGTAAATACTTAGGGACATTAGAAAATTGGCAGGATTTTGAGTTGGCAAAATTAATCAAACTATTTTTCAAATGCTTGGGTTCAACAAACTAAAATGAGTTTGCCAAGCACCTTTTCTTATAAATTTTGCAGCCTTTGTTTGTTTCAGCTAGCACATGATCCATAAGCTTCTGATTCATTGACACCTAATTTGCTAAAAGGCTATTTGTTAGCAGCAATCAGATGTTTTGGAAACCTGCTGGGCCCACTGCAAAGATGCTGCCCAGATTCCGTTCTTCAGAGTCTTTACTAGCTGGGTGCATAAGAGACATCTGAGTGTATTTAAGAATCATTTTGTCAAACTCCTATCCTTTTAAACTTCTTGTTATGCTTCTTTTATGCTGTACATACTGTCATTCCTAGTATTCAGCAGGAATATTTTAAATATATATGTGATTGATTCCTGAAACTCATCCTTCTTTCTCTTAGTAGTTCTGACTTATAAGGTTTAAACACAAAGATATGCACTAGTTACAGATCAGATTAGAAACTTTACTAATAGAAAGGTGGATAGGAGAATGCAGCTCAGACCTGGGGCCTGCCGAGAGCTTGCTGCTTCTTGACTCTCTGTGGGTGGATGCCAGCTTTGCTTGTCTGGTGCATGCTGTGAAACGCAGGGCTGGCAAGAGCTCGGGCCCAGCCAGGCCTGCAGACCTTGTACATGTGGGCCCAGCTGAGGAGGCTGGATTCTGTTTTGGCATTTACTGGTCATTTTTGTTAATCATCTCTCCTATCTTCTTCCCAAGGGGATGAGAGAATTCTAGGGGAGAAAGGAGCCAGAAGGTTTGATCTTAGTACTGCTCCCCTCTGGGAAGTCAAGAGAAGTCCATTCTCTCTTGTGGAGAGAGGAGTGGGTGCCAGCATCCCACCGGATTCTTTAGGGCAGGCCACGTGGGCGCCGCCAGCTGCCTAGAGTCCATTTCTGCCTCTTCTGGCTTTGTGCTGGTCACTCTTCCCATCTCACCACGGGCGGCTGGCTCAGGCTGGGGAGCTTCTCTTCTGAGCTGGAGAATGTGAGGGTCAGAGACAGAAGGTTCGTGACTGTGGACTCTACCCTCTGACCCACTCCAGGGGAAGCTGGTGGGATCTTGCATCTGAGTGCTTGAGGAAGAGGTGGGAAGGGCAGGGAAGCGGCTGGGAGGAGGAGGAATTCGTTTGTGTCCCACATCTTCCACACCAGGTACTGGGCTAAACTCACATTGGCGCATTTAAAAGGAGGGTTGCAGCTCCCAGGTGTGGCCAGAGAGAGCTCTCTGTCTTCTTCTCTTTCCACAGCCTGGTCTCAACTCAACGCAGAGGGAAATGGGACTCATTTTCCCTTTTTTAATATAGCATTCTAGCTCCGTGATTAAAGGGATACAAAACACACTGTGGGAATTTTAGGAAATACTGAAACACGAAATAGAGGAAAAAATAATGATCAGTCTGTAATCCACCTCTCCAGAGATGTCATTGACATTTTTCTTTATATCCTTCCAGTCTGTTTTCTAGTTGTGTTTTTTATCATAGGAGGCGTAGTGTACATTTACATAAACTTAGGGCCACGCTGCGTAAACAGTTTTATATTTTGCAGTTAACTTTTTATATTGCAAGTCCTTTTCCATGCCTTTAAATATTTCTCAACGACCCATTCTTTAAGGGCAGGCTAATATTTTTTTCTCGTTTCCAAATTTGCAGCATGGTAATTATGACTTAATTACTTTCCCTGTATGTGCTTACTGTGAGTCTCTGACTTTTCTTTAGGATAAATTCCTAGAGATGAAATTATGGGGTCAAATGGTAGAACACTTTCAAGTTTTTTTTCCCACCAAGTATATAGTGCTATTCTACTTCACAAAAACTTGAGATATTTTCACCATTTTATGTGAGAATGTCCATTTCTCTGCACTTTGATGGCACAGTGCATTACTGTCTTGTGATGATGATTTTTAGAGACGGGGTCTCACTGTGTAGCTCAGGCTGGACTTAATCTCCTGGGCCCAGGCGATCCTCCCACATCAGCCTCCCAAGTAGCTAGGAGTACAGGCATGTGCCACTTGTATTATTATTTTTAAGTCCTCAGCCTTACTTTTGATGCAATTTAAATTCTATTGTTAAGGATGCTGAGTTGGTGAGACCAGACGGATGCTCCTCAAGTCGGCCAGCTGCGGGGGCCCGAGTGCCCACCAAGCTCCCTCTGGCACTCCTTCGAGGTGCCCATCCCCTCCTGGGAGCGTGACCAGGTCCCTTTCTGCTCTCAGCCGTGGTGTGGGCTCCAGTTCACACCCCTACATTCCCGCAGCTGCTTACCACACGTTCTGCCCGAGTCCCTGCCGAAAGGCCCCAGGGACATCTCCAGTGGCCAAGCCTACTCCTAGCTCAGAAGTTGTTTGCTCATCAGATCCTTTGCAGTGCCGGGCTTCCCTTCTGCGTGAGTGTGCTGGTTTGGAAGATTTTATTCAAATTGGAGTTTGGAGGCACAGGAGAGTGCGGCTGAGCTGTGGCTGCTCCCACAGATGCCCCGTCAGCGTCCTTCTGAGGCACCCTCACCCTAGCCTGCAAATCAGGGCCATAGGTGAGTTGGAGAGGCCCAGCCACTCTGCGCCCGAGTCCTGGCACCATGCCAGAAGCGATGGCATCTGGGAGCAGAGGACCCACAGGGTCTGCACTCACGTTCACTTTGCATGTCCTCCCCCAGGAGGGTCTGCTAGAAGGAGAGCTTTTTCTATTTCATTGTAAATGAGAAATTCTTCCTGAGATAAGATAGAGCAGCACCAACTTCAGGACGCCAGACCAACTCAACGGAATCATACAAATATACGTCTACACATTAGGTGCAAAATGATGCAGAATACAGTGACACACACTGACATAGTCTATGGGACCCAGCAAAGCCTGTGATGAAAAACTCCTCTTCTTCCTCTGGTGTCCAAAGGCCTCCTTTGAAAGCGCTGCCTCCTCCTCCCCCTGGCATGGCTGTGTTTCCCCTTGACCTGCATGCCTCCCACCACCCTGCACACTGGGCTGGGTGGGCCCTCACTGCATCTGAGGGGTCCTGTGCCCGTTGATGTGACCTCATAGCAGTACTACTTCTCTATGCGTCTGGGCCAGTGCTGCCTCAGCCCCCAGACTCCAAACTCACCCACATCCCACCCTTCCTCTTGTCCTCTTTTCTTGTCTCCATTCCTGGGGATTGGATGGTGAGAGGAAAGACATATTGATTTTTCTCTCTTCTTTATTTCTGAATATCTCTGCACAGAACACATTTGGCACTTTTTCCCAACCTCTGCTTCCTAAGGGGATGGAGGATGGAGGAGAGAACCGGGCTCTTTTATCTTCATGACCGTGAATGAATTATGCATTTGGCAACCTTTCTGTTTCAACCGTCCCATTTCAGTTGCCCCATGGGGGTAAAATTTCTAGGATTCTAAACCAGAAAAATAGCTTAGGAGGATATTATTACTGAGAAATATGTAACCTCCATATAAATGAAAATTATTATCTTGGTATCCTGAGCTCAAGGGCTGAGTGAAGGCATTTGGTCTGCCTTCACCTTTGTCCTGGCACCGACCCTGTTAGATTCAGATCACAAGATATTGGGGCTGGGCTGCAGGGTCACTTGCAGCCACTCGTTGGATTTTTCTTTAGTTTATCTCAGGAGCCCCTTGGGCGTGTTCTCTCTAGTATCTCTTGATTGCCTGGAGTTTTCATAATTGTCTCGGAGCTCGTCATTCAGCAGATGGTACTTAAGACTGGAAGAGTAGCCCTCTGTGAGCTTAAGAGACTCTGTCAAGTAGTATGGAGGGGATGTCCCCAATAAAACCAGTTAAATAGGACTCAGGGGGGAAAACTTCATCTTCAGATTGCATACCCCTCAAAATTTATTTTATTTTTTATTGTGGTAAAATATCCATAGCATAAAACTTAATGATGTTGTATGTTTGTAGGTATACAGTTTGGTGGTGTTAAGTACATTCAAATCCTTGGGCAATTGTTGCTACCTCCATCTCCAGAACATACTCATCTTCCCAAACTGACATCTGTCCCCATTAAACACTGACTCCGTGTCCATAGTGTCCCAGTCTCAGGTTAACTGCCTTTCTCCTTTCAGGCAGTGCTTTCTTTAGTGTTAGTATAAACGCTTGAAGTTGAATCCTGTCTCACATAATATGGCCGTAGTAACAGTGTACCCATCTGAACCTGGCGACCTCATCCTCAGGAAGCAGGCAGTTGTGTTTAGTGGCTAGTGGCATCCACCTAGCGACATCCATCCCAGGCCTGCTCAGCCTTGTCTATTCTCAGGGGACTTGAGTCCCCAAACCCTGCACTGAGGTGAGCCCGGGCACCTGGGTTCTGGGCATCGTGACCCTGCCCCCCTCAACCCTGAGCTGACTGAGCCTGGGGGAGCCTCTGACCCAAAGCCAGGCCAGCCATGGCCCAGCCAGCTCTGATCCTTCTCTGTGGGGCCAGGCCACCTCGGTGTGGGGCCATCAGCTGCTTCTTTCAAGAAACTGGAAACTGAGACCCGGTTGCTGAGGCTCTGAGGCAAACATTCTGGAAGGAGGGCGTCTTCGGCGTGGGGCTTCCCTAGCAAGTACCACACACTGGTCACCTTAAACAACATAAAATCATTTTCCCGCAGTTCTGGAGGCTGGAAGGCCCGGATCGAGGAGTTGGCAAGGTGGTTTTCTCCTGAGGCCTCCCTCCTTGCCTCTCCCCCTGCATCTCTTCACATCATTTTCCCTCCGTGCGTGCCCATCTCTGTGTCCACATGTCCCCTTTCGTAAGGATACTACTGAGGTTGGATTAGGGCCTGCCACCCTAGTGGCCTCGTCCTCCCTCGGTGAGCTCAGGAAATCTGCCTGTCCCCACGCGCAGCCCCATTCGGAGGCCCGTCCTGGGCCGGAACTTCAGCACGTGGGTTTCGGGAGGTCCGGCTTAGGGCACCATCGTGGCTGCTGCAGGTCCTGAGGACGCCCGGTGTGTAAGGAAGGAACACAGAGCCCAGCAGGTGGAGTGCAGAGGGGGCACTCCGCCATGCGGGGCCCCAGGGAGGCGGGCGGGCACACTCCCAGCTTTTCAGGGATGATTCCAGATGGTTTCCATTTCCTTGAAAAAACCTAAGAAGGTCTCCTTGCCTTGCACTGAGGGGGTCCTGCCAGGTGAGCTGCACAGCCCCACTCTGTGCAGCTGGGATGGGTGTGGAGAGTAGCCACGTCGGGCAAATGTGTGCCTCAGCGGCCGTCCTCCCGCACAGCGGGGCATACGACTGATCTTCCCCCACCCGAGGGCGTCAGGGCCTCCGCCGCACCTCCTTCCTGGCTGCCTTACGCTGCGAGCCTCCTCTCATCGTTTGAACTTCCCTTGGAAACCCTCTACTAGATTTAGAGAACAAAAACAGCCAGTGAAAAATCATAGTTGAAATTTTACAAAGGAATTACGTTTTGTATTGCTTTAAAGAATGCATAGTATTCTGATACTAGACTAACAAAACAGTAAGAGACAGATGTCTTTAGGCAACTATTTAATGAATAAATGAGAGTGATTGAATGGGAGCATTTAAATTGGGCATTTCCTGTGCCATATTAATTATACTGCATGCTTAGTAAATTCCTTTTTCAAAGATAGTTCAAAGGCAGATGTCAGTCTGGTTCTGCCCAGGTTATGTGTCTACATACATGAACAACTTCGAAATGAATAGAACATGCATTAATAAGGTTTTACTAATCTTGGCTGCAGGCAGTATTTAAATCAGCCGTGTTTGACTTCTACCACACTGGACATAAGAAAATTCATTTGAAAGTGGTGTGACTAAAACTGATCTTTTAAATGGGCTACATTGTACAGGCATTTCAGCTACACTCAATTTTAAAGTGAAGCTTCTCCAGTGGGACTCCGGGATCTGGAGCTTAAACTCTGGACCATGTTTCCTTTTGTTGGCTGCAAAATAAATGGCTTCTGCATAGAGCAGGCTTGCAGGGAGCCTAGGCCTCCTGGGAGTGCAGGACTGCTTTGGTGATGGGCATGACCCAGGCTTTGAGAAACCTCTGAGAGTGACTCGTGATGACCTCCGTGGGTGATCTATGTGCAGAGCTATGCAGGAGCTGTCAGCAGCCACAGGGGCATGTGCTAGATCTGCTGTGTCTGTCTCTTGTTTTCATGCTGGTACACTCTCATCAGGCAAGAATGTTGTCTTTTCTGATTAAATTGTGTATGGGCCAGAAGGTGACGATAGGAGAGAAGCTATATACAAGCAACACTGTCACTCGGCAGGCTCAGGGCTTTTGGCCCAAGAAGACTGAATGACGTAATGGAAAGACCTGGGCTAGAACCTTAGTTCTGTCCCCCAGTAAACGGATGACTTTGGGCCATTTTATTTTACCTCTTCGTGGCTTGGTTTTGTCATCTGTAAAACATGGAAAAAATAGATAATAAGGTCAGAGTGAAGATTTCTTTTCTTGTTTTTTTTTTTTTTTTTTTTTTTTTTTTGGAGACAGGGTCCTGTTCTGTTACCCAGGCTAGAGTGCAGTGGTGCAATCACAGCTTCGCAGTTCACTGCAGCCTCCAGCTCCTGGGCTCAAGGGATCCTCTCATCTCAGCCTTCTGAGTAGCTGGGACTACAGGCACACATCACCATGCCTGGCTGATCGTTTTTATTTTCTTGTAGAGATGGGGTCTCACTATGTTGCCCAGGCTGGTTTTGAACTCCTGGCCTCAGGGGATCCTCCCGTCTCAGTGTCCCAACGTGCTGGGATTACAGGAGTGAGCCACCACTCCTGACATGATTCCATTATTTAATGTGTATAAATCCCCATCCCAGTGCCTGACACATGGATGGTGTTCAATACATAACTATCATCATCATGGTCTGTTTAATTTGGATCTATTTCTATTTTTTGTCTTTTTCTATTTCCCATTTTCCAGTATTCTGAGGGGGTGGTCATCTTCCTTGCAGGAACAGTTTGCCTGGCAGGGTTGGAAGCCCCCATACTGGGAGTGAGTCAGGAACTGCATTCTTGCCCCTGTGCTGGCTGCAGAGTTCTGGATAGGATATTTGAAATTCCATGAAAATGGGGTGCTGTATTAGTCTGTTCTCACACTGCTAATAAAGACATACCCGAGACAGGGTAACTTATCAAGGAAAGAGGTTTAATTGACTTATCGTTCCACATGGCTGGGGAGGCCTCACAATCATGGCGGAAGGTGAATGAGCAGCAAAGTCACGTCTTACATGGCAGCAGGCCAGAGAGTTTGTGTAGGGTCTCCCCTTTATAAAACCACCATATCTCGTGAGACTTAGTCACTGTCACGAGAACAGCGTGGGAAAGGTCTGCCCCCATGGTTCAGTTACCTCTCATGGGGTCTCCCCTGTGACACGTGGGGATTATGGAAGCTACAATTCAAGAAGAGATTTGGGTGGGGACACAGCGAAACCAGATCAGGTGTAGGCAAGTTCCCCTCTACGGTGTCATCCTGTTTAAATGTTGACATGAGTCCTGCAGAGTATTCATATTACATTTTGAAAATTGTCTCCCTAATGACTGAGCATTTACTTACTATTGGATAAGAAGTCAAATGCTAACCATCTTGGCCAGGAGTGTTAAGAACCATCTGGAAAGTTCTGCCTGGGGAGCCCCTGAGTCCTGTGCTTCAGTTTTGCCTCAGGACTTGGTGTTTGGACACTTGCGCCCTTTCTCAGGTGAGCCCCACCCAGATGGAGGGCATCAGGTCCAGGAACAGGAGGGGCTTCCCCACCTTATGGAAGGGAAAACTGAACACTGCTGTCTTCATAGAGATGGTTTTGCAATTGAGAATGTTCTTTTTAAAAACTCAGAAAATTTCTAGGTAAAACAAGTAAGTTGTGTGATTTTTCCAGCAAGCTTTAAAAAAAGCCAAAACAAAGCAGTGCACACTCTTATCCCTCAATCTTAATACCTCTGAAGAAACAAAGCATGAAGGTTTCATTTTCAGAGTTCATGGAAGAAAAATTGCTCCGTGATGGTTATTATTTGAAAAGTTTGAAGAGCTATGTATCCCATTTGTATGTGTGGTGAGCTTTGAAGCTAAAATGCAGGGGAATAGAGATGTTCCTGAAGGAGTCCCTTAGGGTTGCTCCCAGAGACCAAGGCTTGGCTGGCAGCACACGGGTCTGACTCAGTGACCCTGACTACCATAGGTGTGTTCACCTGGGAGAAGAAACCGGGGAGGAACATGGGGGGCGTAGGATCCAATCTTCATGTTCCTGAACAGAACCTGTACTTTTCTGGACCATAAACTCCTGCTCACCTTTGTCCCCTGGGTAGCTTCAAAGTGGTCACCGTTCACTGGGCCTCAGCTTGGAGTGGGTTGGGGGCTGCAAATCCCTGGTTCTCATGAATCCATTCTGTCTGGGGAGCATCAGTCAGGATTATGGTCCCGTTGCCACCAACACGCAGAAAGGAGCCACGATGACCACACTATGTGGCTTGTTTGGTCCTGGCTGTGGAAGCACGTACACCCTTTTCACCTCTCTCCATCAGAGAATAAAATGAAGTAACAACCTGAGATGCAGAGTGTCCGGTCTGGACTTAAGGCTTCATTCACCGCTTCGAGCTGTGCTGCCCTAGGTTGGCTTCTGAGCTCCTCTGGTTTTCGGTTTGCTCGCCTGTGAAAGGAGAATAAGAGAGCACTGCTGGCTTCCCTGGATGGTGATGAGAGTAGAGTGAGGTCACGGGTGTGCAGCATGTCCTAAGCTGTCCTTGTCCTAGGAATGCAGCCAGCATGAGTGGGTCTAAGTTTGAACCCAAGTGGTGTTTACTGAAAGGTTCAGACCCACCTGGGGGACCTGAGGATGGTTTCCTGGAGCTCTTTCGGCCTAACGACCTGCAGAGCACCCTGAAAACAAACCTAACAAAGTGAAAAGGTGGGATGCTCGAGAAATGTCAGAACATGCGAGTGGAGGAGAGGAGGCAGGGGCTCTGAGTGTGGGCTTGCGGCGTCTCTCCCGGCTCAGCCACTCCTCACTGTCACAGCACACAAACCCGGGAGGCTGCAGCAAAACTAAAGGCAAAGAACGGCCTCCCAAGACCTTGGTGGGACAGGGGGGCCTGGGCAGCCTTGCAGGGACCCCTCTGACAGTCACAGTGCTAAGTGGCAGAGAGGCCTCCTCTGAGAGGCCTCCTCTGAGCTGGCTGAGGTCGGGGGCTCCAGCAGGGCTGGCAGCCTGTCCTGGAGCACAGCACCTGCCCAAAGCGGCTCCCACACCAAGCATGGTGGGAGCTGGGCCGCGCTGGGGGAGGGACTGGCTGCTCTGGAAGCAGTGAGAAGTAGTGTCCTCCAGAGGAAGTAGAACCAGAGATCTCGTAGGTACGAGGGGAACAGATGGGGTGAGGGGTCGGGGAATGTCGCTGCTGCCGATCACTCCAGCAGAGGCCAGGAAGGCAGAGGAGGCAGACAGGGAGGCCCTGTGGGCACCCGCAGAGCTGGTTTGCAAATATGTCCCTGCCGGGACACCAAAACATTTTGGGGGAGGGTGGAAGCCCCGCAGGTTCAGGGAAGAGCTAGAGCAAGACAAAATAAATACCATTCATTTCTCTTAATAGCAATTCTCCTTGTAGAATCTGCTTGGAATAGCCTTGGGGAGCATGCATTGTGAGTTACCTGTTATTAATATCTAGTTCTCAATATTCTTTCCCCCTTTCAGAAAGATGTGCCTATGCATTCTTGTCACCCATTGAAAGTGCTTGCCTTCTCGATAGCTCACAGACATTGAAATGGCTTTTTCTTCACTCTCAGGGCTGCAGAGTGTGTAGGGTGGGCATATTGCCACAGTTGGTCCATAGCGCAGTCTACTAGCAAATGCTTAAGTGGTTTCATCAGCTAGGAGCGGGGAGGATGTTAGGAGGTGCCGGATTCTTCTCTGTCTTAAAGGACTTACAATCTGGTTGGGAAAATAAACCCTACACAGGCAAAAAGCAATTAATGTTTGCTTTGAAATTCAGAGGTGGCTGGCTCCATGGAGCCCCAGCACCCTTATCAGAGAAGGGCGATGCCACCATCGCAAACCTCCTGATAAGAGGAAGAGATGTGTGTGCCGTTACCCTGAGCACAGAAGGCAGTTTCCCTGGAATTCTAATAGCATTGCAATGAGGCTTAACATACAAGTTTTTAAAAAATGGTCATGTGTCTGTTTGAAAACAAACCTGAGAGTTAGCTGTATATAAATGCACACGCGTCATCTATTTCTAATACCCACACTCACTTTATTTATAGGTTTCCTTTTTCTGCCCCCTCCTTTTTGATGCATATTTAACACTCACGTTATTGCAAAGCAGCCTGGGATGAGCCACTTAGGACTGTCTCAGCTCCCATTACACTTATGTCTGTTAGTTAAGGATGCTAATTCTCCTTGCAACTCCTCATCTGCCTCTGTACTCCTCTGGATTCTTAAGGCAATGCTAATCAGTTCTTGCTCTGCAGCTGTCTCCCACCCCTCATGGTGGTGGCGGGGACTTTCCTGCACCACGGCAATCCCTCAAACCTGCCTCCCTCCCTGTCCTCCCATCCATTCGACTTCTCTTCAACCAGGACTTCTCGTGGGCTAACTGCCTAAAGTCCAGATTCCCCTGTTCAACCGCTCGCCAAGACCTCGCTCCAAGCCATTCGTGCTGGGTGCTCTGGGAGCCTGATGCTCTGGAGAATAAATGAGGGAAGGAACCGAGCAGGCGTGCTTTGTGGTGCTGTCGTTGGGTCACTTGACAGACAGCGCCGTGTGTGAGACAGGAGGGCACATGGACAAGCTGGGACATCATCACAGCCTCCCTCCCAGAGCCTGGCATCCCTTCGTCCCACAGAGGCCAGAGTCCCCACTCGCAAATGCCTGGCCCAGCACATGCTGCGAAGAGGCGGTGGGTAGTTTCCTCTGGAAGCAATGCATTCTCTCATGGCTGTCTGGGGTTTCCTGCCTCTGAATGTTCTGCTGATTTTTCACTGCACCACAAGCCTCAGCACGGCACGTGCCAGGTCCCCAGGCTTCCCCTGGCTGCGCCTTCCTTGCTGTGAGTGCCACCGCCGCCTGTGCTCCTCCAGGCCATGGCTGCAAAAAGGGAAAGGGAGAGAAAGATTCGAGTTTGTCACAGTGGAACCCAAAGCTAGATAGTCGGGTGACATCCCCATAATTGAAGTATTTATGTGTCTAAATATTTCACTGTCGTCGGCAAGTAAACATGAGGTGTGTGTGGGTGAGTCTATCACACCCAGGCAGCCGCCTACTCAGGCGGGCCCACACTTGTAACCTTGTGGCTTTTCTTGGAACACTGGAAGGATTTTCTCTCCTTGAGTTCCCATTAATTTAAATCAAAACTAAAGTTCACGGTGTCTCTCTTCTGCCGGTGACATTTTCCACTTCACACGTTGTCAACCTCATTTAACACGTTGCTACTCAGCTGCGGTCACCTCCGCGGGAACGGCACACCCAAACAGCAGCAGCTTTTCTTCCTGCCCTTCAGACTCCTGTCTCCCTCCCACCTCCTCCTGCTGGGGCTCCTCCCTCCCTGCAGCCCTAATCCAGGCAGGAATTCAGGCCTGTGCGGCCCTGCCCACCGTGGCGGCCAGGGATGTCCAGCCCTGGTCTCTGTTCTCCGGGGCGTTTCCATGGGACCCGGGTGTCGGAAATGCCTCACAGTAAAATGAACCTAAACAACGTATCCCTGCGGTGAAGCAGTCCCTGGAAGGCAGGAGAGAAAGACCAGACGGAGCACCGAACAAAGGAGGGGAGGAGGCCATGATCCCCAAATGAAGGGTGACTGACTGTCCTCGGGCCAAGTTAAGGCTGGAGTAATATTCAGTTGTGATGTCTGGAGATATATTTAAAAATTCAGGGAGGCTGAGGCAGGAGAATGGCGTGAACCCGGGAGGCGGAGCTTGCAGTGAGCCGAGATCGCGCCACTGCACTCCAGCCTGGGCGACAGAGCGAGACTCTGTCTCAAAAAAAAAATTAAATAAATAATTCAACTACTGTTGGCTGGGTGCGGTGGCTCATGCCTGTAATCCCAGCACTTTGGGAGGCCGAGGCAGGCGGATCACTGGAGGCCAGGAGTTTGAGACCAGCCTGGCCAACATGGCAAAACTATGTCTCTACTAAAAATACAAAAATTAGCCAGGCTGGTGGCATACGCCTGTAATGCCAGCTGCTCGGGAGGCTGAAGCACTAGAATTGCCTGAGCCCAGGAGGCAGAGGTTGCAGTGAACCAAGACTGTTCCACTGCACTCCAACCTGGGTAACAAAATTCAGATTTCTGGCTTCTCTGTAAAGACACATCTGCCAGCTCAGGCCTGCGTTTCCTCGTGGCCTTCGCTGGGCCTGCACTCCTGACGCGCCGCCCTCCTCGCAGCCTTCGTTCTGTTGCGGACCTGAGTTCTTCACCTTTTGCTGTTCAAGCCGCGAGCTGCCGCCTGCATGCTCCCTTTGCACAGAAACTAGAGCAAAGGCCTGCACACTCAGACTACTTGATCCAGGCCCATTTCATTGCACACTTGGGTTACGTATGTCGCCTTTGCATACTTCCCCTAATACGAGAAGGCAGGCTTTAGGAAAGAGTCTGGGTTTCCTTCGTAAAGTCAAATATCCCACAAAGCAGCATTCAGCAAAAACACTCCGTGGCAGGCGCTAGTGTGGCTCCGGCCTCTCTCTCCCTTACCAGGAAGCTGCTTCTGTGGGTCAGGAGCTCGGTCTCAACCGTTGCCACACCACCAGAGGCTGGGCGCGGAGAGGACCACGCTTGTCTGAAATGTCAAGTGAACGGGAATACAACCGAGAATACGAAGGGTCTCTTCCCTCCAGGTGGACATCTCAGTCAGAATCAGAAAACGGGAGGAATTTTTCCAGCTGAGGTCGGAATGAGAAAGGGTGGCCGGGCACAGCAGGAGCAAAGGCAGAGAGGTTGGAGAGCACGGGCTGTGCAGGGGATTGCACGGTTTGCAGAATGGTTGGAGGGATCAGAGGTAGAGGAACGGGGCTGCCAGTGAAGAGAGAGACCGAAGCATAGGCGGGAGCAGGGTCGTAGAGGACACCTCAGTTATTTCAGGGGGTTTGGAATAGGTCCCTGGGAAGGTGACAGCAAGAAGGCGAGGAGGCACAGCAGGAGAGAAAGAACCTCCAGAGCCAGGACGGAACAGAGAAGAAAGACGTCTTTTCTTTTTTATTCTTTCTTTTTCCTTTTTTTTTTTTTTTTTTTTTGAGATGGAGTCTCGCTCTGCTGCCCAGGCTAGAGTGTAGTGGCACGATCTCAGCTCACTGCAAGCTCTACCTCTCAGGTTCAAGCGATTCTCCCACCTCAGGCTCCAGAGTAGCTGGGATTACAGGGGCACACCCCCATGCCTGCCTAACTTTTTTGTATTTTTTGGTAGAGATGGGGTTTTCTCATGTTGGCCAGGCTAGTCTTGAACTCCTGGCTTCAGGTGATCTGCCCGCCTCGGCCTCCCAGAGTGCTGGGATTATAGGCATGAGCCATGGCGCGCGGCTGGGAAGACGTCTTTTCAGCATCTAGGGGTGGAACAGGCAGCCCCTCTAGAGGGCTGGGGGGAGACCTGCCTCTGAGTGGAGTCAGGTTGCAGTTAGGACTGGAAGCAGGAGACATGCCAGCTCTGGAATCAGACAGCTGGGTTTCAGTGGCAGCTCTGATACTTGTCTGATCTTGGGAAAAATCCTTAACTTCTCTGAGCCTTGGTATTCTCATTTGCAAAATGGGAAAAATGATACTAACGTGTGGTGGTTGTGTAAATTTTGTGAAAGCGGGTCTGTGAACAAGGCCTTGACGGTAGTGGTGAGAAGTGAATAGATTGGAGCCGTTGACTACGATGGCTGCCGTGGGGTGAGTCATAGCAGACCCATAGTGTACCCAGAAGACAAGAAAACTTCTGTTCCTTGAATTCAGTGAAGATGCCTGACTAGACAGGAAATCGAGGTCCAAGGAATACTTCCAAAAACTGTCTTCATCAATATCTGTCTTCTCAGAAGAGAACCCTGATACTTTTCTGGGAAAATTAAAGCATTTAGACTACAACTCTTCAACATCCTGCTCCCAAAGCAACACACCTGACCGAATACCTCGTTCCCTCCTCCCACCCTCTATCCCTGTCTTAGCACTTCGAGGAGGTGTTTGTGCTCCTGGCAGAGCCTCATCTTTCTGTCTGTATTCTGGATTGCATCTCCTCCCACCTCTGAGAGATGTCTCCATATTGATTATTCTTTCCTGCTCTAAATTTCCCCCCTTGCAGTTCATTCCTATCATCATTTCTATATGCTTGAGCTTCTACCATATTTATAGAAGAAATAAATTTCTCTTAATCTCACATTTGTCTTTCAGTTACCACCTCATCTCTTTTTTCTTCTACATCAAATTCCTTGAAAGAAGTATATACAATAATTAGCCGAATATTTCTTTTTAGCTACTAAAACATGTGATTTATTCTACCCACATATAAGGGTTACATTTTCATAGCTGAGTTTTAAAAAATTGTGGTATAATACACATAACAAAAAATTTTACCGTCATAACTATTTTTAAGCAAACAGTTCAGCTGTATTAAGTGTAGTCACATTATTGTGCAACTGATCTCCGGAATTCTTTTCATCTTGCAGAACTGAAACTCTATACCCATTAAGCAACCAGTTTCCATTCCCCCTTTCTCCAGCCCCTGGCAGCCACCATTCTGCTTTCTCTCTCTGATTTGACTACTCTAGATACTTCATGTAAATGGAGTCATACAGTATTTGTCTTTTTGTGATTGGCTATTTCACTTAGATTAATGTTCTCAAGGCTCATCCATGTTGTAGCATGTGTCAGAATTTTCTTTCTTGAAGCTAATATTCCATAGTAGTATATATGTATATATACAACATTTTTTTTTTTTTTTTTTGAGATGGAGTCTCGCTTTGTCACCCAGGCTGGAGTGCAGTGGTGCAATCCTGGCTCACTGCAAGTTCCACCTCCCAGGTTCATGCCATTCTCCTGCCTCAGCCCGCTGAGTAGCTGGGACTACAGGTGCTCACCACCACGCCTGGCTAAATTTTTGTATTTTTAGTAGAGATGGGGTTTCACCGCGTTAGCCAGGATGGTCTCAATCTCCTGACCTTGTGATCTGCCCACCTCGGCCTCCTAAAGTGCTGGGATTACAGGCGTGAGCTACCACGCCCGGCTGTATATACACTACATTTCTACGTTTTGTGTATCTATTCGTTCATCGCTGATGGACACTGGGGTTGCTTCTGTCCTTTTGCTATTGTAGGTAATGCTGCTATGAACATGGATGTACACATATCTCTGCAGGGCCCTGCTTTCAATTCATTTGGGTATACACCCAGAAGTGGGATTACTGGATTATATGGTAATTCTATTTTTAATGTTTTAGGAAGTTCCATACTGTTATCATAGTAGTTATACTATACATTTTACATTCCCACAAACAACACTTAAAAGATTCTAATTTCTCTACATCCTTGCTAACAGTTATTATTCCGTATTTCTCTTTTTTTCAGTCGTGGCCATTCTAATGGGATAAAGTGGTATCTCACTGTGGTTTTGGTTTGCAGTTCCCTAACGATTAGTGGTGTTGAGCATCTTTTCATGTACTTGTTAGCTATTTGTATATCTTCTTTGCAGAAATATCTATTCTTTGTCCATTTTTAAATTGCATCTTTTGTTCTTTGTTGAGTGTAACTAGCCCAGTTTTTTCATTTCCTCCTCACTCCTCAATGCATTCCACTTTGAATCCTGCTAATATCATATTAACAAAATAGTAGGGCCCTGTCATCATGTGTGATGGGCATTTTCAGCCTTCATTTCATACTCTCAGCATTTGACCTGGCTGATCTCTCCTTTCCTTCTTCCCACTGGCCCCCTGGCCCTGCCTTCTTTTCAGGCTGCTCTTCCTGCTGGTCGTCTTCAGCAGGCTTCTCCATCCTGTGCTCCTTCACAGTTTGCTCTCAGGTCTCCTTCACACTCTGCTCTTGCCCAGCAATCTCATTGCTCATGGCCGTTGCCAGCTACAAGTGCCATTTGCATTCCAGTGACTCCAAACTTTACATTTCTAGATCAGCTTGCTTCTGAATTCCAGATGCAAATGATCTAATTGCCCGTTAACATTCCCACTTGCAGTTCTGAAGGACACTCTTCATGTTCAAACCTAAACCTGTGGTCTGTCTCTGAAAGCGACTCCTCCTTGATTTCCCACTTCAGTAAAAGGCACTGTTATCTGCCTGGTCACCAGGACCCTCAGACTATGACCTCTTTCTCTTCCTCCTTTCCTTTCCAAGTCCTGAGGATTTCAACTCTTAAATATATTGAATACCTTGTACATACATCCACTTCTATCACCTCCTGTCCGTCTGTCAGAGGCGTTTGAACCAGAGCAGCTCCGTCTTGAATAGGGGCTGGGTAAAATAAAGCTGAGACCTCCTGGGCTGCATTCCCAGACGGTTAAGGCATTCTTAATCACAGGATGAAATAAGAGGTCGGCACAAGATACAGGTCGTGAAGACCTTACTGATAAAATAGGTTGCAGTAAATGAGCTGGCCAAATCCCATCAAAACCAAGATGGCGATGATAGTGAACTCTGGCCATCCTCACTGCTACACTCCCACCAGCACCATGATCGTTTACAAATGCCATGGCAACATCAGGAAGTTACCCTATATGGTCTGAAAAGGGAGGCATGAATAATCCACCGTTGTTTAGCATATCGTCAAGAAATAACCATAAAAAGAGGCATCCAGCAGCCCTTGGGGCTGCTTTACCTATGGAGTAGCCATTCTTTTATTCCTTTACTTTCTTAATAAACTTGCATTCACTTTAATCTGTGGACTTGCCCCTGAATTCTTTCTTGCTTGAGGTCCAAGAACCCTCTCGTGGGGTTTGGTCAGGACCCCTTTCCTGTACCACATCCTCGTTACTGCCCCGTGTGTCTTATTATTGCCTCCTAGCTCAGCTCACCATGTGCATGCTTTTAGTTTTTATACTCCACATGGAGCAATCTCTTCAAAATATACTCTGGATTATCTTGACCCACTCTTTACAATCTTGTGTGCACGGGCCTCCCTAGGTTCTCAAAGAGCAGTGACGTGATCCACCCGGGGGTGGGAACGAGGGGAGAACAGAAGAGGTATGTTAATCAAGTTTAGCCTAAAGCTGCCTCCTTACAGATTTAAGTTCAGCCTAAAGGTTTTTCTGTACGTCGTGAACTATAACAAGTGGAGGTGTAAACCAACCATAGCCCACACCTGTGCCAGTCACTGAGTTTTGGCCAAATGTAGCCAACTATTTGAACCAAGTTCAAACAAGGCAAACGGCAACCTGTAACCAATCCAGCTGTTTTTGTACCTCACTTCTGATTTCTGTACATCACTTCCCCTTTTTTGTCTACAAATCTTTTTTGACCACGTGGCGGCTCTGGAGTCTCTCTAAAGCTGCTGTGATTCTGGGGGCTGCCCATTCGCAAATTGTTCATTGCTCAGTTAAACTCCTTTACATTTAATTTGGCTGACATTTTTCTGGTGGAAGATTGAAGGTCTGAAGAGTGGGAAGACCCAGGAGCAGGCAAGGCCAGGAAGAGGGGGGAAAACCAAGAAAGAGAAGGAAGCCGAAGCTGGTGGGAAGTGCTTTAAGTCAGAGATGATGCCGAGATGGTCAAAAAGTGAGAGCTGGAAAACACTTGGAGTGAGTTAAGGAGAGAACGTGAGGCAAGGAAGTGAAGCAGAGTGAGCTGGGGGTGGGTGCACGGACCTTTAGCCACCCCAGGCTCTTTCTATGTGAACATTCTGGGACTGATCCTGATTTTTTTTTTCCTTCCCAAATTGCTTTCTTTTCCTTTCTTCACCTACTTACCCCCGGTCATCCTGCCTTTGGGTCGGTGAATTTGCTGGTTCTTTAGAGAACACTTCTCTGATTGCTGAAGCTAATAGTCTCTCCCTGGAGTTGCTCGTTGTTTCCTATAGTTGACTGTAGTTTTCTTCCCCAGCACTTACCAGTACACAGCCAGTCACTCTGCTTGCTCACTGTCTTCCTCTTTCCTCGACTGTCAGCTCATGGGAGCGCAGGGTCCTTACTTGTTTTACTCGCCGCTGCATCCCAAGGAGATAGCAGAGTGCCTGGCACACGGTAGGTGCTGAATAAATATTTGTTAGATAAATGATGGGCTGGAGGAAAAAAACCACCATCCTCCATGGTAAACATTTACTTTACTTTTGCATACTTCTAAAAGTATAATCTAGAGGTGCAGTGACTCCTGCAAATAAATAGAAAAGGGCACACAGGGTGGTGATGGGACCGCCGGTAATAGGAGCTGGAGGTAGAAGACACCTTCCAGAAGTAGAAAACTTGTACTTCCATCACCTTGGCAGATTATGAAATGTCAGTTACCCTCCAATCCAACTCGTATACAGAGCCACACACTGGTTTCCTAGCCTTTTATGTATTGAAAAGATGTTATCCTATAAATTTTCTTCTTTTCCAGTATGTTCTATAAATGTCCACTAAAAATACTTTAATTGCAAGAAAGTTAGATATTAGAAGTTAAATCCATGTTTCATTTCCGCGGGACACTAATTCTACCAAGGCGTTTGGACTCAGATCCCGATTCCTCACCACTGCTGTGACAGCCGCTGCTTGGGCCTGCAACCACGCTCACTGCTGCTGTCAACCCCTGTGAGTCCCTCATGATCTCAGGGACCATTGACCATGCTGGGTCTTCCACGTAGGATGCCTCCCTCCCAGCTCTGAAATGGCTTCAGTTCTTCCAGTCACAAGGGAAATGTCACATCTGCTGAAAGGCCTTCCTTGACTAATATATTGAAGGTAGCAGCCTCTCTGTTCACTTATTTATTGAGACGGAGTCTCACTCTGTTACACAGGCTGGGGTGCAGTGGCGCCATCTTGGCTGTATTTATGGCATCAGTTGTTAACATTCCCCTCACCGATCGCAGTCTGTGAAAGGAGTATTTGTCTTTGCTAGCTTTGTAGCCAAGTGTCTTTCTGTCGGAACATAAGCTCCGTGAGGATAGGGTTGCCTTTCTCATGAACTATTGAATCATCAGCATCTGGGAAGGCACCGGGCACAAGGACAGTGTCATGAGAAATATTCATTTGATGAATAAAAGTATATTAAGATGAGCATTTAAATCCATTAGAAGAATGCGAAGAGCTGGAGAATTAATATTTAGAAAGCAAAAGCAATATAACAGGCTTGACTTTTATTTTTTTTATTTTTTTATTTTTATTTTTTTGTTTTTTTATTTTTTTTTTTTTAATTTTTTTTTTTGAGACGGAGTCTCGCGCTGTCGTCCGGGCTGGAGCGCAGTGGCCAGATCTCAGCTCACTGCAAGCTCCGCCTCCCGGGTTTACGTCATTCTCCTGCCTCAGCCTCCCGAGTAGCTGGGACTACAGGCGCCCGCCACCTCGCCCGGCTAGTTTTTTGTACTTTTTAGTAGAGACGGGGTTTCACCGTGTTAGCCAGGATGGTCTCCATCTCCTGACCTCGTGATCCGCCCGTCTCGGCCTCTTGAAGTGCTGGGATTACAGGCTTGAGCCACCGCGCCCGGCCTAGGCTTGACTTTTAAAATGAGTGAGTTTTAGATGCATGGTATAGACATTTTGTGAAAATGAGACCCAAGATTGTAGATTTAAAGAATCTCCCAGTGAGAAGGGAGGCCAAACCATGGCTTCACTCTATGGTTCTGGCATACTTGAAGCCACATGATAACTATGACATGTGCCATGGGCTAAGTTGTGCCCCCAAAATTCATGCACTGGAGCCCTAACCCCCAATGCGATGTGATTGGGAGGTGGGGTCTTTAGGAGGTAATGAGGTGCAAATGAAGCAATGAAGGTGGGCTTCCCGATGGGATTCGTGCCCTTGTAAGAAGAGACACCAGGCCGGGCGCAGGGGCTCACGCCTGTAATCCCAGCACTTTGGGAGGCTGAGGCGGGCAGATCACAAGGTCAAGAGATCAAGACCATCCTGGCTAACATGGTGAAACCGTGTCTCTACTAAAAATGCAAAAATTAGCCGGGCGTGGTGGTGGGCACCTGTAGTCCCAGCTACTCGGGAGGCTGAGGCAGAAGAATGGCCTGAATCTGGGAGGTGGAGCTTGCAGTGAGCCGAGATCGCGCCACTGCACTCCATCCTGGGTGACAGTGCGAGACTCTGTCAAAAAAAAAAAAAAAAAAAGAGAGAGACACCAGAGAGCTTGCTGTCTCTCTTTGCCTCATGAGGACATAGCAAGTGGGTGACTGTCTGCAAGCTGGAAAGAGAGACCTCACCAGAACCCAGCCATGCTGGTACTGTGACCTTGGACTTCCAGCCCTCAGAATTGTAAGAAAATATATTTCTGTTGTTTAAGCCACCCTGTTAATGGTATTTTGTTATGGCAGCTGAGCTAACTACTACAGTCTGTCTTCTGAAAGTGGTAATTTTACACATTGTTATTCATTAAAGAGAAGAAAATGTTTGCACACCAACTATATTTGGGTCAATCAAAATATTAAATCAAGTCCAAAAAGCAGTAAAAAATACTCAAGGTATTTTTTCAGCCTCTCAAGGAAACAGAAAAAAGGAGAAGCATGATCTTATTTTACCATAAAGGTTAAAAAAAAAAAAAAATCCTCCCTCTCCATCTCTTGCATTCCTGGTGTTCTCCACCTGGAATGGCAGCTTTCTCCTCAATGCACACGTTAGCTGCTCCTTGCTCCCTGCTGCCTGGCCCATCCGCTGCCACCGAAGTAAGTGTGTTTTAGAATCTGGCACGAGGACCCCAACAACTCTACCCTTTCCCCAGTGTTCCCCTAGCACAGGGAGGTGCTCTCCTGTAGAAATTGGGCTTTCCCTGTGAGTCCGTGGATGAGCCCCAACAGGAGACTTCACAGATTCTCTGCTAGCAGCATTTCTCAGCTTCTAGAGTTTTCCATCCTGCGCTATTCCAGTGGCAAGCTCAACCTGTGATTCAAACATCCTTTTGTTTCTGATCCATGTCTGGCACGTCCTCTGAATTTCTCAAGTTTATATTAGAAATCAAGCTCCTCAAGCATCTTCAAAACTGAATTTTAAGTTCCACAGCAGCCCCCGACCTCCCAAGGGACATGACAGGTGGATCCATCAGGTGCTTGAGCGAATCCAAGCTCATTTGCCATCATTGTCC
Organism: Papio anubis; assembly: GCF_008728515.1. NCBI lineage: Eukaryota > Metazoa > Chordata > Mammalia > Primates > Cercopithecidae > Papio > Papio anubis. Next base: position 160,262,551 of record NC_044981.1, read on the forward strand.
CTGGCCTTCCAGGAAGACTCCAATTCCTTCAGAAAGTGGATGTCTGTGGCAGCAGGGGTAAAGCATAGCATTTGGTTGGCAGCATTGTGAGGAAGGATTTAGACTTTGTGTTAAGTGAACTTATGTATGACTGTATGGGTTTGTATGTGAGATGTTGAGCTTAATCAGTAAATGTTCCTTCATCTCACAAAATGAATCCCTCTGTGGTCCCCACATTTTTTGTGGCAGACATGACTATTTTCCAGCGTAGGTTCCAGTTCTCTTCCCCTTTTAAGAAAGAGGAAGACTATTTTCCCAGCCCTCTTTGCAGTTGGGCAGAGCTTGGCTAAGCCCTAGAACCCAGGGCTGACTCACTGTGTTTGCATGTGTCTTGGCCGTTCCTGGTGCTGTGTACGACCATGGATGCCACAGACAGAAGAAGCCTGGGAGATGCCGCACACGGCCATGGAGTAGACACAGGTGGAAGAAGCCTGGGAGATTCTGTGCCATGTCCTGTAGGGGAGTTGTCCTCCCTCCCTCTTTCCCTACAGCAGACTTAGTGTGAGGGAAAGTAACTTTTTTGTTCTGTGAGGCCACTAAAAATGTGGTGCTGTTAGCTATGGGGCATAACCTAAGCTGTCCTGATTGGTGTAACATCCTTCCAACTTGGGGACCTTTGGCTGAGAATCAGCATCCCTTGGATGAAGTCACTTCTGTCCCTTCCATTGTCCCCACGACCCTGTGCTGAAAGTCAGAATCACTCTCGGTCGGGTATGGAGTGGCATGCTCAACGCAGAGTGCAGCCTAGGACCCCTTGGTGTTGGCTCTCCAACATTGAGCCTAGAGAACAGCACAGAACATGTTACCCAAGTATTACTGGGCACCGCAGCTCCAATATTTTCTCATTATCAGCTCAAATAAACACTATTTAGAACAGAAAAGTCATTTAAAGCAATTCAAATATTTAACTTCATCTGTCAAGGAAATACCAGGAGGGTGGTTGGGAGTACATTCTTGATGCACAGCAGGAATCTTTTACACTTCTTTCTCCCCATTTCTGCCCCTCTCCGTATCCTCCATAGGGAGAGCAGCTGCTCCCGGAAACTCTCACTGTCTCTGCATTTTTCCTTTCCAGTGCCTCAAAACTGCACACCACCTGGTACTTGGCAATGCAGCACTTTGCTCAGGGGGATGAGTCTCCTTCCCGCTGCCATCCTGTTTTTCTTTTTTCCCGTCAATTATTCTTTGCCTTTTCCATAGATGAAGAAGAAGGTGATGTGTACTCATGTACATTAAAAACTCCTGTCTCCTTTGCCTATGAACAGCAGCATCAAACCACTATGCAGAATTAGTGTGAATTTATAGCTAGAATAGGAAAGTTCAAACTTGGAAACAACATCGTAGTTTACAAGTTGGGTCTTGAAGTTTTTTCTCTCAGATCTGTTGCTTACTAGTCATGTGAACTAGGTAGCAAATTACCCTCTCTTGAAATGTTAGCAGATTCATTTGTGAAATGAAGTTAGTGATGAAGACCAAGGTAGGGATAGCCATGCAGTTCTGTTTCTCCTTATCTCATCATCTCACTTTCACGGGGAGATCTTTAATCTTGGAGTTTAGCACTCTCTGGTCACGTGGTGAAAGTGGGTTGGATGAAAGATGCATGCGGGGAGCAGTGCTTCTACCCCGCCCAGTTATCAGGAGCTTTGAGTGAGAGGGTTCATGTAGAGTGTTTAGGATGGGTTTTGACACACAACGAGAGCCCATAAACATGAGCTCTCTGTCTCCTCTGTCCCTCATCCTTTTTGACCCCCTCGCCCACCGCATTTTCTTCTCCTCTGTCATTGCAGAGGCACTCAAGCAGATTAGTTCACCCATTCTTCCATCGACTTTGAACTAGGGCTTACAATATTCATTTTGCAGTTGAAGACATGGAGGAAGAAAGGAAAATGAGGAAAAGAGACAAAGAGACAAGAGGAATGAAGTGCTCCTGTGATCAGTTTTCCTCATTTCATTTTTCCTTTGAGTTAAGAGGGTCAGCTCACTTTCTGCCACCACTTTCCTTGAAAATTCCAGTGGACAACCCTCTTCTATATTTCTAGGCTCAGAGTATGCACCAAGTTAGATGAGTCTTGATTCTGAAGGATTCACATGAAACAAGCTGGCAAATAGAAAATAGATTAATGTGGTCCATCCATACCATTGAATATGATTAATGGAATCGGGGAATTTGGCGGATGGAATGAGATCTCCAAATGTTTGGAGATCTTAGTGAATTAGTTTCCTAGGACTGCCATGACTAAATATCGTAAACTGGGTGGCTTAAACGACAGTGCTTTATTTTTCAGTTTTGGATGCAGACAGCCCAAGACCAAGATGTTGGAAGAATTGGTTTCCTTTGAGGATGCTCTCCTAGGTCTTTTTTTTTTTTTTTTTTTTTTTTTTTTTTTAAGATGGAATCTTGTTCTGTTGCCCAGGCTGGAGTGCAATGGCATGATCTTGGCTCACTGCAACCTCTGCCTCCCAAATTCAAGCAATTCGCCCACCTCAGGCTCCCAAGTAGCTAGGATTACAGGCACCTGCCATCATGCCTGGCTAATTTTTGTGTTTTTGTAGAGACGGGGGTTTCACCATGTTGGCCAGGCTGGTCTTGAACTCCTGATCTCAGTGATCTGCCTACCTCGGCCTTCCCAAAGTGCTGGGATTACAGATGTGAACCACCACACCCAGCCTCTCCTAGGTTTTTCAGTGACTGCCTTCTTCTTGCCTCTTCACACAGTCACCCTTCTGTGCACAAGGGTCTGCTGTCTCTCTGTCTGTGTCCTGACCTCCTCTTCCTATAAGGATTCCAGTTGGATTGGACTAGGGCCCACACGTAGACCTCATTTTAACATAATTACCTCTTTAAGACCCTGTCTCCAAATACACTCACATTCTGAGGTGCTGGGGGTTAGGGCCTCAAAATATGAATTTGCGGGAAGCGGAAATACAGCTTAGCCTATAACAACTATAGGGCCAAAATGTATTTTGTTAGCCTATTAATGTGTGAACATTTTTGATATGTAAAGAAGCTCACACTTTGGGAGGCCGAGGCGGGCGGATCACGAGGTCATGAGATTGAGACCATCCTGGCTAACACGGTGAAACCCCGTCTCTACTAAAAATACAAAAAAATTAGCTGGGCGAGGTGGCGGCGCCTGTAGTCCCAGCTACTCGGGAGGCTGAGTCAGGAGAATGGCGTGAAGCCGGGAGGCATAGCTTGCAGTGAGCTGAGATCACGCCACTGCACTCCAGCCTGGGCGACAGAGCGAGACTCCATCTCAAAAAAAAAAAAAAAAAAAAAAAGAAAGAAAAAAGAAGCTCAGTATTTTTAATGCAACAGACCCTGCGGAAGGTCAGTAACACCAGTGTGAACCCAAGTCACATTCCAGAGAATTGCAATCACCTTTGCTGTATGCCTCTTAGGGCATTGTGGAAAGGGAGACTCATTAATGTTCATTTTGGTTATGATTTAATGATGAACCAGTGATGGATTACTAGTTCATAAAGTCAACTCAGAAAGTTGAACTTGGGGTGATTTTTTACTGAGTTTGAATCTTGTAAGCATGACTTGAAAGGGAAACCAACAATGTTTAAAAGAGAATAAACACTATTTTCTGAATCCAATTTAAAGAAAGGGAAGTAGCCCAGTGTTTAAGGCAGAATTAACTTGAGTTCGCAGCATATTCTAAGGCCAGAGTGTTTACAAGTGCTTTGGCCTTAACAAGTTCAAGAACTGTTTGACACCATCTTTGTAAGAACCTTTGGATATTTTTTTAAAAGTCCTCAAGCTAATTTAGTTCTATAGAGCACTGTTTCACGGTGGCATAAGCTATTTGGGGTTGGATATTTTCTGCTTCTAGTTTTCTCTTTGAAAGCAAAAACCAGAAGCCTAGGAACTCAAGTTGTTCTGAAAGGCAGAGAGTCCCAAGTGTGAAGGCCAGGGGTGCACGTGGCCTCCTGTGTTCCTCTGTCAGCAGGTTTGGACCAGAAGGAAGACCAAGGTGTGGATAGCTGTGCAGTTGTTTCTGCCTGTCTCATCATCTCTCACTTTCATGGGAAGATCTTTAATTTTGGAGTTTAGCACTCTCTGGTCATGTGGTGGAAGTGGGTTGGATGAAAGATGAATTAGAGGAGCGTCGCTTCTATTGAGGATAGAAGGCACGAGTTTAAGGGGCAAGTTCCATTCTCCCCTGAAACAGCAACCTACACCAAAGCAGAGATTACCACCTGTCTCTGATTCTTCTCGGCCCCACTGTTCGAACTCTTGGCTACTTAAGAAGATTATCTCTCTCAGATGAAATTCTTGCAGGCATTTCTATTAAAAGTCATTTTTGGTGCTAATGGATGAAGGCTTTTCCTTTAAAAATAATAGCCAAGTTAGTCCAATTGTGAGAGTTCTAAAGTTATTTTGACCTTTCTGTAATGACTTTACAATAAATAGTTTAAATAAAGGTAAAGGACTCTGAAAATAATACTCGAATTGAATGAATTTTTTTATGACGTATCCTAGATGGCATCCCCCATGACTCTAGAGCTGGCCCCAAACTCCTCCTTCTGTCCACCTGATACCTGATGAATCTTCCTCTGTTTATGACTTTACTTACTGTCTGTCATGGGAAACTCCCCTCTCTCCTGACTTATTCTCAGTTCCTCAGTCTCATTCAGCCTAATCCTTGGAGCAAAGGGTGGCTTATCCTGGATGATCCTGGATGATCTTTCCCCAATATAATTAATATAGAAAGCCTGAGAGTTCATCTAGGTGATGTCTAAGGCATTATTTGGCTCTAAAATGTCTATAATCCATTTTCTCATCTTCATAAGGCTTCTCTGTTTTATTCCATAAGGACAATATCAACCTTTCATCCACTCGTCAGTCAAGGTAGTATCAGTGTTCTTTGGCTGTTGTTTGGGTTTCTTTATCTCTTATGTGCTGCCAGATGCTCCCAGGATGGTTTTCTATAGCACACATCTTTGTTTTCTTTAGTTTTAAGGCAATGAAAGTTCTACAACATTTTCAAATGATGTAAGTCTCCGGTATCTCAGTAAGCAAAGCATTTGGCAAGTCCCAATATTTAAGAGAGTTTGTAAAGTGTGTTCTAAATTTTTCCTTGTTTCTCTTTTACCCTATACTGGATAAGTAATTATTTTTGCTAGCCTTTCATCATTCGCCTCCTTTCGTGGGCCCCCTGAGGCTTGTGGCCAGACATTACAGAGGTGGTTTCTCTGAATGATAGCCTGTAGACAGTCAGCGTTTCCCTGGGAGGGGCTGTATTCTCTTTACAATCCAAACAACCAACCCAGAATAAAATCTCAGCAATGTTTCTGGCCTATAAACAGCATGCCTTCTTCAGTTCGCTTCCTGACACCTCCCCAGGCTGTTTGGGTTTTTGCAAACATCCTCACTGGCTGCAGGAAGGGTGGGATGAAACTGTTTAGTTGTTCAAGGGGTACAGAAGTCTCATCAGTCAGCAGCTCCTGAAAGAACCAGGGCCAGAAAGAACAGGCGCTCCAGAGGGAGCGAGACAAGGAGCAGAACGAAGACAGAAGCAAAGATGAAAGAAGATAGAAGCAAAGTGTAGATCTGGAAAGGCTTAGCAAAAGCCATCGTATTTCTTCTCTAACAGGTTTGTTCTTGTACAACCATTAAAAGTAGTAGCACAAGCATGCCCAAAACAGTCTGTTATCCACGTTTCTGTGTTTAGCTCAGTCTAGCAAAATTGTAAAAACCACTTTGCCAGACTTCTGTAGGTGGTATCACTTCAAGAGAAAATGGCCAAACCTTTCTCTCAGGTGGGGCAGACCCTTGGTTTAGATCATTAGGTATGGCTTTGTGGCTGTCAAGAACTGGGCTGATGTGAGAGCATATCATATCATGGACGAGAGCACATGAATAAACCTGCAAGGAAAAACAGGGCTCTTTTTCCTCTTTCCTTTCTATGTTTCTTTCCTTTTTACATGGAAGGTCAATGAATGAAGATTAAATAGACTGTCTTTCTGTTCTTTTGTCTTCTTTCTGACAAGAACAGCTGTGACATTCTCAATGACAAAGAAGGAACAATTTGCAGAGACAGTGGGCCAAATTTTCAAAATTGAGTTCCTAATTTACACATGAAAAATATGTGACCTTGAGGATGATTATTGGAACAAATACAGATTTTACATGTGTGTAGTTGGATGTGTGTGTGTCACTGCAGTTCTGCCTTTGCACAAATGCACCGAAGCTGAAGCTCACTGGACAGATGCAGTTGCTAGCCATGCATGAGTCCTTGGGCAGCTAATGTTTCAGCTTTGAACCTTTCTCTTTCAATGGTAAATTTCCAAAACACAAAGTGGATCATAGACCTATACAAATGTACTCTTCTGCTTTTTCAAACTTTTGGTGTAGGTTTGTAACATGGCTTTAATGTGGTGTACCCATTGCTGTACAGTAATGTCTGGCAATGGGTTTCCCTGAGTTTATAGTGAGAATGCCTTTAACATCCATGAGACCCAGGGATCTAAAAAATCGTTTAGAAAATAGCTCAGAATGAGGCCTGGTGTGGTGGCTTGCACCTGTAGTCCCAGCACTTTGGGAGACTGAGGTGAGCAGATCAAGACCAGCCTAGCCAACATAACAAAACCTCGTCTCTACTAAAAATACAAAAATGAACCGGGCATGGTGATGCATACCTATAGTCCCAGCTACTTGGGAGGTTGAGGCAGGAGAATCGCTTGAACCCAGGAGGCAGTGGTTGCAGTGAGCCGAGATTGTGCCATTGCATACCAGCCTGGATGACACAGCGAGACTTGGTCTCAAAAAAAAAAAAAAAAAAAAAAAACAACAAAGGTTCAGAATGGTTACACCATGACCAAACAGATTATAAATGTTCTCTTCTTACTCCTAAGCTACTCTGAAATAGGTCCCACTGTACATCAGACATTGTTCTGGTGCTTCCTGTGACTCACACTGTAGCTCCAGGAAAGTCTTTGTTTTCTACTACTTTCTACTACCCGAGGCTCCTACTCTTCAAATGGAAGTTGTTAGGTAACTAGTGTCAGACAGTTCTCCTAGGGCCTGGAGACCTCTGAACTTAGTATGTAAGGTAGGGGCCTTCACTAAGGTAAACGCTGGTTCCCCTGGACGGTAGGACTCTCTCTAAAGAGGCAAGCTGAGCAGTAGAGTACTTACACTGTATTGTGTTTTGACACTGGCCACACTAGTCTCCCCCGGTGGAACTAATCATCCATTAGTATTTTTCTCCCTGGAAAAGGATAAAATGGTAGTCCTTGTCTGCTGTTTACAGGCCAAAGTCTATGAAGAACTTTGTTGGATAGCCATCATTTGGTGTATTTGGACATAGATTAGTTTACTGAGCCATAGAGTTATTTACAGGTCCCAGATAGTACCAGGGGATGCGTCCCTGGGAAATCTTATCTAGTTCTTGATGGTGAGTAGAGCATTGAGAAGGTAGAGTCAACTCTGAACCCAGCTAGGTATTACTTATTCAAAGGGGACTAGAAACATTTTTCCAGGGAGAAAAAACCCATCACCATCTATGGCAGGGGACTCTGACTCCTCCAGGATTTGAGATTGTAGGGGAAAACAAATATCACGGAATCAAATAGACTCTCTGGAATAGACATACAATGCAGGAGCCTCTCACCTTAGTCATACTGACTGAGAAAGCCTTCTTACGAATGTGTTGTCTATTAGCTTCTCGTCATCGTTAGTACTGTAGGCTCTTAAGTGGGCTAAAAAGGCTAAGTAAGGATGGTGCCAGTTTTGCTGACTTACAGATATCTTAATGTCAGTCTTGAATAAACCTCATTGCACCCAATTTCCTAGCTTTGCTTTTAGCTAGAGTTTTAATGGGGAGGGATGGCAACCTCCTGTTACGATTCTGTTTTTGTCAAATTTGGTTTGCAGTTTGTTATTGTTGTTAGGCAGTTTCATCTTCCTTTTTTTTTTTTTTTTTGGATTGCCACTTCTTTTATTTTGAGTTTCTAGAATCCAGGAGAATCTTTTTTATCTAGGTCAATTTAATTAATATTTTTAAACCTTCTTCAAGGCAATGTGGTGGAAAGACCCCAGGGAATGGAGTCTGTTTTCTTGCCTTTATGTCCCACCTCTTTACTACATGACAGTCAGTGAATCACTTGATCTCTTTGGCCCTTAATTTTTCCCAACTATAAGCTAGAAATAAAAACCTATGTCTCGCTCTTTCCAAAGTTGTGATGATCAAATGAGATAATGGATATAAAGGCACTTACTCTGTAAACCCCAATGTCAATGACTATTGTTAAGCCATTTAAATCCCAGGAATATTAATACAGGTTTTTATTTAAAATGGTTTCTAAACTTAAGGGTATTATAAAGATAACATCTGTTTCTAGCTTTTTGCTCATGCACCATGGTGTATAACACCATGTTCTTGGGTAGGAAACAGCTCTATTTTGTGGTGTTTTCTATTCCATGTGAGCTTTGAACATTTAAATAAATAGAATACACTAGGGAAGAAATGCCCTTCTTATTTTTTAACTGTAAAGATGTCATCTATTTATTGCTTCAATTATTTGTATAATTTTGTGTAAACCAAAGTGGGACAATCTGAGTTTTTGATGCCTTTCCAATAATTTAATTTTCATGTTCAAAAATCTCAGTTTGTAGATTGGGACTTTTGCTTCTGGTAATATCTCAGACTGAGCAACCTGAAGGGACATTGATTGAAAAAAACAAAGTCTCAGATATATAACAATAACGATAACTTCTAATGTGTCCCTGGGCTCACTAGAAAGTAAGGAGAATGTCTGAATAAAGATAAAAAACACAAAAAAGAACAGGGGTCAAAGATCATAGAGCAGTAAAGAATAGACAAACACTTGGAAAGTGGTCTTGAAATTAAACACCTGGGTCAGTACCACTATGCAGGAAGCTTTGAGACTATAAAAGGTGGAGAGATAAACCTTAAAACTTCCATATTAACCCAGTTCTCTTAACAAAGACTAGAGTGATTACAAGTAAACAGTGCCAGTGGCTCTTGAGAGAAGCAAACATAATCCCCTGTAAACAGGAGCTTTACAAATTTAGTTGCTAGGATCATTACAGATTAAGGTAAACAAAATCTGAATTCACAAAAAATTACCCAAAGGAAAAATATCAGCCACTGTAAAGGAAAATAAGAATGAGCATAAGGTTGTTCTCTTAACCTTGCTCTTGCACCTTTCACATAAGGTGCAAAAGAACAAGCACCTTATGTAAAACCTCATTTTAAAATATCAAAATGACCAGATGTAGAATGTAAATAGATACAAATGAAATGTTTAAGGTTAAAAAAAAAAGATGTAATAAAAATGAGCATAAAATAAAAGGTTACAAAACTGACCAGGTATATCTGAAAAACAAAATAACCATATGGAAATTTTAGGATGAAAAAAAAGCTTAAAATTAAAAAGCTCAATGAATTAATTTAAGCAGATTAGACATAGATGAAGAAAGGATTCATGATATAGAAAATAGATCTGAAGAAATAATCTGGGATGTAGTCTATATATCAAGAATATGAAAATTTTGAAAGAGAGGTAAGGAAACATGGAGAATAGAATGAGAAGAGCTAATTCTAATTAGTTTGAAGAGCTAATGTCTAATTAGTTTGAAGGAGAAAATAAAGAAAATTGAGGAAGGGCAATATTGAATGGATAATGACTGATAATTTCTCAGAACTGATGAAAGGCAGAAATCCACGGATATTTGTGGCAACCTGTATACCAAGAAGAATAAAGGAAGAGAAACACATAGACAGTGCTCTAGAACACCAAAAACAAACAGATTTAAATACAGCAAAAAAGAGTTAAAAATTCAATTAATAAAAAAGCAAAAAAGGAGAAAAAGAAGTACAAAAATGTAAGGCAGATAGAAAGCCTGAAACTAAGTGGTATAAATCAGTTCCGATTTATCAATGAACCCAACTTAAGTGCATTAACCCCACCGGTTATATGGTAGCTATGATTAAGAAAAGCAAAATTCCATCTGCTAATTATATTATTTACAAAAGATCACTACAAAATATAAGCACATAGAAAATACAGAAATAAAAGATGTAAAAGATATTCCAAGCAAATACTAACCAAAAGAAAGTCATCATAGTATTGCTATCAGACAAAAACACATAATAAAAAAAGGAAGATCATTACATAATGATAAAATTTCTAATTTAGCAAGAAGATCAAACAGTTTTAAACTTGCATAGCTTTAATACAACGGACATAAACATACACAAAGCCACATATGGCAAATCTACAAAAAGCAGTTGACAAAATTACCATCACTGTGTGAACATGCAGTACACCTCTCTCAATTATTGCTGTATGCAGACTGAAATTAGTGAAATTAAAGAAAATTTAAGCAACATAATCAACAAGTTTGATTTAAAGGCAATATATATAAAACCTTGCATCTGAATATTAGAGACTATACGTTCTTAAAGCATACCTAGAATAGTTATAAAAATGATTTGTGTACGATTATATTCAAATCAATGGCAAAAGATAGAAGATAGCTCCACCTTTAGAAATTTGGAAACACTAATTTATGAATCGAAGAGGAAATAAAGTGGAAATTCTTAAATATCTACAAGCAAATGATGAACTACTACATATTAAGGTGTGCTATGAAACAGTAGTATTTTAAGAAATATTTATAGTCTTAAATGTGTATGTCATAAAAGAAGAAAGGCTAACATTTAGAAAACTAGTCATCTCTGAGGAGTTAGACAGAGAACGATGACATAAACCCAAAGAGAATGTAATTAAATAAATAATAAGATTAGAACCAGTGAAATAGCTAAGATGCCATAGAAATAATCATCAAAGCCAAACGTTGGCTTTGAAAGATGAAAAAAGCAGGAAAACATCTGATGAGAAGGGGAGAGAGGATGGGAGGGAGGAACTAGGCACAGAGAATACAATAAAGGAGCAGAAGAAATAATGTAATAAGTAAATAATAAATTATGTAAACAATTTTATACGAAGCATTTGGAAACCTCAGTAAAATTGATGTATTTTTAGAAAAATATAACTGATCCAAAATGACTAAAGAGACAACTGAAAGACAGCAGGCCAGGCGTGGTGGCTCACGCCTATAGTCCCAACACTCTGGGAGGCTGAGGAGGCTAGGATTGCTTGAGCTCAGGAGTTTTAGACCAGCCTGGGCAACATGCTAAGACCCCTGTCTCTATTAAAAATAAAATTTAAAAATATCAGCCAGGTGTGGGTGTGGTGATGCACCTGTAGTCCCTGCCACTCAAGAGGCTGAGGTAGGAGGATTGCTTGAGCCTGGGAGGTTGAGGCTGCAGTGAGCTATAATCGTGCCACTGCACTCCAGCATGTCTAAAGAAAGAGAGAGAGAGAGAGAAAGAGAGAGAGAGAGAAAGAAAGAGAGAGAGAAAGAAAGAAAAGAGAGGCAAAACAATCCTATTGGTATTATAGACACTGAGTCAATAATTTAACATATTTCCAAAAGAATATCAGGTGAGATGATTTTACAAGTGAGTATATCCAAATTTTAAAGGATATAGAATTCTGTTATGCCATTTTAGAAACATAACATTGAGCAGAAAAAGAAGTTACAAAAAATGATTTGCTGTATGTCACCACTTTTATAAAGTACAAAACTAAGACAAATTAAGTAATTTTGGGAAACAATACTACACATCTTTTTTCATGTTTCTGCGTGGTCAGGGCTTTCTGAGTACAGATTGTTGGCACCTGGGTTAAGGGATGATCGCTCTAGAAAGATAGAAAGTCTTATCTCTCCCTTGAGGCATTTGTTTACATTTCAAAGGGCCGTAAAAGCCTGATATTATTACCTTTCTTTCCCTAGAGAGAATTTGACATCTGTGATAGAGAACAAAGGCCTCTTTGCTTCTCTCTCTAGAGAGGAGGAGGAGCACTTGTGCCAATCATCCTATATAAGCTCTGAGATTGATAATTCTGGGGTTCCTCTCCTGTGGTGTACAACCCACAATTGTAGGTATAGTGTCTATCTGGCTGCCATTGCTTCAGTCCATGGGTGTCTGAGGTGTTAGGAACCAATGCCAGATACTCTGTGAGTCGTTAAAAGTCTACCTCTGATCCAGAAACCTCATGCTTCCTATTAGAATGAATGCATGAATGAATAAATAAATATATAAACAGGAAACGGTGTAAAAACTTTAAATAAACAGTACATTAACACATTTCTTAGAGATATACCTGTGTGACAAAACTGGAAAAAGCTATAACTGCATTAAATCATCTTCATTTTCAGGAATTTATATGCTTAATGTTTTACAAAAAGCATGTTTATTAGACTTTTTGAATATATCTTATTATATAAAGTTGACTCTGGAAATAGTTTTACATAATTCAGACAAAAGTGAAAGGAAGCGAACAAACTTTGGAAATAAAAAATAAAAGGTAACTTAAACTTTGCTTTTTCAGAAGGATTCTCACTCCGTCACCCAGGCTGGAATGCAGTGGCACGATCTCCGCTCACTGCAACCTCTGTCTCCTGGGTTCAAGTGATCTTCCTGCCTAGAAGCTGGGACTACAGGCGTGCACCACCATGCCCGGCAAATTTTTGTATTTTTAGTAGAGATGGGGTTTCACCATGTTGGCCAGGCTGATCTCAAACTCCTGACGTCAAGTGATCCACCTGCCTTGGCTTCCTAAAGTGCTGGGATTACAGGCAGGAGCTATCAGGCTGACAAGTTAAACTTAAAACAAAAAAGGTAAATTAGCTGTTGGCTTACATAACCACACAGTAGAAACTCTTTCAAATTGTTTAAAATATATTAATTTTATTTTACTTCTCCAATGTGCATGTATACATATAGGATACATTTTTAAAAATTATAAGCTACTTTCAGTAATCACATTGCTAGTGGCAAAGTTGGTATTATAATTCAGAGGCTGATTTGTATGATAGGAATAAAACTGAGGAATAATTATGTGATATTTTACCATTCACTGATAACAAAAATTTTGTAGTGAAAAAAGAAAGATACTTAGATATAATGGAAGTTAAGAAAAAACTTTGGAGTCTTGATGTTGACTTCAAGTATCAGTATAAACTCATGATGGATTTTATATTTTAAAAACTTACTTTCCTCCTGGATCTGTTTACTGAAAAGACCTAGAAACAATGTCCAATCTAAGAACAATAACCACCTTTAGAGCTCATATGGTGTTCTCTACATACCATTTCCCTCTGAAGGGAACCAGAGATCCTTGGTAAAAAGGTTCATCCCAGGTCTAGGGGAGGAAATATACAAGATGAGCCATCAACATAAAAATCTACCATAATCATGTCAGTAGGACTGAGGAACTCACTTGAGGAGCTTTCTATTATATTTAAAGATTAGATATTTTGAGTATCTGTGCTAATAATATCTGCAGCAGACTGCAGATTAAATATATTTATATCCATGAGTTTCTAATGATGCCAAAAAAAAAAAAAAATTAATTGTTCACCACTGAAAGAAACTAGTAACCTATTTTTTTTTTTTTTTTGAGATGGGATCTCACTGTGTTGCCCAGGCTGGCCTCAAACTCCTGGGCTCAAGTGATCCTTATGTCTTAGCCTCCCGAGTCACTGGGAATACAGGGGCATGCCACCATGACTGGCTGTGAACTAAAATTTAATTTTAAGAAATAGTAAATAAAGAAAAAAAATCAAGCTTTAATTCTGTTTTCTATATAAAAATTGTACCCTGGGTACTCAAGTTACAGTTGAGGAGAAAAAATTTTAATTGCAGTTTTAATTCTATCTAAAAAATAAACATGGAATGATGGGACTGACTTATTGCCAGTTTTCAAGCCTGAGTGAATGAATGAATAAGTGGACTTGGGAATTGATCACCCATGGCTGCTGCATCACATAAAGAGAGACAACCAGGTGCGGTGTGCCTCCCGATGGGAAAAACGGCACCAGTCATGAAGTAGTCTTGCCCCCTCATCCCCCGAGAAAATCAAACCAGAATTTGATTAAGCCTCTAGATCCAACTTCCATGCATAGGAAAATCTGAGGGCAGAATTATCTAAGTCGCAGTTACCATTAGAGCACAAAAGATAAAATCCAGCATCTGAAAGGTCTCCAGAAGAAAGGCGTTGAATAGAGGGCATGAGTGTGTGCGTGAAGGGGAGCCCATCATCACAGACACTCAGGAGACATACATATTGACCAACCACAATGTGTGGGTCACGTTGCATCCTGATTCAAATGAACTACTAAAAACCCGGTGGCACCTGTGAGGCAATTAGAAATTTGAACACTGAGTATGTACTACTATTTGATAAATAATGAGTAAGACAAATTTCAATATAACACTAATAAGGAATTATTAAGTATGTGATAATGGCATTGCAGCTATATTAAAAAACAAAGTGTCTTTGAAATTCAGACCTGCACTGGTTGTCTATAATAACCACAAAACATCAATGGCATACAACAGTAAGACTTGATTGTTCACAACTCTGGACCGTCTGGCTAGGTGGCTCTATTGATCTTGGCTAGATGTGGCTGAGCAATTCTCCTTTCTGCCTGAATTGCTTACACAGGTGTCAGCTGGCTGTCAACTGATCGAGGATGGTCTTGGAGGGACAACGAGGGCAACCACATGTCTCTTCTTTAGCAGGCCAGCCCAGACATGCTCTCATGGCTGAATGGGAGCCAGCCTGGTCACGGGAGCAATTTTCAAGCAGGTCTCTGCTTGAATGTCACATTTACTAACATCCTATTGGCCAAGGTGCATCCCATGGCTAAGCCCAGTGTCCAAGTGAAAGGGCACCAGGAAGTTCCCTGCAGGGCTGTAGGTACAGGAAGAATGGGTGCCATCTTTGTGACAGCCGCATGCTAAGTTACAGAAAGTGGGCGGCGTTCTAGACGAAGCAAGATTATCTGTGAGTGGGTCCTGGTGGACACCTGACCCCAAGTATGTTGGGATTTATGTGTTTGACATTTTCTATAACAGAAAGGCACATCAAAAATAAGGCTCCAGTCTCTCCACTCAGGAAAGCTCAAGTAGGTTTTCTTGAGGATTTTTAGTGGATCCCCTGTTTTGCAATGTTCTTTTGTTTTTCTAAGGAGGCTGAACCAGATCGTAATGCCATGAGGCTTCTACACGGAGAGCTGGATGTGGGTGAGGATTGGGTGGAGAAGACCAGGCTGGGGGCTGGGCCTGGGAGAAGGGCAGCAGATTCCCGAACATACTGGTATTGGTGCATACTCTGAGAAAGACATCTCAGAGCACTTCTGCCTTCAATTATGAAGTTTCAATATAAGAATTCTTTCTACACATGCCTGCCTGTCTTTTCTTATGAAGCTTTGACAGAATTGGTTCCCTTATGTGTCACATACTGTACGGTTAGACACTCACGTGTTTGTTTGAGCATATGACAATTTCAACCTGATAAGCTTGAGGCTTTCCTTCTCCTCTCTCCTTCCTTTCTTTCATGTACTTATTTTAGAAATATTTATTAAACTGCTCTGTAGAGGCAGGCACTGTGGTAGGTACTAGTGATAAAAGGGTGAACAGAAAAACAGATCTAATTGAGTCTAGAACTTGTTATTTCAAGCTCAAATTCATAATGCATGCAAAAACTCTATGACAGTTTAGGTCCATCAGGACACTCTTTTTATGATATTTAACAACAGAAATTCAGTGCAAAATCTTCTAAAACTAAGAAACTACAAAACTACCTCCTGTAAATCCAAACCTTCACTAATTCTTTACCTTCAGATCTGTATATTCCAAGTTATAAGTCTAAATTTTTTCTGAAAATAATTTTTATAGCCGAATCTCTGCAAATTGCATATTTGGGTCATGTTGACCAATTAGCCTATAGTGAGGTCAGTTACACTCAACAAGCAAGAGAGGTGAGGTGGGTTCTGTTCATTCTTCTGAGAGAACATGAAAATGATCGACTGTATTGCTTCATTATTGCAGTTTCACTGAATTGGTTTTACATATTCTACTTGTCTTGTCCACAGCATCTTATTTGTGGCACTTCTCTCTTTTCGGTGTGGTGCCTTGCACACGTCGAGCTGTCATGTAGAGAAGAGACGGTTTATGCCAGAAGTAACACTCCCATCTCTAGTTAGGTTTGCTCTCTTAACTCACTGCCAAACTTACTCGTGTCCTGAAAGGGTCACTCTGGACTCTGAGAAAACTGAGAGAACAAGGTTTGAAACAGCCACGCCCAGTGTGCTGAGGTAAGTGGGGGGAGACTTCATTTGTCTGGGAAATGTAGCCAGGCTCCTGCTAATTCCAAGAGGTGTTATGCCCAGACCGTTTATTCCCCGAAGAAGACCACCAGAGTCCAGAGTCAAAGCTAAGCAGCAAGGATCTTTATTACAGGTTCGAACCTGGAACTCTCCCTCGCTCGCGAAACGAGACGGGCAGGAGAGCTCCCCCACTGAGCTCCGAGCAGTGTTATATAGTCTAAGAAAAGTGGGCATAGAGTTATTATACAAATCAGATATATGATTGGCTAGTGTTTGAACAAGGCGATTTGGCTAACTATGATTGGTTCCCGCCATTTCTGGATATTTCCTGTTCAACTCTTTGAGGCGCAGGAGCAGGTTTATGGCAGCAAGAGTTTATCTTACTTAAAACACGTCTTGTGACCTTGCCTGTGAATCCATAAAATCTCTGTACGCAAACAAAAATCTCTGGTAATGCAGAGAAAAACAGGTGCTCAGAACTTACGTAACCCCTGTATGTGCAAAGATTAGAGAGCAGAAATAAAGGTGAAGGGGCTGGTACACATCTATCTTTGTGTCCTTTCAGATAATCACATTGGAATAAGCTCCTTCTTCCTTTTTTGAGACAGAGTTTCCCTCTGTCACCCAGGCTGAAGTGCAGTGGCGTTATCCCAGCTCACTGCAACCTCTGCCTCCCAGGCTCAAGGGATTCTCATGCCTCAGCCTCCCAAGTAGCTGGGACTACAGGTGCACACCACCACTCCTGGCTATTTTTTTTTTTTTTAATTTTGTAGAGATGGGTTTTTGCCATGTTGGCCAGGCTGGTCTCGAACTCCTGACCTCAAGAAATCTGCCCACTTTGACCTCCCAAAGTGCTGGGATTACAGGCATGAGCCACTGCGCCCAGCCTAAAAGCCCCTTCTGACAAACAAAGGTGTGTTTTTGTTTGCTTCCCACCATTATCTGTTTGTAACTGCTGATGGCTGCTGGGAAGATCCATGGCACCTAAGATGATTTTGCTTGATTGAGGAGACCTAGCCCACTGTAAACCCACTGTAAACTCCAGGTAATGGATGGGATAGTCTTCTCTGCATTTTTTGTTTAAACTGAATGTTATTTCTGGGTGTCTATGAAGAATGCAGCCTTTGTGATCTCCTTAGGAACAGATTCTGGTTTGTACCAGGGCTATTTCCAAGAAGACAGTTCCAGGCTGGAGCCTGTGTGCCCTCCTGCTGGTTTCTTCCAGAGTCTCCTTGTGGAGAGAAAAAAAAAAATCCCACACACAAAAATGTACAAGGCTAGTGAGGGTGATGCTATACATATGCATTAAAGTGTAAGGCCAGCAGGTCTTCCCAGCTGTTAACTAAATGCATCAGCTCCGGGCACAATGGGTGAGCTTGTTAACCTCCCACCTCTGCAGAAGGGAATTGGCAAGGGTGAAGTTGCTGGTGTCCTTTTGCATCTACAGCTATTTGTGGTACCAATAAAATGCTCATAATGGGCCCAGATGGTGACAGGGTTTGGTCATGAGCATCTTTGAACAGCATTCATATGCCTAATTGCAAAGTAAAGGAGCAACGTTTTAGTTTTTTAAATTAGGAGAATGGACTTTGGATGGTGAAGGTCTGGATTTGAGTCTGGGCTTTGCCACTTTCTCATTAAGTGACTGTTGTCAGGTTTTTGAGCTGGCTGAGTCTCAGCTTTCTCATCTGCAGGACGAGAATAGCGTTAGACATCCCCACCTCCCATGGGTGTTGTCAAGATTCATTAAGTAGTGCTGGTAAGGTGTGCAGTATAATGTTTTAACAGAGTAACTTTAAAGAATATTGATGATGAGGATGAGGAGGAGGA
Source organism: Papio anubis (assembly GCF_008728515.1). Taxonomy (NCBI): domain Eukaryota; kingdom Metazoa; phylum Chordata; class Mammalia; order Primates; family Cercopithecidae; genus Papio; species Papio anubis. The sequence continues at coordinate 160,280,639 of NC_044981.1, forward strand.
AGAGGAGGGAGGAGAGTTCTCCCAAGCCCCGTGACCTAGAGATGCAGCCCCACAGAGGTAAGGGAAATGTCCCCAGGCCTCTAGGTACCTCTTCCTTGTTCCTCAGTTACTTGGATCTTTACTGTTGAGTGCTGGTGTCCACATCTTCATCTCTTTATCAATTGCCCTTTCAGGAGGTTAGCAGCAGCCTCCTCATGAGTTATTCTCTAGTCCAAGGTCAGCAGGGTGTTGACACGGTTGTTTGTGCAGTGTTTCTATAGCCCTCTGTGTGCTCAGCCTTCCCTCCACTGCGCTCTTTTGATATTTTTTAAAAATTTAATCCCCAGTAACTTGAACAGGGGCTTATCCCTGAGACTGAAACTCCATCCAAATATGTGGGTAAAGAGGTTCTTTGTACCTATTGAAAAGTGTTTTGCAGATAACTGCAGCTGTCTACCCAGGCCTTGCTCCCACTGATGAAATATCCTATTGGTTTAGAACCGGGTTCTGGAATCTATTGGGCTCACTGCCTGTTTTTGTAAATAAAGTTTATCAGAAACCAGGCAGGCCCACTTTGCACGTTATCTATGGCTGCCACTCCCGTAACAGTGTTGGGGGTGGCTGCATCAGAGACCGTAGGGCCCACAAAGCCCACAAGGTTTACTGTCTGGGCCTTCACAGATAAAGCTGACCAGGCTTCGGTTTGGAAAGCAGAAGGATGTAGATCCTGTAGCACAGCCTAAGGACTTTGTGTTCTGTAATTCAACATGTCATATGGGAAAGGTCTTATTTGGGAATTTAAAAAGTTTCTTTCATTAACTTTCAAGTCAAATGGTAGAAATACTGACAATTTTCTCCCCATGTTGAAATGTGGAAGCTTAAACATGCTCAGCATAGTATTTTATCAGAAGATTTATATCAGTATATTTTTAGAAGCTTTTGTGACACCCAGTTTTCAAGTAGTTTGGCTAAATCTACTAAGCCATTAGGGTGAGTTAATAAAAGCTACTGTAAAGATCATGTCACTGGCTACTCTGTCAGCTGTCCCTGGAACCAAATGCTGCAGCTGCATGCTGGTGACAGAACAGAAATAAAGTTAGATAGGGGGTTAGGAATGGTAACCTGCCAAGAAAGGGAGATTAGCAGATCCCCATATAGATGGTATAGGGAAAAAAAAAAGGAGGAGCAAAGGAGAATATGTTAAGCTGAAAGAGGAAGCTGTGGAAATATGGCAAGAATTCTCAGTCTTTCACAGAATGGGTCCACTAGATGCTGTAAAAATATTGGGAAGCAAAGGAGTGTGGAGAATAATACTGGGACTCTGTAAGGCAAGGATGAGTGAGAAATGGTTCAGGGAAGATTTGTGGCCAGGCAGGGAGGGCAGGACGTTGCATGAGGAGAGGGGGCCTCGTCAGCACTGGTGTCTAGTCCTCTTCTCTTCCAAGAAACTTTGGGAGTGGACTCTCCAACAGCTGGAGCTGGAAACCCTGCCCCGTGAGCTGGGTCCCCCATTCGGAGTAACAGTGATGTATGGCCAGCAAAGGGTCACCAGCTACTGAGAGGCATCTGGGGGATACATTCTGAAAGGTCAGTTCTGTGGGTGGAAGAGTAGAGGATAGGGAAGAATGAGATGATTTTGTAAAGTAAGAGGATCTAGGAGTAAGTAGGATCTCAAGCATTGCAATGAAGAGGGTATAAAGACAGCTACCACACGACCTTGGTTTATTGGAGAGAGAGAATGATGTAGTGTGGTGGCCAAATGCATGGCTGGTGAGGGGAAGAGATTTCAGGTCCCATTTGTCGCTGCTAACAATTCATGTGAATGGGACAGTCACTCAACCTCCCACAGGCTCAGCTTTCTGTAAAATTGGGTCAAGTGGGATGGGAAAGAGGTGCGATGACATCTAATGATGCTTCTCGATTCAAAGATGCTATTGCTTTATTTCTGTATCGTATCTGCATTTAAATGTTGGTGGCTCAAATCTATTGTCTCTCTATCACATATCTGTTTATCTATTCCTCAGATTATCTGTAAATTTTATAAACAATTTTAAGTGCCTTCAGAATCTCTCATCTTTTCTGTTGCATGCATGGATATTTTTGTTTTGACTTTAAATACATTCATGAAGTTCAGTGACTCTCTTAAACACCTTGGATCGATCGATCTATCTATCTATTTATCTATCTATCTATCTGTCATCTATCTCACTTACCTACCATCATCTCTCCATAATCTATCTTGAAAAATGGTGCCATTGTTTGTTTTGCCTTAACAGGAATAAAATGCTCTTTTCTTTCGTGATTTGAAAATGCCTTTTGTTTTTAAGAGTTCATCATTCCACACAGCTTGGTGGATGGGAAAATTCAGATTGTATGAGTTCTCTTTTGACTTCATTGTAGAGATTGAGTATATCAAGCAGGAAAAAATACATTCTAGCAAGTCACAAATAAAAAACAATAAAACATTGGGCATTTTTTTTAAAAAAAAGAATTTACCTTGGAAAGTCACATAATTTATGTGTTTCGGCAAAGTTGCTGCTAGAAAAGATGGGATAGTAGAACCAAGTCAAACAAAGAAAGGCTGCCCCTTTCTAAGTGCTGAGCACCGTCTCTGCATCAGCTCTAATTCCCGTAACAACTCCAGAGCCAGGTATGATACTACTGCCATCCCCATGTTAGGAGGAGAGTTCATTCCCAGGGAAGTTGATGAAATTGCCTGAGGAAGAAGTGTGGTGAGATCTGGATCCAGGCAGGCAGCCCCCACAGCGCTGCTCCTAACCACTGCACGACGCTGCCTCCATCATTTCATCATGGGGGCACATGCCGATGTGACTGTAATCGTATCCTCACATTTGTGGCAGGGCTGGTGTGGCATGTGAAAAGAGCACAGATGTGGCAGCCCCTCAGCCATTTGCTGCCATTCCTGCTTGCTCACCTACCAGAAGGGCAAATTTGGAAAAATGACTCCCCTTTGTTAAATGCAGACACAGTTACGCGTCTTAGAGGATCGCTGTGAGGATAAAAGAAGTTACACTTGTTAATCACCATAATGAGTGCCCAGGTAGATAATATTTTTCTTCTGTTTTCCACTCGCTAGACAAGCATGTGTAGTTTTGTGTTAGGGCATGCAGTGGGAATAAAAGAAAGCTGGGCTGCAAGTGTCAGCAAGTTTCCGGTTTACTTGTAAAGAAAAGAAGAGAAAACAAATCATTCAGAATGACACGTTGCATTTATCTATGCTTGTGCTTTATGTATCTTGTAAAGTAGGACCCTAAGCTGAGTTGACTTCGATAAGAATACTTTTCCTCAGATTATCTGTAAATTTTCTAAACAATTTTAAGTGCCTTCAGAATCTCTCATCTTTTTTGTTGCATGCATGGATATTTTTGTTTTGGCTTTAAATGCATTCGTGAAGTTCAGTGACTCTCTTAAACACCTTGGATTTTTTTTTTTCTTTTTAACTGAGAAAGGAATTTGACAGAGAGTGTCTTCATCACCATTGGTGTAACCTTTTAGAAGTCCGAGATTGAGAAACTAATACTCAGAAAATAATCTTCTAAGAGTCTGCAAAAAAACCCACATGCATGAAAATTAAACAAAAAATGCATATTATATGGTCGTCATCAAATTAAACTTAAGTGAAAATAGTATTTCCTATTTAGACAAGTTCCTTGAAGAGCCCCATTTTGCTTATGATGCGTCCTTTTCAGGTGAGGTGACTTTTCATTATTAGCTATTGGATAAGTTGAATACATTTCCCTCGGTGAAGGTCACCCTTAATTATCAGGACTCACCTAATCAAGAACTTCTCTCTCCCTTTGTGTTGAAATAGCTGATTGACCAAAAACACTTGCATAATAGCCTGGCGTTGCTCTTTTCCCACCTGAGGTAATCAATCACCCTGTTTCTTTGCTTTTAAAACAGGAATATTTGTAACTGCTAGCGATTCAACCACTCTCCCCACTATGGGAATACCAATGTAGGAGAATGCTTGATACGTGCAAGTTATCTAGATCCCTAAATAAGCAGTACTTTGTAAAAGGATGGTATTTTCCTGTTTAAGTTTAAAATTTCTACTTTAATGAGAAATCAATGTTGCAACATCTATTTGGACATCAAGTTTATCTCCCTGCTCTCAGAGCTGTGCAGAAGAAAGCAGAGTCTATGAGTCTTCTCATCACAGCACAGAAAGATTTTTTTTTCTTTTTTTTTAAACACGTAGGGGAATTATGCTGAGGGCCTATTGGACTTCTGGTAAGGACAGCTGCAAGTAAGTTGATACCATTTGGGCTCCCTCTCAGATTCACTGTCGGCCCTGGGCGGGCAGCTGGCCTGTGCTTCGGTGTGGAACAACAGGCTGACTCCAGTAACGCTGGTCCCCGGGCTCTGGAAAATCTTGGGCAGACAGGACAAATGCTTTAGGGAACAACTGCTTTGAAAGAATAGACTGTTTGAAACTCCCAGCTGTGAGGGCCATTTGTGAGAAAGACTCCACGCCAGGGTGAGGGTCAAAAACAGCTGTTGCCTGGGGCTTACATTTCCAACCAGAGTAAATTGCTGGCTCCAGGACAGAATTTTGATCATCTGTGGATTTGTTAAAATTCAGCTGCCGACGTCTATGGGGTGTGACTCTGGTCGCCAATCTAAATGTCTCTTGGCATTTGGGCCTTTACCAGCTAAAAGCAGCCCCCCTAAACAGTCCTCTACTCCTGTCTGAGGCACCACAAGCAGAGCTTTCATATTGTTTCTTGTAAAATAAGTCCAGGCTGGGTGCGGTGGCTCACGCCTGTAATCCTAGCACTTTGGGAGGCTGAGGCGGGTAAATGATCTGAGGTTAGGAGTTTGAGACCAGCCTGACCAACATGGTGAAACCCTGTCTCTACTAAAAATACAAAAATTAGCCAGAAGTGGTGGTGCACTCCTGTAGTCCCAGCTACTCAGGAGGCTGAGGCAGGAGAATCGCTTGAGTCCAGGAGGCAGAGGTTGCTGTGAGTGGGGATCACCCCACTGCACTCTAGTCTGGGCAACACAGTGAGATTCTATCTCAAAAAATAAATAAATAAACAAATCCATAATGTCAATTCTTCCAGCCTCCCACTTTGTCAGGCAATATCCATAACACCTAGTTTAGCAGTGAAGATTCAATAGGCTCTAACCATGTGTTGGTTGAACAAAAGAATAGTTATCTATGTTAGATAATGATTTTCTGAAAGACCTATGTAGGAGGATAAGGTGACTTCCCAAAATCAGGGGATGGTGTAAAAAAGGTGTTGCCTCCTCTCCTTTGAGAAATCCTATACAAGTGGCTGGGCGTGGTGGCTGACGCCTATAATCCCAGCACTTTGGGAGGCTGAGGCAGGTGGATCACCTGAGGTCAGGAGTTTGAGACCAGCCTGACCAACATGGAGAAACCCCCGTCTCTACTGAAAATACATAAATTAGCTGGGTGTGGTGGTGCATGCCTGTAATCCCAGCTACTCAGGAGGCTGAGGAAGGAAAATCGCTTGAACCCGGGAGGCAGAGGTTGCAGTGAGCCAAGATAGTACCACTGCACTCCAGCCTGGGCAACAGAGCAAGACTCTGTCTCACAAAAAGAAAAAAGAAAAAAAAAGAAATCATATACAAGCAATAAGGATAACAAGGAAAACACCCCCACATACCCCAGCTTTGGAGAAACTGAGATAAGAGTAACCTGAAGCTCAGTAAGTAAAGGAGTGCTGGAAAGTCAAACCTGCATTCAGGAATGTGTGGGCGGGGACGTTGTGAGTGCTGAATGCCCACAGCACGGCGCTCGAGGGCGGGGGGTAAGGGACAATGGGAGAGGAGAATCCAGCGGTCCTGTCTCAGGGAAAAGGGAGCTTCTCCAAAGTCCTTTGCCTAAAGGGAAGTCAAGGCAGATGGGGATGAAGGAGCAGTCAGAGAGGCTGGCTGTATTTTCAGGAAATGGTTTGCAGTAGTTCTCAGTCGTGTGGGGAGAACCCCAAGCTAAAATAACTCATGATGCACCATTGAGAGAGTTCCAGTAGGCCTGCGCAGATGCTGCATGGTGACCCTCTGCAAGGAACTGGGGCGGCAGCAGGTGGGTGAAATCAGTGAATTCCAACAAGACACATTCCTACACAAAAAGCTATTATTAAGAAGAAAGGATCAGAGCAAATGGCAAAATGAATGGCAGATAAAAAATACAATATTATTATGAAGCAGATTAAAGTTATGACCAAAAAGTGCAAGTGGATTTAAAAATAAAAGCAAAGACAGGAATGAAATAATCTAAGCAGTAGCTTTGACAACACTGGAGCAGGAAGCAGAGACCTGAGCAGCGAGGCGAGACGCAGGGTGGGAAAGGAGGAGAGCCTGGCCTCGGTGGGCTTCAGGAAGGAGGTGAAGAGAGAAAGGAAACTCTGCCTCAGTGGCTGAGCGTTCGATGGGAGGCAGCACAAAGGAGCATCTGCAGTGTTGGAAACAGAATCAGTGAGAAGGGTAGGATCAGAAACGTCAGCAAAACAAAATAGATGTGAATAAAGAGTTCAACTAAAGATGAGATAAAGAATAACATACTTGGGGCTGGGTGTGTTGGCTCAGGCCTGTAATCCCAGCTCTTTGGGAGGCCGAGGCAGGCGGATCACGAGGTCAAGAGATGGAGACCATCGTGGCCAACATGGTGAAATCCTGTCTCTACTAAAAATACAAAAATTAGCTGGGTGTGGTGGCGCATGCCTGTAGTCCCATCTACTCAGGAGGCTGAGGCAGGAGAATCACTTGAACCCGAGAGGCGCAGTGAGCAGAGATTGCACCATTGCACTCCAGCCTGGCAACAGAGTGAGACTCAGTCTCAAAAAAAAAAAAAAAAAAAAAAAAAAAACATACTTGGAAGACAGATGATCTTCAACACATGAGTGATTCACTTCCCTGAAGGAGGAAACCAAAAATTAGAATAGAAAAAAAAATTCAAGAAATAATTAAATTAGGGCCGAATGGAATTCCAGGAGAAATTGATGCAAATTGACATACTGGAGATATCTTAGGAGGCTGTGGACTTAAAAAAAGGTATAATTCCTTGGGAACCCAAGCAAAATGATCTAAGAATAAAACATTCCCAAAGGCTCCAGGCGGCTTCCCAGTGACTGCACAGACAGGAGGCCTTCAAGAGCAGAGCAAATGTGAGGAAAATCACAAAGGTTTAAAATAAGAGACTAAGTAAATTCCTAGCAAATGCAAACAAAAGTAAATCCAAAGGTCCTCATTTTATATCGGGCTTTAGGGCAGAGAGCATGAAACACTTAGACAAATATGTACACTTAAAATAGCAAAGAATACAATTAGCAACGAAGATGTCACAAAAGGTCTGTCTACCAAGTAACACAACATCAATATTATGAACAAAAACAAATATTTTATAAATACATGTAAACAGAAATACAAGGAGAAATAGACACATTAATGAGTAAAGGAAAACTTTGATTATTTTTCTTAATGCATCACAGATCCACTAGACCAGAAAACCCCATATTTAATGAGGCATATCTAATTGAGATGTCAATACTGTACCCTTAAAACAGAATATATATTTATTTTCAAGTATCAATAAAATATTCACAAAAATTCACCAAAGAAATCATACTAATTTCCAGAGTAGAAATAGTATGCAATATTCTTTGATCACACTGAAACTAGAAATTAAAAATGAGAAATCCCTAACTCTCATAAAGAAAGAATAAAACAATAATAAAAACAATAATGATAATAACAAAATATATCCCTTGTAAGGTACTATTGAGTGGAAGAGAAAATAAAAACTGAAACTGGCGGATATCTGAAAAATAAAGATAAAAATTCTTCAGAGAAACTTGGAAACAAAAGATTGCAGACTTGAGTAGTATTAATAGTTTTAAATACATGCATTAATATCAAAGGGAGATGAGAAGAGGTCAATGATGAGTCCAGCTCAAGAAGTAGAAAAACTGTATTAAAATAAAGAAAGGAGGAGACAGAAATTAGTAAAGATAAGAACAGATATTATTGCATTAAAAACAAAATCTGATAGAAGTACATTTAAAGGCTGGATCTTGATATAAAAAAGGAAATAAAAAAGATGAACTGTTGACAAACTCAGTTAAGATAAACGTTGAGAAAACAAATGCATAAATAAATAGGTAATAATGACAGGTTAGAAGAAATGAGAGAATTGTAACAAATTATTCTTTTTGTTTTTGTACAAATATTTTGAAACGCTAAAACAGAATAATTTACTAATATTGACTCCAAATAAAAAGGAAACTTTTAATGAGATGAGTTATTGTAGGTGAAATATGGAAAGCTATCAAGAGCTACCTTTCGGAAAAAGGATCAGGGCCTGATTATTTCATAGGGAAATTCTATCAAACACTTAAGGAATACGTGATTCCAACATGATTAAAATATTCTGGAACATATAAGTGAGCTGAGATCACACCATTGCACTTCGGCATGGGCAACAGAGTGAGACTCTCAAAAAAAAAATGTGTGTGTGTGTGTATATATGTGTGTGTGTATATATATATATACCATAAAAAGTGCTGCAATAAATATCCTTGCATGTGTGTTGTTTTGCATAAGTATACACACACACACACACACACACATATATGTATCTAGAACATATAGAAGGGGAAAGGGCACGGTTTCTAAAATGTTTTTTATGAATTTACCATTATTTTGCTAACCTTGACCAAAATAGCATACCAGCAGAAAACTACAGATAAAATGATCTTACATAAAATATTAGCGACAAAATTCGGTGGCACCATTAAAGAATAAAGTACATAAAATAGAGTTTGTTTCAAAAATTCAGGGGTGGTTTAATTAGGAAAACTAACACAATTTATGACTTTAATAGATTAAAAGAGAAAAATGGTAAGATGATTTCCAAAAGTGCCAATATTCCATGTACATTCCTAATTGTAGGAGGAATAAAGGGATAAACGTATGTCTCATCTCATATGTCTTATCCCAATGCTTGTAAGGAAAATACCAGATATGTTTCTATTAAAGTGAGGTGCAATAGAAAAGTATATCCATCCACCTATCATCACCATTATTTAGCATTGTATCAAAGGTCTAGCCAAGATTATATGATGAGGGAGGAAGGGAGGAATGGAGCGGGGAGAGAGACAGGGAGAGAGAGAGAGAGAAAGAAAGAAAGAGAGCATGCTAAGAGATGTAGAAGTTGGAAAAGAGAGATAAAATTTTTATTTGCAGATGATATGATTGTTTACTAAACATCCACAAGAACGAACAGAAAAAGTACAGGTGAGGTGCTGGATGCAAAACTAAAAATACGCAGGGATCAGCAGTCTCTATGTTTATAAACAAAACCAGCTATAGATAAGAGACTGGAAGAAGAGACCTCACAATAGTGAACACAAAGATGAAATGCAAAGGTATAATTTTAAAAGACTTGCAATCTATGTGAAGGATACCTTAAACTGTATGAAAAGACACAAAATCAGTTTTGTACAAATTAAAGTTTATTTTAGATAGGAAGACTTATTATCATAAAGCTCTAATTCCCTCTAGGTCAATCTATAAACTTAATGAGATTTCAATAAAATTACTGATGAGTATTTTCTTTTGGAGCCAGATAAGCTGATTTTAAGGTTTCCGTGGAAAAATCACACAAATTTTAGCCACGACATTTTGAAATACAAGAATAAAGAGCTGGAATATTCCCTAAATTTAAAATAATGTGATCCACATTATAAATAGATAAAAGAAACGAAAATAAGCCCAGATACTCTAGATATTTTGTACATTATAAAGGTGGGATTTCAAATGAGGAGAAAAATGTTGACATCCAGTAAAATCAGGGGGAAATGTTGTAGGAATTGTGTCCCAATATCTGGAAGAAATTACATTTCCCGTTTTATATCAAACAAGTTCCTGATTAAAAAATTAAATGTGTAATAATAAGAATTATTGGAAGAAAATATAGGATAATCCTTACAAAATATTCTTGGGACAGGGAAATGAAAAAAATGGACTGATGAGTTTAATTACATGAAACTAAAGAAAATGGTGCATGGCAAAAGTATCACAAATGGAGTTAAAAGAAAAATGAAAAAAAAAAATTACTGCAACTTATTTCACAAATAGCTTAATTTCTTTAACACATAAAGAGCTTCTACAAATCTATAAGAAAGTTGCCAGTGATGCACTGGGAAATGGGCCAAAGGTATGATCTATCACAATGAGAAAAGATCACGTGGCTCTTTACCACAGGAAAAGATATCCAACTTTGCTCACAGTAAGACATAGTCAAATTAAATCTAAGATAACATTTTTTGCCTACGAACGGCAATGCCCAAAAAGTTCGGTATCTCAAGAGTTTTGCAATGATGTAGAGAGAGATAGGCACTAATTGCTTTGGTGAATATACATTTTTTAATCTTTATAGAGAACAAGTAGGTAGCATTTTGTCAAAATTAAAAACTATGCATACCTTTCTAGGAACTAAGAGTTCAGCAATGCCAGCTTCCAAGAATTTACCCACACACATTCTCATACTTATGCAAAACCACACACGTGCAAGGATATTTACTGCAGCACTTTTTTATGGTAGCGAAAGAGTGTCATTAGACTAGAAGTCCATCAATAGGAAAATAGGAAACTGGTTAAATAAATTATGACATATCCACAGAAGAGAAAATTAAGCATCTGCTAAAAAGAATGAAGCAGCTCTGTATGTACTGATGGCAAATGATCTCCAAGAAATATTATATGAAAAAGGCAACAAAGCAGTATGATTAGTGTGTTACCATCTGTGTAAAAAAATATTTGTTTCTGGAGGGGTAGGGGTAGGGGGAGAGAGAGAGAGAGAGAGAGAGATTGAGAGAGAGAGAGAGAGAAGGACTATCTCTTTGAAGTGTTTCTAAGAAACTTGAAGAAACTTTGGGGTAGGGGTGGTCTAGGCAGGGAAGGGAGGCTTATTTTCCATTGACTCCAACCTTGGACTTTTAGAATTCTGAAGCAGGGACACACATTACCCACTGACTGTAGTTACAAAATAAAAGTCTAGGAATAGCTATTTCATAATATCTCTTGACCATTCCCAGAATTATAAAGGCCTCTGTTATATTTAAAAACCATGCTATAATGTGACCAGTGTCTTTGTGTCTGACCATCTGTAGACAGAATGTCAGCACACCTGAACAATGCACACCTGAACCGATTATTTCTTTCTGGAAAACTCCTTCAGTTTCTCCCTAACATAGAGGAGAGTTCTAACAACGGAGTATGGAATCCCAGGACTGCATGCCCTGCCCTTGGCTTCAGTCTCCAATCTCATCTGCTAACTCTCCCTGCTCCTTCATGCTCCAACTTCTAGCCGAGGGGATGGCTTCCCAGCTCCGTGGTCATTCCAGTCTCTCTTCCACGCACAGTCTGCATCTTTTGCCCAGAAACACTTCCTCCCTTTTCTTTTCTTTTTTTTTTTTTTTTTTGAGACGGAGTCTCGCTCTGTCGCCCAGGCTGGAG